>NW_028324228.1:8156785-8469642 GCF_054372755.1 Phalangium opilio
AATGAAATGGTCGTCAGGTATTGTGGAAAAACTCTGAATTTTACGTTACATCTAAGAGCTCACAACACCGCTCCCGGATGGGCTCGAACCACCAATCTTTCGGTTAACAGCCGACGGCGTTACCCATTGCGCAACGGAAGCCCAAAGATTAAATGTTCGTCAGGTATTGTGGAAAAACTTTGGATTTTTACGTTACATGTGAGATTTCACAACACCGCTCCCGGGTGGGCTCGAACCACCAACCTTTCGGTTAACAGCCGAACGCGCTAACCATTGCGCCACGGAAGCTCAAAAATTAAACGGTCGTCAGGTATTGTGGAAAAACTTTGGCTTTTTACGTTACATTTGAGACTTCACAACACTGCTCCCGGGTGGGCTCGAACCACCAACCTTAAGCTTAACATCCGAACACGCTAACCATGGAGCCAAGGAAGATCAGAAATGAAATGGTCGTCAGGTATTGTGGAAAAACTTTGACTTTTTACGTCACATCTGAGACTTCACAACACCGCTCCCGGATGGGCTCGAACCACCAACCTTTCGGTTAACAGCCGAACGCGCTAACCATTGCGCCACGGAAGCCCAAAAATTAAATGTTCGTCAGTTATTTTTAAAAAACTCTGAATTTTACGTTACATCTAAGACCTCACAACACCGCTCCCGGATGGGCTCGAACCACCAACCTTTCGGTTAACAGCCGACGGCGTTAACCATTGCGCAACGGAAGCCCAAAGATTAAATGTTCGTCAGGTAATGTGGAAAAACTTTGGATTTTTACGTTACATGTGAGATTTCACAACACCGCTCCCGGGTGGGCTCGAACCACCAACCTTTCGGTTAACAGCCGAACGCGCTAACCATTGCGCCACGGAAGCTCAAAAATTAAATGGTCGTCAGGTATTGTGCAAAAACTTTGGCATTTGACATTACGTTTGAGATCTCACAACACCGCTCCCGGGTGGGCTCGAACCACCAACCTTTCTGTTAACAGCCGAACGCGCTAACCATTGCGCCACGGAAGCTCAAAAATTAAACGGTCGTCAGGTATTGTGGAAAAACTTTGGCTTTTTACGTTACATTTGAGACTTCACAACACGGCAGCCGGGTGGGCTCGAACCACCAACCTTTTGGTTAACATCCGAACGCGCTAACCTTCGAGCCAAGGAAGCTCAGAAATGAAATGGTCGTCAGGTATTGTGGAAAAACTCTGACTTTTTACGTCACATCAGAGACTTCAAAAACACCGCTCCCGGATAGGCTCGAACCACAAACCTTTTGAATAACAGCTGAACGCGCTAACCATTGCGCCACGGAAGCCCAAAAATTAAATGTTCGTCAGATATTTTTAAAAAATTCTGAATTTTACGTTACATCTAAGACCTCACAACACCGCTCCCGGATGGGCTCGAACCACCAACCTTTCGGTTAACAGCCGACGGCGTTAACCATTGCGCAACGGAAGCCCAAAGATTAAATGTTCGTCAGGTATTGTGGAAAAACTTTGGATTTTTACGTTACATGTGAGATTTCACAACACCGCTCCCGGGTGGGCTCGAACCACCAACCTTTCGGTTAACAGCCGAACGCGCTAACCATTGCGCCACGGAAGCTCAAAAATTAAACGGTCGTCAGGTATTGTGGAAAAACTTTGGCTTTTTACGTTACATTTGAGACTTCACAACACGGCAGCCGGGTGGGCTCGAACCACCAACCTTTTGGTTAACATCCGAACGCGCTAACCTTCGAGCCAAGGAAGCTCAGAAATGCAATGGTCGTCAGGTATTGTGGAAAAACTCTGACTTTTTACGTCACATCAGAGACTTCAAAACACCGCTCCCGGATGGGCTCGAACCACAAACCTTTTGAATAACAGCTGAACGCGCTAACCATTGCGCCACGGAAGCCCAAAAATTAAATGTTCGTCAGATATTTTTAAAAAACTCTGAATTTTACGTTACATCTAAGACCTCACAACACCGCTCCCGGATGGGCTCGAAACACCAACCTTTCGGTTAACAGCCGACGGCGTTAACCATTGCGCAACGAAAGCCCAAAGATTAAATGTTCGTCAGGTATTGTGGAAAAACTTTGGATTTTTACGTTACATTTGAGACTTCACAACACCGCTCCCGGATGGGCTCGAACCACCAACCTTTCGGTTAACAGCCGAACGCGCTAACCATTGCGCCACGGAAGCCCAAAAATTAAATGTTCGTCAGTTATTTTTAAAAAACTCTGAATTTTACGTTACATCTAAGACCTCACAACACCGCTCCCGGATGGGCTCGAACCACCAACCTTTCGGTTAACAGCCGACGGCGTTAACCATTGCGCAACGGAAGCCCAAAGATTAAATGTTCGTCAGGTATTGTGGAAAAACTTTGGATTTTTACGTTACATGTGAGATTTCACAACACCGCTCCCGGGTGGGCTCGAACCACCAACCTTTCGGTTAACAGCCGAACGCGCTAACCATTGCGCCACGGAAGCCCAAAGATTAAATGGTCGTCAGGTATTGTGGAAAAACTTTGACTTTTTACGTCACATCTGAGACTTCACAACACCGCTCCCGGATGGGCTCGAACCACAAACCTTTTCAATAACAGCAGAACGCGCTAACCATTGCGCCACGGAAGCCCAAAAATTAAATGTTCGTCAGTTATTTTTAAAAAACTGTGAATTTTACGTTACATCTAAGACCTCACAACACAGCTCCCGGATGGGCACGAACCACCAACCTTTCGGTTAACAGCCGACGGCGTTAACCATTGCGCAACGGAAGCCCAAAGATTAAATGTTCGTCAGATATCTTTAAAAAACTCTGAATTTTACGTTACATCTAAGACCTCACAACACCGCTCCCGGATGGGCTCGAAACACCAACCTTTCGGTTAACAGCCGAACGCGCTAACCATTGCGCCACGGAAGCCCAAAGATTAAATGGTCGTCAGGTATTGTGGAAAAACTTTGACTATTTTCGTCACATCTGAGACTTCACAACACCGCTCCCGGATGGGCTCGAACCACAAACCTTTTGAATAACAGCTGAACGCTCTAACCATTGCGCCACGGAAGCCCAAAAATTAAATGTTCGTCAGTTATTTTTAAAAAACTGTGAATTTTACGTTACATCTAAGACCTCACAACACAGCTCCCGGATGGGCACGAACCACCAACCTTTCGGTTAACAGCCGACGGCGTTAACCATTGCGCAACGGAAGCCCAAAGATTAAATGTTCGTCAGGTATTGTGGAAAAACTTTGGAGTTTTACGTTACCTGTGAGATTTCACAACACCGCTCCCGGGTGGGCTCGAACCACCAACCTTTCGGTTAACAGCCGAACGCGCTAACCATTGCGCCACGGAAGCCCAACGATTAAATGTTCGTCAGGTATTGTGGAAAAACTTTGGGTTTTTACGTTACATGTGAGATTTCACAACACCGCTCTTGGGTGGGTTCGAACCACCAACCTCTCGGTTAACAGCCGACGGCGTTAACCATTGCGCAACGGAAGCCCAAAGATTAAATGTTCGTCAGGTATTGTGGAAAAACTTTGACTTTTTACGTCACATCTGAGACCTCACAACACCGCTCACGGACGGGCTCGAACCACTAACCTTTCGGTTAACAGCCGAACGCGCTAACCATTGCGCCACGGAAGCCCAAAAATTAAATGGTCGTCGGGTATTGTGGAAACACTTTGGCATTTTACGTTACATGTGAGAGCTCACAACACCGCTTCCGGGTGGGCTCGAACCACCAACCTTTCTGTTAACAGCCGAACGCGCTAACCATTGCGCCACAGAAGCCCAAAGATTAAATGTTCGTCAGGTATTTTTAAAAAACTCTGAGTTTTACGTTACCTGTGAGATTTCACAACACCGCTCCCGGGTGGGCTCGAACCACCAACCTTTCGGTTAACAGCCGAACGCGCTAACCATTGCGCCACGGAAGCCTAACGATTAAATGTTCGTCAGGTATTATGGAAAAACTTTGGATTTTTACGTTACATGTGAGATTTCACAACACCGCTCTTGGGTGGGCTCGAACCACCAACCTTTCGGTTAACAGCCGACGGCGTTAACCATTGCGCAACGGAAGCCCAAAGATTAAATGTTCGTCAGGTATTGTGGAAAAACTTTGACTTTTTACGTCACATCTCAGACCTCACAACACCGCTCACGGATGGGCTCGAAGCACCAACCTTTCGGTTAACAGCCGAACGCGCTAACCATTGCGCCACGGAAGCCCAAAAATTAAATGGTCGTCGGGTATTGTGGAAACACTTTGGCTTTTTACGTTACATGTGAGAGCTCACAACACCGCTCCCGGGTGGGCTCGAACCACAAACCTTTCTGTTAACAGCCGAACGCGCTAACCATTGCGCCACAGAAGCCCAAAGATTAAATGTTCGTCAGGTATTTTTAAAAAACTCTGAATTTTACGTTACATCTAAGACCTCACAACACCGCTCCCGGATGGGCTCGAACCACCAACCTTTCGGTTAACAGCCGAACGCGCTAACCATTGCGCCACGGAAGCCCAAAAATTAAATGTTCGTCAGTTATTTTTAAAAAACTCTGAATTTTACGTTACATCTAAGACCTCACAAAAACCGCTCCCGGATGGGCTCGAACCACCAACCTTTCGGTTAACAGCCGACGGCGTTAACCATTGCGCAACGGAAGCCCAAAGATAAAATGTTCGTCAGGTATTGTGGAAAAACTTTGGATTTTTACGTTACATGTGAGATTTCACAACACCGCTCCCGGGTGGGCTCGAACCACCAACCTTTCGGTTAACAGCCGAACGCGCTAACCATTGCGCCACGGAAGCCCAAAAATTAAATGTTCGTCAGGTATTGTGGAAAAACTTTGACTTTTTACGTCACATCTGAGACTTCACAACACCGCTCCCGGATGGGCTCGAACCACAAACCTTTTGAATAACAGCTGAACGCTCTAACCATTGCGCCACGGAAGCCCAAAAATTAAATGTTCGTCAGTTATTTTTAAAAAACTGTGAATTTTACGTTACATCTAAGACCTCACAACACAGCTCCCGGATGGGCACGAACCACCAACCTTTCGGTTAACAGCCGACGGCGTTAACCATTGCGCAACGGAAGCCCAAAGATTAAATGTTCGTCAGGTATTGTGGAAAAACTTTGGAGTTTTACGTTACCTGTGAGATTTCACAACACCGCTCCCGGGTGGGCTCGAACCACCAACCTTTCGGTTAACAGCCGAACGCGCTAACCATTGCGCCACGGAAGCCCAACGATTAAATGTTCGTCAGGTATTGTGGAAAAACTTTGGGTTTTTACGTTACATGTGAGATTTCACAACACCGCTCTTGGGTGGGTTCGAACCACCAACCTCTCGGTTAACAGCCGACGGCGTTAACCATTGCGCAACGGAAGCCCAAAGATTAAATGTTCGTCAGGTATTGTGGAAAAACTTTGACTTTTTACGTCACATCTGAGACCTCACAACACCGCTCACGGACGGGCTCGAACCACTAACCTTTCGGTTAACAGCCGAACGCGCTAACCATTGCGCCACGGAAGCCCAAAAATTAAATAGTCGGGTATTGTGGAAACACTTTGGCATTTTACGTTACATGTGAGAGCTCACAACACCGCTTCCGGGTGGGCTCGAACCACCAACCTTTCTGTTAACAGCCGAACGCGCTAACCATTGCGCCACAGAAGCCCAAAGATTAAATGTTCGTCAGGTATTTTTAAAAAACTCTGAGTTTTACGTTACCTGTGAGATTTCACAACACCGCTCCCGGGTGGGCTCGAACCACCAACCTTTCGGTTAACAGCCGAACGCGCTAACCATTGCGCCACGGAAGCCTAACGATTAAATGTTCGTCAGGTATTATGGAAAAACTTTGGATTTTTACGTTACATGTGAGATTTCACAACACCGCTCTTGGGTGGGCTCGAACCACCAACCTTTCGGTTAACAGCCGACGGCGTTAACCATTGCGCAACGGAAGCCCAAAGATTAAATGTTCGTCAGGTATTGTGGAAAAACTTTGACTTTTTACGTCACATCTCAGACCTCACAACACCGCTCACGGATGGGCTCGAAGCACCAACCTTTCGGTTAACAGCCGAACGCGCTAACCATTGCGCCACGGAAGCCCAAAAATTAAATGTTCGTCAGTTATTTTTAAAAAACTCTGAATTTTACGTTACATCTAAGACCTCACAAAAACCGCTCCCGGATGGGCTCGAACCACCAACCTTTCGGTTAACAGCCGACGGCGTTAACCATTGCGCAACGGAAGCCCAAAGATAAAATGTTCGTCAGGTATTGTGGAAAAACTTTGGATTTTTACGTTACATGTGAGATTTCACAACACCGCTCCCGGGTGGGCTCGAACCACCAACCTTTCGGTTAACAGCCGAACGCGCTAACCATTGCGCCACGGAAGCCCAAAAATTAAATGTTCGTCAGGTATTGTGGAAAAACTTTGACTTTTTACGTCACATCTGAGACTTCACAACACCGCTCCCGGATGGGCTCGAACCACAAACCTTTTGAATAACAGCTGAACGCTCTAACCATTGCGCCACGGAAGCCCAAAAATTAAATGTTCGTCAGTTATTTTTAAAAAACTGTGAATTTTACGTTACATCTAAGACCTCACAACACAGCTCCCGGATGGGCACGAACCACCAACCTTTCGGTTAACAGCCGACGGCGTTAACCATTGCGCAACGGAAGCCCAAAGATTAAATGTTCGTCAGGTATTGTGGAAAAACTTTGGAGTTTTACGTTACCTGTGAGATTTCACAACACCGCTCCCGGGTGGGCTCGAACCACCAACCTTTCGGTTAACAGCCGAACGCGCTAACCATTGCGCCACGGAAGCCCAACGATTAAATGTTCGTCAGGTATTGTGGAAAAACTTTGGGTTTTTACGTTACATGTGAGATTTCACAACACCGCTCTTGGGTGGGTTCGAACCACCAACCTCTCGGTTAACAGCCGACGGCGTTAACCATTGCGCAACGGAAGCCCAAAGATTAAATGTTCGTCAGGTATTGTGGAAAAACTTTGACTTTTTACGTCACATCTGAGACCTCACAACACCGCTCACGGACGGGCTCGAACCACTAACCTTTCGGTTAACAGCCGAACGCGCTAACCATTGCGCCACGGAAGCCCAAAAATTAAATGGTCGTCGGGTATTGTGGAAACACTTTGGCATTTTACGTTACATGTGAGAGCTCACAACACCGCTTCCGGGTGGGCTCGAACCACCAACCTTTCTGTTAACAGCCGAACGCGCTAACCATTGCGCCACAGAAGCCCAAAGATTAAATGTTCGTCAGGTATTTTTAAAAAACTCTGAGTTTTACGTTACCTGTGAGATTTCACAACACCGCTCCCGGGTGGGCTCGAACCACCAACCTTTCGGTTAACAGCCGAACGCGCTAACCATTGCGCCACGGAAGCCTAACGATTAAATGTTCGTCAGGTATTATGGAAAAACTTTGGATTTTTACGTTACATGTGAGATTTCACAACACCGCTCTTGGGTGGGCTCGAACCACCAACCTTTCGGTTAACAGCCGACGGCGTTAACCATTGCGCAACGGAAGCCCAAAGATTAAATGTTCGTCAGGTATTGTGGAAAAACTTTGACTTTTTACGTCACATCTCAGACCTCACAACACCGCTCACGGATGGGCTCGAAGCACCAACCTTTCGGTTAACAGCCGAACGCGCTAACCATTGCGCCACGGAAGCCCAAAAATTAAATGGTCGTCGGGTATTGTGGAAACACTTTGGCTTTTTACGTTACATGTGAGAGCTCACAACACCGCTCCCGGGTGGGCTCGAACCACAAACCTTTCTGTTAACAGCCGAACGCGCTAACCATTGCGCCACAGAAGCCCAAAGATTAAATGTTCGTCAGGTATTTTTAAAAAACTCTGAATTTTACGTTACATCTAAGACCTCACAACACCGCTCCCGGATGGGCTCGAACCACCAACCTTTCGGTTAACAGCCGAACGCGCTAACCATTGCGCCACGGAAGCCCAAAAATTAAATGTTCGTCAGTTATTTTTAAAAAACTCTGAATTTTACGTTACATCTAAGACCTCACAAAAACCGCTCCCGGATGGGCTCGAACCACCAACCTTTCGGTTAACAGCCGACGGCGTTAACCATTGCGCAACGGAAGCCCAAAGATAAATTGTTCGTCAGGTATTGTGGAAAAACTTTGGATTTTTACGTTACATGTGAGATTTCACAACACCGCTCCCGGGTGGGCTCGAACCACCAACCTTTCGGTTAACAGCCGAACGCGCTAACCATTGCGCCACGGAAGCCCAAAAATTAAATGTTCGTCAGGTATTGTGGAAAAACTTTGACTTTTTACGTCACATCTGAGACCACACAACACCGCTCCCGGATGGTCTCGAACCACCAACCTTTCAGTTAACAGCCGAACGCGCTAACCATTGCGCCACGGAAGCCCAAAGATTAAATGTTCGTCAGGTATTGTGGAAAAACTTTCGCATTTGACATTACGTTTGAGATCTCACAACACCGCTCCCGGGTGGGCTCGAACCACCAACCTTTCGGTTAACAGCCGAACGCGCTAACCATTGCGCCACGGAAGCTCAAAAATTAAACGGACGTCAGGTATTGTGGAAAAACTTTGGCTTTTTACGTTACATTTGAGACTTCACAACACGGCAGCCGGGTGGGCTCGAACCACCAACCTTTTGGTTAACATCCGAACGCGCTAACCTTCGAGCCAAGGAAGCTCAGAAATGAAATGGTCGTCAGGTATTGTGGAAAAACTCTGACTTTTTACGTCACATCCGAGACTTCAAAACACCGCTCCCGGATGGGCTCGAACCACAAACCTTTTGAATAACAGCTGAATGCGCTAACCATTGCGCCACGGAAGCCCAAAAATTAAATGTTCGTCAGATATTTTTAAAAACTCTGAATTTTACGTTACATCTATGACCTCACAACACCGCTCCCGGATGGGCTCGAACCACCAACCTTTCGGTTAACAGCCGAACGCGCTAACCATTGCGCCACGGAAGCCCAAAGATTAAACGGTCGTCAGGTATTGTGGAAAAACTTTGACTTTTTACGTCACATCTGAGACTTCACAACACCGCTCCCGGATGGGCTCGAACCACAAACCTTTTGAATAACAGCAGAACGCTCTAACCATTGCGCCACGGAAGACCAAAAATTAAATGTTCGTCAGATATTTTTAAAAAACTCTGAATTTTACGTTACATCTAAGACCTCACAACACCGCTCCCGGATGGGCTCGAACCACCAACCTTTCGGTTAACAGCCGACGGCGTTAACCATTGCGCAACGGAAGCCCAAAGATTAAATGTTCCTCAGGTATTGTGGAAAAACTTTGGCATTTGACATTACGTTTGAGATCTCACAACACCGCACCCGGGTGGGCTCGAACCACCAACCTTTCGGTTAACAGCCGAACGCGCTAACCATTGCGCCACGGAAGCTCAAAAATTAAACGGTCGTCAGGTATTGTGGAAAAACTTGGGCTTTTTACGATACATTTGAGACTTCACAACACGGCAGCCGGGTGGGCTCGAACCACCAACCTTTTGGTTAACATCCGAACGCGCTAACCTTCGAGCCAAGGAAGCTCAGAAATGAAATGGTCGTCAGGTATTGTGGAAAAACTCTGACTTTTTACGTCACATCCGAGACTTCAAAACACCGCTCCCGGATGGGCTCGAACCACAAACCTTTTGAATAACAGCTGAATGCGCTAACCATTGCGCCACGGAAGCCCAAAAATTAAATGTTCGTCAGATATTTTTAAAAACTCTGAATTTTACGTTACATCTATGACCTCACAACACCGCTCCCGGATGGGCTCGAACCACCAACCTTTCGGTTAACAGCCGACGGCGTTAACCATTGCGCAACGGAAGCCCAAAGATTAAATGTTCGTCAGGTATTGTGGAAAAACTTTGGATTTTTACGTTACATGTGAGATCTCACAACACCGCTCCCGGGTGGGCTCGAACCACCAACCTTTCGGTTAACAGCCGAACGCGCTAACCATTGCGCCACGGAAGCCCAAAAATTAAATGTTCGTCAGGTATTGTGGAAAAACTTTGACTTTTTACGTCACATCTGAGACCTCAAAACACCGCTCCCGGATGGGCTCGAACCACCAACCTTTCGGTTAACAGCCGAACGCGCTAACCATTGCGCCACGGATGCTCAAAAATTAAATGGTCGTCAGGTATTGTGGAAAAACTTTGACTTTTTACGTCACATCTGAGACCTCACAATACCGCTCCCGGATGGTCTCGAACCACCAACCTTTCAGTTAACAGCCGAACGCGCTAACCATTGCGCCACGGAAGCCCAAAGATTAAATGTTCGTCAGGTATTGTGGAAAAACTTTGGCATTTGACATTACGTTTGAGATCTCACAACACCGCACCCGGGTGGGCTCGAACCACCAACCTTTCGGTTAACAGCCGAACGCGCTAACCATTGCGCCACGGAAGCCCAAAGATTAAATGTTCGTCAGGTATTGTGGAAAAACTTTGGCTTTTTACGATACATTTGAGACTTCACAACACGGCAGCCGGGTGGGCTCGAACCACCAACCTTTTGGTTAACATCCGAACGCGCTAACCTTCGAGCCAAGGAAGCTCAGAAATGAAATGGTCGTCAGGTATTGTGGAAAAACTCTGATTTTTACGTCACATCCGAGACTTCAAAACACCGCTCCCGGATGGGCTCGAACCACAAACCTTTTGAATAACAGCTGAACGCGCTAACCATTGCGCCACGGAAGCCCAAAAATTAAATGGTCGTCGGGTATTGTGGAAACACTTTGGCTTTTTACGTTACATGTGAGAGCTCACAACACCGCTCCCGGGTGGGCTCGAGCCACCAACCTTTTGGTTAACAGCCGAACGCGCTAACCATTGCGCCACAGAAGCCCAAAGATTAAATGTTCGTCAGGTATTTTTAAAAAACTCTGAATTTTACGTTACATCTAAGACCTCACAACACCGCTCCCGGATGGGCTCGAACCACCAACCTTTC
The DNA here is from genome assembly GCF_054372755.1 of Phalangium opilio. Classification (NCBI taxonomy): domain Eukaryota; kingdom Metazoa; phylum Arthropoda; class Arachnida; order Opiliones; family Phalangiidae; genus Phalangium; species Phalangium opilio. The sequence continues at coordinate 8,167,889 of NW_028324228.1, forward strand.
GGTTAACAGCCGACGGCGTTAACCATTGCGCAACGGAAGCCCAAAGATAAAATGTTCGTCAGGTATTGTGGAAAAACTTTGGCATTTGACATTACGTTTGAGATCTCACAACACCGCTCCCGGGTGGGCTCGAACCACCAACCTTTTGGTTAACAGCCGAACGCGCTAACCATTGCGCCACGGAAGCCCAAAGATTAAATGTTCGTCAGGTATTGTGGAAAAACTTTGGCATTTGACATTACGTTTGAGATCTCACAACACCGCTCCCGGGTGGGCTCGAACCACCAACCTTTCGGTTAACAGCCGAACGCGCTAACCATTGCGCCACGGAAGCTCAAAAATTAAACGGTCGTCAGGTATTGTGGAAAAACTTTGGCTTTTTACGTTACATTTGAGACTTCACAACACGGCAGCCGGGTGGGCTCGAACCACCAACCTTTTGGTTAACATCCGAACGCGCTAACCTTCGAGCCAAGGAAGCTCAGAAATGAAATGGTCGTCAGGTATTGTGGAAAAACTCTGACTTTTTACGTCACATCCGAGACTTCAAAACACCGCTCCCGGATGGGCTCGAACCACAAACCTTTTGAATAACAGCTGAATGCGCTAACCATTGCGCCACGGAAGCCCAAAAATTAAATGTTCGTCAGATATTTTTAAAAAACTCTGAATTTTACGTTACATCTATGACCTCACAACACCGCTCCCGGATGGGCTCGAACCACCAACCTTTCGGTTAACAGCCGATGGCGTTAACCATTGCGCAACGGAAGCCCAAAGATTAAATGTTCGTCAGGTATTGTGGAAAAACTTTGGATTTTTACGTTACATGTGAGATCTCACAACACCGCTCCCGGGTGGGCTCGAACCACCAACCTTTCGGTTAACAGCCGAACGCGCTAACCATTGCGCCACGGAAGCCCAAAAATTAAATGTTCGTCAGGTATTGTGGAAAAACTTTGACTTTTTACGTCACATCTGAGACCTCAAAACACCGCTCCCGGATGGGCTCGAACCACCAACCTTTCGGTTAACAGCCGAACGCGCTAACCATTGCGCCACGGAAGCTCAAAAATTAAATGGTCGTCAGGTATTGTGGAAAAACTTTGACTTTTTACGTCACATCTGAGACCTCACAACACCGCTCCCGGATGGTCTCGAACCACCAACCTTTCAGTTAACAGCCGAACGCGCTAACCATTGCGCCACGGAAGCCCAAAGATTAAATGTTCGTCAGGTATTGTGGAAAACTTTGGCATTTGACATTACGTTTGAGATCTCACAACACCGCTCCCGGGTGGGCTCGAACCACCAACCTTTCGGTGAACAGCCGAACGCGCTAACCATTGCGCCACGGAAGTTAAAAAATTAAACGGTCGTCAGGTATTGTGGAAAAACTTTGGCTTTTTACGTTACATTTGAGACTTCACAAGACGGCAGCCGGGTGGGCTCGAACCACCAGCCTTTTGGTTAACATCCGAACGCGCTAACCTTCGAGCCAAGTAAGCTCAGAAATAAAATGGTCGTCAGGTATTGTGGAAAAACTCTGACTTTTTACGTCACATTCGAGACTTCAAAACACCGCTCCCGGATGGGCTCGAACCACAAACCTTTTGAATAACAGCTGAATGCGCTAACCATTGCGCCACGGAAGCCCAAAAATTAAATGTTCGTCAGATATTTTTAAAAACTCTGAATTTTACGTTACATCTATGACCTCACAACACCGCTCCCGGATGGGCTCGAACCACCAACCTTTCGGTTAACCATTGCGCAACGGAAGCCCAAAGATTAAATGTTCGTCAGGTATTGTGGAAAAACTTTGACTTTTTACGTCACATCTGAGACTTCACAACACCGCTCCCGGATGGGCTCGAACCACAAACCTTTTGAATAACAGCTGAACGCTCTAACCATTGCGCCACGGAAGCCCAAAAATTAAATGTTCGTCAGTTATTTTTAAAAAACTCTGAATTTTACGTTACATCTAAGACCTCACAACACCGCTCACGGATGGGCTCGAACCACCAACCTTTCGGTTAACAGCCGAACGCGCTAACCATTGCGCCACGGAAGCCCAAAGATTAAATGTTCGTCAGGTATTGTGGAAAAACTTTGGCATTTGACATTACGTTTGAGATCTCACAACACCGCTCCCGGGTGGGCTCGAACCACCAACCTTTCGGTTAACAGCCGAACGCGCTAACCATTGCGCCACGGAAGTTAAAAAATTAAACGGTCGTCAGGTATTGTGGAAAAACTTTGGCTTTTTACGTTACATTTGAGACTTCACAAGACGGCAGCCGGGTGGGCTCGAACCACCAACCTTTTGGTTAACATCCGAACGCGCTAACCTTCGAGCCAAGTAAGCTCAGAAATAAAATGGTCGTCAGGTATTGTGGAAAAACTCTGACTTTTTACGTCACATCCGAGACTTCAAAACACCGCTCCCGGATGGGCTCGAACCACAAACCTTTTGAATAACAGCTGAATGCGCTAACCATTGCGCCACGGAAGCCCAAAAAATAAATGTTCGTCAGATATTTTTAAAAACTCTGAATTTTACGTTACATCTATGACCTCACAACACCGCTCCCGGATGGGCTCGAACCACCAACCTTTCGGTTAACAGCCGAACGCGCTAACCATTGCGCCACGGAAGAACAAAAATTAAATGGTCGTCGGGTATTGTGGAAACACTTTGGCTTTTTACGTTACATGTGAGAGCTCACAACACCGCTCCCGGGTGGGCTCGAACCACCAACCTTTCGGTTAACAGCCGAACGCGCTAACCATTGCGCCACGGAAGCCCAAAGATTAAATGTTCGTCAGGTATTGTGGAAAAACCTTGGCTTTTTACGTTACATTTGAGACTTCACAACACGGCTCCTGGGTGGGCTCGAACCACCAACCTTTCGGTTAATAGCCGAACGCGCTAACCATTGCGCCACGGAATCCCAAAGATTAAATGTTCGTCAGGTATTGTGGAAAAACCTTGGCTTTTTACGTTACATTTGAGACTTCACAACACGGCTCCTGGGTGAGCTCGAACCACCAACCTTTCGGTTAAAAGCCGACGGCGATAACCATTGCGCAACGGAAGCCCAAAGATAAAATGTTCGTCAGGTATTGTGGAAAAACGTTGGCATTTGACATTACGTTTGAGATTTCACAACACCGCTCCCGGATGGGCTCGAACCACAAACCTTTTGAATAACAGCTGAACGCTCTAACCATTGCGCCACGGAAGCCCAAAAAATAAATGTTCGTCAGATATTTTTAAAAACTCTGAATTTTACGTTACATCTATGACCTCACAACACCGCTCCCGGATGGGCTCGAACCACCAACCTTTCGGTTAACAGCCGACGGCGTTAACCATTGCGCAACGGAAGCCCAAAGATTAAATGTTCGTCAGGTATTGTGGAAAAACTTTGGATTTTTACGTTACATGTGAGATCTCACAACACCGCTCCCGGGTGGGCTCGAACCACCAACCTTTCGGTTAACAGCCGAACGCGCTAACCATTGCGCCACGGAAGCCCAAAGATTAAATGTTCGTCAGGTATTGTGGAAAAACTTTGACTTTTTACGTCACATCTGAGACTTCACAACACCGCTCCCGGATGGGCTCGAACCACAAACCTTTTGAATAACAGCTGAACGCTCTAACCATTGCTCCACGGAAGCCCAAAAATTAAATGTTCGTCAGTTATTTTTAAAAAACTCTGAATTTTACGTTACATCTAAGACCTCACAACACCGCTCACGGATGGGCTCGAACCACCAACCTTTCGGTTAACAGCCGAACGCGCTAACCATTGCGCCACGGAAGAACAAAAATTAAATGGTCGTCGGGTATTGTGGAAACACTTTGGCTTTTTACGTTACATGTGAGAGCTCACAACACCGCTCCCGGGTGGGCTCGAACCACCAACCTTTCGGTTAACAGCCGAACGCGCTAACCATTGCGCCACGGAAGCCCAAAGATTAAATGTTCGTCAGGTATTGTGGAAAAACCTTGGCTTTTTACGTTACATTTGAGACTTCACAACACGGCTCCTGGGTGAGCTCGAACCACCAACCTTTCGGTTAAAAGCCGACGGCGATAACCATTGCGCAACGGAAGCCCAAAGATAAAATGTTCGTCAGGTATTGTGGAAAAACGTTGGCATTTGACATTACGTTTGAGATTTCACAACACCGCTCCCGGATGGGCTCGAACCACAAACCTTTTGAATAACAGCTGAACGCTCTAACCATTGCGCCACGGAAGCCCAAAAATTAAATGTTCGTCAGTTATTTTTAAAAAACTCTGAATTTTACGTTACATCTAAGACCTCACAACACCGCTCACGGATGGGCTCGAACCACCAACCTTTCGGTTAACAGCCGAACGCGCTAACCATTGCGCCACGGAAGCCCAAAAATTAAATGGTCGTCGGGTATTGTGGAAACACTTTGGCTTTTTACGTTACATGTGAGAGCTCACAACACCGCTCCCGGGTGGGCTTGAACCACCAACCTTTCGGTTAACAGCTGAACGCGCTAACCATTGCGCCACGGAAGCCCAAAGATTAAATGTTCGTCAGGTATTGTGGAAAAACCTTGGCTTTTTACGTTACATTTGAGACTTCACAACACGGCTCCTGGGTGGGCTCGAACCACCAACCTTTCGGTTAACAGCCGAACGCGCTAACCATTGCGCCACGGAAGCCCAAAGATTAAATGTTCGTCAGGTATTGTGGAAAAACCTTGGCTTTTTACGTTACATTTGAGACTTCACAACACGGCTCCTGGGTGAGCTCGAACCACCAACCTTTCGGTTAACAGCCGACGGCGTTAACCATTGCGCAACGGAAGCCCAAAGATAAAATGTTCGTCAGGTATTGTGGAAAAACTTTGGATTTTTACGTTACATATGAGATTTCACAACACCGCTCCCGGGTGGGCTCGAACCACCAACCTTTCGGTTAACAGCCGAACGCGCTAACGATTGCGCCACGGAAGCCCAAAGATTAAATGTTCGTCAGTTATTGTGGAAAAACCTTGGCTTTTTACGTTACATTTGAGACTTCACAACACGGCTCCTGGGTGAGCTCGAACCACCAACCTTTCGGTTAACAGCCGAACGCGCTAACCATTGCGCCACGGAAGCCCAAAGATTAAATGTTCGTCAGGTATTGTGGAAAAACTTTGGCATTTGACATTACGTTTGAGATCTCACAACACCGCTCCCGGGTGGGCTCGAACCACCAACCTTTCGGTTAACAGCCGAACGCGCTAACCATTGCGCCACGGAAGAACAAAAATTAAATGGTCGTCGGGTATTGTGGAAACACTTTGGCTTTTTACGTTACATGTGAGAGCTCACAACACCGCTCCCGGGTGGGCTCGAACCACCAACCTTTCGGTTAACAGCCGAACGCGCTAACCATTGCGCCACGGAAGCCCAAAGATTAAATGTTCGTCAGGTATTGTGGAAAAACCTTGGCTTTTTACGTTACATTTGAGACTTCACAACACGGCTCCTGGGTGGGCTCGAACCACCAACCTTTCGGTTAATAGCCGAACGCGCTAACCATTGCGCCACGGAAGCCCAAAGATTAAATGTTCGTCAGGTATTGTGGAAAAACCTTGGCTTTTTACGTTACATTTGAGACTTCACAACACGGCTCCTGGGTGAGCTCGAACCACCAACCTTTCGGTTAAAAGCCGACGGCGGTAACCATTGCGCAACGGAAGCCCAAAGATAAAATGTTCGTCAGGTATTGTGGAAAAACTTTGGATTTTTACGTTACATATGAGATTTCACAACACCGCTCCCGGGTGGGCTCGAACCACCAACCTTTCGGTTAACAGCCGAACGCGCTAACCATTGCGCCACGGAAGCCCAAAGATTAAATGTTCGTCAGGTATTGTGGAAAAACGTTGGCATTTGACATTACGTTTGAGATTTCACAACACCGCTCCCGGATGGGCTCGAACCACAAACCTTTTGAATAACAGCTGAACGCTCTAACCATTGCGCCACGGAAGCCCAAAAATTAAATGTTCGTCAGTTATTTTTAAAAAACTCTGAATTTTACGTTACATCTAAGACCTCACAACACCGCTCACGGATGGGCTCGAACCACCAACCTTTCGGTTAACAGCCGAACGCGCTAACCATTGCGCCACGGAAGCCCAAAAATTAAATGGTCGTCGGGTATTGTGGAAACACTTTGGCTTTTTACGTTACATGTGAGAGCTCACAACACCGCTCCCGGGTGGGCTTGAACCACCAACCTTTCGGTTAACAGCTGAACGCGCTAACCATTGCGCCACGGAAGCCCAAAGATTAAATGTTCGTCAGGTATTGTGGAAAAACCTTGGCTTTTTACGTTACATTTGAGACTTCACAACACGGCTCCTGGGTGGGCTCGAACCACCAACCTTTCGGTTAACAGCCGAACGCGCTAACCATTGCGCCACGGAAGCCCAAAGATTAAATGTTCGTCAGGTATTGTGGAAAAACCTTGGCTTTTTACGTTACATTTGAGACTTCACAACACGGCTCCTGGGTGAGCTCGAACCACCAACCTTTCGGTTAACAGCCGACGGCGTTAACCATTGCGCAACGGAAGCCCAAAGATAAAATGTTCGTCAGGTATTGTGGAAAAACTTTGGATTTTTACGTTACATATGAGATTTCACAACACCGCTCCCGGGTGGGCTCGAACCACCAACCTTTCGGTTAACAGCCGAACGCGCTAACCATTGCGCCACGGAAGCCCAAAGATTAAATGTTCGTCAGGTATTGTGGAAAAACTTTGGATTTTTACGTTACCTGTGAGATTTCACAACTCCGCTCCCGGGTGGGCTCGAACCACCAACCTATTAGTTAACAGCCGAACGCGCTAACCATTGAGCCACGGAAAACCAAAAATTAAATGGTCGTCAGGTATTGTGGAAAAACTTTGACTTTTTACGTCACATCTGAGACTTCACAACACCGCTCCCGGATGGGCTCGAACCACAAACCTTTTGAATAACAGCTGAACGCTCTAACCATTGCTCCACGGAAGCCCAAAAATTAAATGTTCGTCAGTTATTTTTAAAAAACTCTGAATTTTACGTTACATCTAAGACCTCACAACACCGCTCACGGATGGGCTCGAACCACCAACCTTTCGGTTAACAGCCGAACGCGCTAACCATTGCGCCACGGAAGAACAAAAATTAAATGGTCGTCGGGTATTGTGGAAACACTTTGGCTTTTTACGTTACATGTGAGAGCTCACAACACCGCTCCCGGGTGGGCTCGAACCACCAACCTTTCGGTTAACAGCCGAACGCGCTAACCATTGCGCCACGGAAGCCCAAAGATTAAATGTTCGTCAGGTATTGTGGAAAAACCTTGGCTTTTTACGTTACATTTGAGACTTCACAACACGGCTCCTGGGTGGGCTCGAACCACCAACCTTTCGGTTAATAGCCGAACGCGCTAACCATTGCGCCACGGAAGCCCAAAGATTAAATGTTCGTCAGGTATTGTGGAAAAACCTTGGCTTTTTACGTTACATTTGAGACTTCACAACACGGCTCCTGGGTGAGTTCGAACCACCAACCTTTCGGTTAAAAGCCGACGGCGATAACCATTGCGCAACGGAAGCCCAAAGATAAAATGTTCGTCAGGTATTGTGGAAAAACTTTGGATTTTTACGTTACATATGAGATTTCACAACACCGCTCCCGGGTGGGCTCGAACCACCAACCTTTCGGTTAACAGCCGAACGCGCTAACCATTGCGCCACGGAAGCCCAAAGATTAAATGTTCGTCAGCTATTGTGGAAAAACGTTGGCATTTGACATTACGTTTGAGATTTCACAACACCGCTCCCGGATGGGCTCGAACCACAAACCTTTTGAATAACAGCTGAACGCTCTAACCATTGCGCCACGGAAGCCCAAAAATTAAATGTTCGTCAGTTATTTTTAAAAAACTCTGAATTTTACGTTACATCTAAGACCTCACAACACCGCTCACGTTTGGGCTCGAACCACCAACCTTTCGGTTAACAGCCGAACGCGCTAACCATTGCGCCACGGAAGCCCAAAAATTAAATGGTCGTCGGGTATTGTGGAAACACTTTGGCTTTTTACGTTACATGAGAGAGCTCACAACACCGCTCCCGGGTGGGCTTGAACCACCAACCTTTCGGTTAACAGCTGAACGCGCTAACCATTGCGCCACGGAAGCCCAAAGATTAAATGTTCGTCAGGTATTGTGGAAAAACCTTGGCTTTTTACGTTACATTTGAGACTTCACAACACGGCTCCTGGGTGGGCTCGAACCACCAACCTTTCGGTTAACAGCCGAACGCGCTAACCATTGCGCCACGGAAGCCCAAAGATTAAATGTTCGTCAGGTATTGTGGAAAAACCTTGGCTTTTTACGTTACATTTGAGACTTCACAACACGGCTCCTGGGTGAGCTCGAACCACCAACCTTTCGGTTAACAGCCGACGGCGTTAACCATTGCGCAACGGAAGCCCAAAGATAAAATGTTCGTCAGGTATTGTGGAAAAACATTGGATTTTTACGTTACATATGAGATTTCACAACACCGCTCCCGGGTGGGCTCGAACCACCAACCTTTCGGTTAACAGCCGAACGCGCTAACCATTGCGCCACGGAAGCCCAAAGATTAAATGTTCGTCAGGTATTGTGGAAAAACTTTGGCATTTGACATTACGTTTGAGATCTCACAACACCGCTCCCGGGTGGGCTCGAACCACCAACCTTTCGGTTAACAGCCGAACGCGCTAACCATTGCGCCACGGAAGAACAAAAATTAAATGGTCGTCGGGTATTGTGGAAACACTTTGGCTTTTTACGTTACATGTGAGAGCTCACAACACCGCTCCCGGGTGGGCTCGAACCACCAACCTTTCGGTTAACAGCCGAACGCGCTAACCATTGCGCCACGGAAGCCCAAAGATTAAATGTTCGTCAGGTATTGTGGAAAAACCTTGGCTTTTTACGTTACATTTGAGACTTCACAACACGGCTCCTGGGTGGGCTCGAACCACCAACCTTTCGGTTAATAGCCGAACGCGCTAACCATTGCGCCACGGAAGCCCAAAGATTAAATGTTCGTCAGGTATTGTGGAAAAACCTTGGCTTTTTACGTTACATTTGAGACTTCACAACACGGCTCCTGGGTGAGCTCGAACCACCAACCTTTCGGTTAAAAGCCGACGGCGATAACCATTGCGCAACGGAAGCCCAAAGATAAAATGTTCGTCAGGTATTGTGGAAAAACTTTGGATTTTTACGTTACATATGAGATTTCACAACACCGCTCCCGGGTGGGCTCGAACCACCAACCTTTCGGTTAACAGCCGAACGCGCTAACCATTGCGCCACGGAAGCCCAAAGATTAAATGTTCGTCAGGTATTGTGGAAAAACGTTGGCATTTGACATTACGTTTGAGATTTCACAACACCGCTCCCGGATGGGCTCGAACCACAAACCTTTTGAATAACAGCTGAACGCTCTAACCATTGCGCCACGGAAGCCCAAAAATTAAATGTTCGTCAGTTATTTTTAAAAAACTCTGAATTTTACGTTACATCTAAGACCTCACAACACCGCTCACGGATGGGCTCGAACCACCAACCTTTCGGTTAACAGCCGAACGCGCTAACCATTGCGCCACGGAAGCCCAAAAATTAAATGGTCGTCGGGTATTGTGGAAACACTTTGGCTTTTTACGTTACATGTGAGAGCTCACAACACCGCTCCCGGGTGGGCTTGAACCACCAACCTTTCGGTTAACAGCTGAACGCGCTAACCATTGCGCCACGGAAGCCCAAAGATTAAATGTTCGTCAGGTATTGTGGAAAAACCTTGGCTTTTTACGTTACATTTGAGACTTCACAACACGGCTCCTGGGTGGGCTCGAACCACCAACCTTTCGGTTAACAGCCGAACGCGCTAACCATTGCGCCACGGAAGCCCAAAGATTAAATGTTCGTCAGGTATTGTGGAAAAACCTTGGCTTTTTACGTTACATTTGAGACTTCACAACACGGCTCCTGGGTGAGCTCGAACCACCAACCTTTCGGTTAAAAGCCGACGGCGATAACCATTGCGCAACGGAAGCCCAAAGATAAAATGTTCGTCAGGTATTGTGGAAAAACTTTGGATTTTTACGTTACATATGAGATTTCACAACACCGCTCCCGGGTGGGCTCGAACCACCAACCTTTCGGTTAACAGCCGAACGCGCTAACCATTGCGCCACGGAAGCCCAAAGATTAAATGTTCGTCAGGTATTGTGGAAAAACGTTGGCATTTGACATTACGTTTGAGATTTCACAACACCGCTCCCGGATGGGCTCGAACCACAAACCTTTTGAATAACAGCTGAACGCTCTAACCATTGCGCCACGGAAGCCCAAAAATTAAATGTTCGTCAGTTATTTTTAAAAAACTCTGAATTTTACGTTACATCTAAGACCTCACAACACCGCTCACGGATGGGCTCGAACCACCAACCTTTCGGTTAACAGCCGAACGCGCTAACCATTGCGCCACGGAAGCCCAAAAATTAAATGGTCGTCGGGTATTGTGGAAACACTTTGGCTTTTTACGTTACATGTGAGAGCTCACAACACCGCTCCCGGGTGGGCTTGAACCACCAACCTTTCGGTTAACAGCTGAACGCGCTAACCATTGCGCCACGGAAGCCCAAAGATTAAATGTTCGTCAGGTATTGTGGAAAAACCTTGGCTTTTTACGTTACATTTGAGACTTCACAACACGGCTCCTGGGTGGGCTCGAACCACCAACCTTTCGGTTAACAGCCGAACGCGCTAACCATTGCGCCACGGAAGCCCAAAGATTAAATGTTCGTCAGGTATTGTGGAAAAACCTTGGCTTTTTACGTTACATTTGAGACTTCACAACACGGCTCCTGGGTGAGCTCGAACCACCAACCTTTCGGTTAACAGCCGACGGCGTTAACCATTGCGCAACGGAAGCCCAAAGATAAAATGTTCGTCAGGTATTGTGGAAAAACTTTGGATTTTTACGTTACATATGAGATTTCACAACACCGCTCCCGGGTGGGCTCGAACCACCAACCTTTCGGTTAACAGCCGAACGCGCTAACCATTGCGCCACGGAAGCCCAAAGATTAAATGTTCGTCAGGTATTGTGGAAAAACGTTGGCATTTGACATTACGTTTGAGATTTCACAACACCGCTCCCGGATGGGCTCGAACCACAAACCTTTTGAATAACAGCTGAACGCTCTAACCATTGCGCCACGGAAGCCCAAAAATTAAATGTTCGTCAGTTATTTTTAAAAAACTCTGAATTTTACGTTACATCTAAGACCTCACAACACCGCTCACGGATGGGCTCGAACCACCAACCTTTCGGTTAACAGCCGAACGCGCTAACCATTGCGCCACGGAAGCCCAAAAATTAAATGGTCGTCGGGTATTGTGGAAACACTTTGGCTTTTTACGTTACATGTGAGAGCTCACAACACCGCTCCCGGGTGGGCTTGAACCACCAACCTTTCGGTTAACAGCTGAACGCGCTAACCATTGCGCCACGGAAGCCCAAAGATTAAATGTTCGTCAGGTATTGTGGAAAAACCTTGGCTTTTTACGTTACATTTGAGACTTCACAACACGGCTCCTGGGTGGGCTCGAACCACCAACCTTTCGGTTAACAGCCGAACGCGCTAACCATTGCGCCACGGAAGCCCAAAGATTAAATGTTCGTCAGGTATTGTGGAAAAACCTTGGCTTTTTACGTTACATTTGAGACTTCACAACACGGCTCCTGGGTGAGCTCGAACCACCAACCTTTCGGTTAAAAGCCGACGGCGATAACCATTGCGCAACGGAAGCCCAAAGATAAAATGTTCGTCAGGTATTGTGGAAAAACTTTGGATTTTTACGTTACATATGAGATTTCACAACACCGCTCCCGGGTGGGCTCGAACCACCAACCTTTCGGTTAACAGCCGAACGCGCTAACCATTGCGCCACGGAAGCCCAAAGATTAAATGTTCGTCAGGTATTGTGGAAAAACGTTGGCATTTGACATTACGTTTGAGATTTCACAACACCGCTCCCGGATGGGCTCGAACCACAAACCTTTTGAATAACAGCTGAACGCTCTAACCATTGCGCCACGGAAGCCCAAAAATTAAATGTTCGTCAGTTATTTTTAAAAAACTCTGAATTTTACGTTACATCTAAGACCTCACAACACCGCTCACGGATGGGCTCGAACCACCAACCTTTCGGTTAACAGCCGAACGCGCTAACCATTGCGCCACGGAAGCCCAAAAATTAAATGGTCGTCGGGTATTGTGGAAACACTTTGGCTTTTTACGTTACATGTGAGAGCTCACAACACCGCTCCCGGGTGGGCTTGAACCACCAACCTTTCGGTTAACAGCTGAACGCGCTAACCATTGCGCCACGGAAGCCCAAAGATTAAATGTTCGTCAGGTATTGTGGAAAAACCTTGGCTTTTTACGTTACATTTGAGACTTCACAACACGGCTCCTGGGTGGGCTCGAACCACCAACCTTTCGGTTAACAGCCGAACGCGCTAACCATTGCGCCACGGAAGCCCAAAGATTAAATGTTCGTCAGGTATTGTGGAAAAACCTTGGCTTTTTACGTTACATTTGAGACTTCACAACACGGCTCCTGGGTGAGCTCGAACCACCAACCTTTCGGTTAACAGCCGACGGCGTTAACCATTGCGCAACGGAAGCCCAAAGATAAAATGTTCGTCAGGTATTGTGGAAAAACTTTGGATTTTTACGTTACATATGAGATTTCACAACACCGCTCCCGGGTGGGCTCGAACCACCAACCTTTCGGTTAACAGCCGAACGCGCTAACCATTGCGCCACGGAAGCCCAAAGATTAAATGTTCGTCAGGTATTGTGGAAAAACTTTGGCATTTGACATTACGTTTGAGATCTCACAACACCGCTCCCGGGTGGGCTCGAACCACCAACCTTTCGGTTAACAGCCGAACGCGCTAACCATTGCGCGACGGAAGAACAAAAATTAAATGGTCGTCGGGTATTGTGGAAACACTTTGGCTTTTTACGTTACATGTGAGAGCTCACAACACCGCTCCCGGGTGGGCTCGAACCACCAACCTTTCGGTTAACAGCCGAACGCGCTAACCATTGCGCCACGGAAGCCCAAAGACTAAATGTTCGTCAGGTATTGTGGAAAAACCTTGGCTTTTTACGTTACATTTGAGACTTCACAACACGGCTCCTGGGTGGGCTCGAACCACCAACCTTTCGGTTAATAGCCGAACGCGCTAACCATTGCGCCACGGAAGCCCAAAGATTAAATGTTCGTCAGGTATTGTGGAAAAACCTTGGCTTTTTACGTTACATTTGAGACTTCACAACACGGCTCCTGGGTGAGCTCGAACCACCAACCTTTCGGTTAAAAGCCGACGGCGATAACCATTGCGCAACGGAAGCCCAAAGATAAAATGTTCGTCAGGTATTGTGGAAAAACTTTGGATTTTTACGTTACATATGAGATTTCACAACACCGCTCCCGGGTGGGCTCGAACCACCAACCTTTCGGTTAACAGCCGAACGCGCTAACCATTGCGCCACGGAAGCCCAAAGATTAAATGTTCGTCAGGTATTGTGGAAAAACGTTGGCATTTGACATTACGTTTGAGATTTCACAACACCGCTCCCGGATGGGCTCGAACCACAAACCTTTTGAATAACAGCTGAACGCTCTAACCATTGCGCCACGGAAGCCCAAAAATTAAATGTTCGTCAGTTATTTTTAAAAAACTCTGAATTTTACGTTACATCTAAGACCTCACAACACCGCTCACGGATGGGCTCGAACCACCAACCTTTCGGTTAACAGCCGAACGCGCTAACCATTGCGCCACGGAAGCCCAAAAATTAAATGGTCGTCGGGTATTGTGGAAACACTTTGGCTTTTTACGTTACATGTGAGAGCTCACAACACCGCTCCCGGGTGGGCTTGAACCACCAACCTTTCGGTTAACAGCTGAACGCGCTAACCATTGCGCCACGGAAGCCCAAAGATTAAATGTTCGTCAGGTATTGTGGAAAAACCTTGGCTTTTTACGTTACATTTGAGACTTCACAACACGGCTCCTGGGTGGGCTCGAACCACCAACATTTCGGTTAACAGCCGAACGCGCTAACCATTGCGCCACGGAAGCCCAAAGATTAAATGTTCGTCAGGTATTGTGGAAAAACCTTGGCTTTTTACGTTACATTTGAGACTTCACAACACGGCAGCCGGGTGGGGTCGAACCACCAACCTTTTGGTTAACATCCGACGGCGTTAACCATTGCGCAACGGAAGCCCAAAAGATTAAATGTTCGTCAGGTATTGTGGAAAAACTTTGGCATTTGACATTACGTTTGAGATCTCACAACACCGCTCCCGGGTGGGCTCGAACCACCAACCTTTCGGTTAACAGCTGAACGCGCTAACCATTGTGCCACGGAAGCTCAAAAATTAAACGGTCGTCAGGTATTGTGGAAATACTTAGGCTTTTTACGTTACATTTGAGACTTCACAACACGGCAGCCGGGTGGGCTCGAACCATCAACCTTTTGGTTAACATCCGAACGCGCTAACCTTCGAGCCAAGGAAGCTCAGAAATGATATGGTCGTCAGGTATTGTGGAAAAACTCTGACTTTTTACGTCACATCCGAGACTTCAAAACATCGCTCCCGGATGGGCTCGAACCACAAACCTTTTGAATAACAGCTGAACGCGCTAACCATTGCGCCACGGAAGCCCAAAAATTAAATTTTCGTCAGATATTTTTAAAAAACTCTGAATTATACGTTACATCTACGACCTCACAACACCGCTCCCGGATGGACTCGAACCACCAACCTTTCGGTTAACAGCCGACGGCGTTAACCATTGCGCAACAGAAGCCCAAAGATTAAATGCTCGTCAGGTATTGTGGAAAAACTTTGCATTTTTACGTTACATGTGAGATCTCACAACACCGCTCCCGGGTGGGCTCGAACCACCAACCTTTCGGTTAACAGCCGAACGCGCTAACCATTGCGCCACGGAAGCCCAAAGATTAAATGTTCGTCGGGTATTGTGGAAACACTTTGGCTTTTTACGTTACATGTGAGAGCTCACAACATCGCTCCCGGGTGGGCTCGAACCACCAACCTTTCGGTTAACAGCCGAACGCGCTAACCATTGCGCCACGGAAGCCCAAAGATTAAATGTTCGTCAGGTATTGTGGAAAAACCTTGGCTTTTTACGTTACATTTGAGACTTCACAACACGGCTCCTGGGTGGGCTCGAACCACCAACCTTTCGGTTAACAACCGAACGCGCTAACCATTGCGCCACGGAAGCCCAAAGATTAAATGTTCGTCAGGTATTGTGGAAAAACCTTGGCTTTTTACGTTACATTTGAGACTTCACAACACCGCTCCCGGGTGGGCTCGAACCACCAACCTTTCTGTTAACAGCCGAACGCGCTAACCATTGCGCCACAGAAGCCCAAAGATTAAATGTTCGTCAGGTATTTTTAAAAAACTCTGAATTTTACGTTACATCTAAGACCTCACAACACCGCTCCCGGATGGGCTCGAACCACCAACCTTTCGGTTAACAGCCGAACGCGCTAACCATTGCGCCACGGAAGCTAAAAATTAAATGTTCGTCAGTTACTTTTAAAAAACTCTGAATTTTACGTTACATCTAAGACCTCACAACACCGCTCCCGGATGGGCTCGAACCACCAACCTTTCGGTTAACAGCCGACGGCGTTAACCATTGCGCAACGGAAGCCCAAAGATAAAATGTTCGTCAGGTATTGTGGAAAAACTTTGGATTTTTACTTTACATGTGAGATTTCACAACACCGCTCCCGGGTGGGCTCGAACCACCAACCTTTCGGTTAACAGCCGAACGCGCTAACCATTGCGCCACGGAAGCCCAAAGAGTAAATGTTCGTCAGGTATTGTGGAAAAACTTTGGCTTTTTACGTTACATGTGAGAGCTCACAACACCGCTCCCGGGTGGGCTCGAACCACCAACCTTTCGGTTAACAGCCGAACGCGCTAACCATTGCGCCACGGAAGCCCAAAAATTAAATGGTCGTCGGGTATTGTGGAAACACTTTGGCTTTTTACGTTACATGTGAGAGCTCACAACACCGCTCCCGGGTGGGCTCGAACCACCAACCTTTCGGTTAACAGCCGAACGCGCTAACCATTGCGCCACAGAAGCCCAAAGATTAAATGTTCGTCAGGTATTTTTAAAAAACTCTGAATTTTACGTTACATCTAAGACCTCACAACACCGCTCCCGGATGGGCTCGAACCACCAAACTTTCGGTTAACAGCCGAACGCGCTAACCATTGCGCCACGGAAGCCCAAAAATTAAATGTTCGTCAGTTATTTTTAAAAAACTCTGAATTTTACGTTACATCTAAGACCTCACAACACCGCTCCCGGATGGGCTCGAACCACCAACCTTTCGGTTAACAGCCGACGGCGTTAACCATTGCGCAACGGAAGCCCAAAAATTAAATGTTCGTCAGGTATTGTGGAAAAACTTTGGAGTTTTACGTTACATGTGAGATTTCACAACACCGCTCCCGGGTGGGCTCGAACCACCAACCTTTCGGTTAACAGCCGAACGCGCTAACCATTGCGCCACGGAAGCCCAAAAATTAAATGTTCGTCAGGTATTGTGGAAAAACTTTGACTTTTTACGTCACATCTGAGACCTCACAACACCGCTCCCGGATGGGCTCGAACCACCAACCTTTCGGTTAACAGCCGAACGCGCTAACCATTGCGCCACGGAAGCTCAAAAATTAAATGGTCGTCAGGTATTGTGGAAAAACTTTGACTTTTTACGTCACATCTGAGACCTCACAACACCGCTCCCGGATGGTCTCGAACCACCAACCTTTCAGTTAACAGCCGAACGCGCTAACCATTGCGCCACGGAAGCCCAAAGATTAAATGTTCGTCAGGTATTTTTAAAAAACTCTGAAGTTTACGTTACATCTAAGACCTCACAACACCGCTCCCGGATGGGCTCGAACCACCAACCTTTCGGTTAACAGCCGACGGCGTTAACCATTGCGCAACGGAAGCCCAAAGATTAAATGTTCGTCAGGTATTGTGGAAAAACTTTGGATTTTTACGTTACCTGTGAGATTTCACAACTCCGCTCCCGGGTGGGCTCGAACCACCAACCTATTAGTTAACAGCCGAACGCGCTAACCATTGAGCCACGGAAAACCAAAAATTAAATGGTCGTTGGGTATTGTGGAAACACTTTGGCTTTTTACGTTACATGTGAGAGCTCACAACACCGCTCCCGGGTGGGCTCGAACCACCAACCTTTCGGTTAACAGCCGACGGCGTTAACCATTGCGCAACGGAAGCCCAAAGATTAAATGTTCGTCAGGTATTGTGGAAAAACTTTGGATTTTTACGTTACCTGTGAGATTTCACAACTCCGCTCCCGGGTGGGCTCGAACCACCAACCTATTAGTTAACAGCCGAACGCGCTAACCATTGAGCCACGGAAAACCAAAAATTAAATGGTCGTCAGGTATTGTGGAAAAACTTTGGCTTTTTACGTTACATTTGAGACTTCACAACACTGCTCCCGGGTGGGCTCGAACCACCAACCTTTAGCTTAACATCCGAACACGCTAACCATGGAGCCAAGGAAGCCCAAAAATTAAATGTTCGTCAGTTATTTTTAAAAAACTCTGAATTTTACGTTACATCTAAGACCTCACAACACCGCTCCCGGGTGGGCTCGAACCACCAACCTTTCGGTTAACAGCCGAACGCGCTAACCATTGCGCCACGGAAGCCCAAAAATTAAATGGTCGTCGGGTATTGTGGAAACACTTTGGCTTTTTACGTTACATGTGAGAGCTCACAACACCGCTCCCGGGTGGGCTCGAACCACCAACCTTTCGGTTAACAGCCGAACGCGCTAACCATTGCGCCACGGAAGCCCAAAAATTAAATGGTCGTTGGGTATTGTGGAAACACTTTGGCTTTTTACGTTACATGTGAGAGCTCACAACACCGCTCCCGGGTGGGCTCGAACCACCAACCTTTCGGTTAACAGCCGAACGCGCTAACCATTGCGCCACAGAAGCCCAAAGATTAAATGTTCGTCAGGTATTTTTAAAAAACTCTGAATTTTACGTTACATCTAAGACCTCACAACACCGCTCCCGGATGGGCTCGAACCACCAACCTTTCGGTTAACAGCCGAACGCGCTAACCATTGCGCCACGGAAGCCCAAAAATTAAATGTTCGTCAGTTATTTTTAAAAAACTCTGAATTTTACGTTACATCTACGACCTCACAACATCGCTCCCGGATGGGCTCGAACCACCAACCTTTCGGTTAACAGCCGAACGCGCTAACCATTGCGCCACGGAAGCGCAAAAATTAAATGTTCGTCAGTTATTTTTAAAAAACTCTGAATTTTACGTTACATCTACGACCTCACAACATCGCTCCCGGATGGGCTCGAACCACCAACCTTTCGGTTAACAGCCGACGGCGTTAACCATTGTGCAACGGAAGCCCAAAGATTAAATGTTCGTCAGGTATTGTGGAAAAGCTTTGACTTTTTACGTCACATCTGAGACTTCACAACACCGCTCCCGGATGGGCTCGAACCACAAATCTTTTGAATAACAGCTGAACGCTCTAACCATTGCGCCACGGAAGCCCAAAAATTAAATGTTCGTCAGTTATTTTTAAAAAACTCTGAATTTTACGTTACATCTAAGACCTCACAACACCGCTCCCGGGTGGGCTCGAACCACCAACCTTTCGGTTAACAGCCGAACGCGCTAACCATTGCGCCACGGAAGCCCAAAAATTAAATGGTCGTCGGGTATTGTGGAAACACTTTGGCTTTTTACGTTACATGTGAGAGCTCACAACACCGCTCCCGGGTGGGCTCGAACCACCAACCTTTCGGTTAACAGCCGAACGCGCTAACCATTGCGCCACGGAAGCCCAAAAATTAAATGGTCGTTGGGTATTGTGGAAACACTTTGGCTTTTTACGTTACATGTGAGAGCTCACAACACCGCTCCCGGGTGGGCTCGAACCACCAACCTTTCGGTTAACAGCCGAACGCGCTAACCATTGCGCCACAGAAGCCCAAAGATTAAATGTTCGTCAGGTATTTTTAAAAAACTCTGAATTTTACGTTACATCTAAGACCTCACAACACCGCTCCCGGATGGGCTCGAACCACCAACCTTTCGGTTAACAGCCGAACGCGCTAACCATTGCGCCACGGAAGCCCAAAAATTAAATGTTCGTCAGTTATTTTTAAAAAACTCTGAATTTTACGTTACATCTACGACCTCACAACATCGCTCCCGGATGGGCTCGAACCACCAACCTTTCGGTTAACAACCGACGGCGTTAACCATTGTGCAACGGAAGCCCAAAGATTAAATGTTCGTCAGGTATTGTGGAAAAGCTTTGACTTTTTACGTCACATCTGAGACTTCACAACACCGCTCCCGGATGGGCTCGAACCACAAATCTTTTGAATAACAGCTGAACGCTCTAACCATTGCGCCACGGAAGCCCAAAAATTAAATGTTCGTCAGTTATTTTTAAAAAACTCTGAATTTTACGTTACATCTAAGACCTCACAACACCGCTCCCGGGTGGGCTCGAACCACCAACCTTTCGGTTAACAGCCGAACGCGCTAACCATTGCGCCACGGAAGCCCAAAAATTAAATGGTCGTCGGGTATTGTGGAAACACTTTGGCTTTTTACGTTACATGTGAGAGCTCACAACACCGCTCCCGGGTGGGCTCGAACCACCAACCTTTCGGTTAACAGCCGAACGCGCTACCCATTGCGCCACGGAAGCCCAAAAATTAAATGGTCGTCGGGTATTGTGGAAACACTTTGGCTTTTTACGTTACATGTGAGAGCTCACAACACCGCTCCCGGGTGGGCTCGAACCACCAACCTTTCGGTTAACAGCCGAACGCGCTAACCATTGCGCCACAGAAGCCCAAAGATTAAATGTTCGTCAGGTATTTTTAAAAAATTCTGAATTTTACGTTACATCTAAGACCTCACAACACCGCTCCCGGATGGCCTCGAACCACCAACCTTTCGGTTAACAGCCGAACGCGCTAACCATTGCGCCACGGAAGCCCAAAAATTAAATGTTCGTCAGTTATTTTTAAAAAACTCTGAATTTTACGTTACATCTAAGACCTCACAACACCGCTCCCGGATGGGCTAAAACCACCAACCTTTCGGTTAACAGCCGACGGCGTTAACCATTGCGCAACGGAAGCCCAAAAACTAAATGTTCGTCAGGTATTGTGGAAAAACTTTGGAGTTTTACGTTACATGTGAGATTTCACAACACCGCTCCCGGGTGGGCTCGAACCACCAACCTTTCGGTTAACAGCCGAACGCGCTAACCATTGCGCCACGGAAGCCCAAAAATTAAATGTTCGTCAGGTATTGTGGAAAAACTTTGACTTTTTACGTCACATCTGAGACCTCACAACACCGCTCCCGGATGGGCTCGAACCACCAACCTTTCGGTTAACAGCCGAACGTGCTAACCATTGCGCCACGGAAGCTCAAAAATTAAATGGTCGTCAGGTATTGTGGAAAAACTTTGACTTTTTACGTCACATCTGAGACTTCACAACACCGCTCCCGGATGGTCTCGAACCACCAACCTTTCAGTTAACAGCCGAACGCGCTAACCATTGCGCCACGGAAGCCCAAAGATTAAATGTTCGTCAGGTATTTTTAAAAAACTCTGAAGTTTACGTTACATCTAAGACCTCACAACACCGCTCCCGGGTGGGCTCGAACCACCAACCTTTCGGTTAACAGCCGAACGCGCTAACCATTGCGCCACGGAAGCCCAAAAATTAAATGGTCGTCGGGTATTGTGGAAACACTTTGGCTTTTTACGTTACATGTGAGAGCTCACAACACCGCTCCCGGGTGGGCTCGAACCACCAACCTTTCGGTTAACAGCCGAACGCGCTAACCATTGCGCCACGGAAGCCCAAAAATTAAATGGTCGTTGGGTATTGTGGAAACACTTTGGCTTTTTACGTTACATGTGAGAGCTCACAACACCGCTCCCGGGTGGGCTCGAACCACCAACCTTTCGGTTAACAGCCGAACGCGCTAACCATTGCGCCACAGAAGCCCAAAGATTAAATGTTCGTCAGGTATTTTTAAAAAACTCTGAATTTTACGTTACATCTAAGACCTCACAACACCGCTCCCGGATGGGCTCGAACCACCAACCTTTCGGTTAACAGCCGAACGCGCTAACCATTGCGCCACGGAAGCCCAAAAATTAAATGTTCGTCAGGTATTGTGGAAAAACTTTGACTTTTTACGTCACATCTGAGACCTCACAACACCGCTCCCGGATGGGCTCGAACCACCAACCTTTCGGTTAACAGCCGAACGCGCTAACCATTGCGCCACGGAAGCTCAAAAATTAAATGGTCGTCAGGTATTGTGGAAAAACTTTGACTTTTTACGTCACATCTGAGACCTCACAACACCGCTCCCGGATGGTCTCGAACCACCAACCTTTCAGTTAACAGCCGAACGCGCTAACCATTGCGCCACGGAAGCCCAAAGATTAAATGTTCGTCAGGTATTTTTAAAAAACTCTGAAGTTTACGTTACATCTAAGACCTCACAACACCGCTCCCGGATGGGCTCGAACCACCAACCTTTCGGTTAACAGCCGACGGCGTTAACCATTGCGCAACGGAAGCCCAAAGATTAAATGTTCGTCAGGTATTGTGGAAAAACTTTGGATTTTTACGTTACCTGTGAGATTTCACAACTCCGCTCCCGGGTGGGCTCGAACCACCAACCTATTAGTTAACAGCCGAACGCGCTAACCATTGAGCCACGGAAAACCAAAAATTAAATGGTCGTTGGGTATTGTGGAAACACTTTGGCTTTTTACGTTACATGTGAGAGCTCACAACACCGCTCCCGGGTGGGCTCGAACCACCAACCTTTCGGTTAACAGCCGACGGCGTTAACCATTGCGCAACGGAAGCCCAAAGATTAAATGTTCGTCAGGTATTGTGGAAAAACTTTGGATTTTTACGTTACCTGTGAGATTTCACAACTCCGCTCCCGGGTGGGCTCGAACCACCAACCTATTAGTTAACAGCCGAACGCGCTAACCATTGAGCCACGGAAAACCAAAAATTAAATGGTCGTCAGGTATTGTGGAAAAACTTTGGCTTTTTACGTTACATTTGAGACTTCACAACACTGCTCCCGGGTGGGCTCGAACCACCAACCTTAAGCTTAACATCCGAACACGCTAACCATGGAGCCAAGGAAGCCCAAAAATTAAATGTTCGTCAGTTATTTTTAAAAAACTCTGAATTTTACGTTACATCTAAGACCTCACAACACCGCTCCCGGGTGGGCTCGAACCACCAACCTTTCGGTTAACAGCCGAACGCGCTAACCATTGCGCCACGGAAGCCCAAAAATTAAATGGTCGTCGGGTATTGTGGAAACACTTTGGCTTTTTACGTTACATGTGAGAGCTCACAACACCGCTCCCGGGTGGGCTCGAACCACCAACCTTTCGGTTAACAGCCGAACGCGCTAACCATTGCGCCACGGAAGCCCAAAAATTAAATGGTCGTTGGGTATTGTGGAAACACTTTGGCTTTTTACGTTACATGTGAGAGCTCACAACACCGCTCCCGGGTGGGCTCGAACCACCAACCTTTCGGTTAACAGCCGAACGCGCTAACCATTGCGCCACAGAAGCCCAAAGATTAAATGTTCGTCAGGTATTTTTAAAAAACTCTGAATTTTACGTTACATCTAAGACCTCACAACACCGCTCCCGGATGGGCTCGAACCACCAACCTTTCGGTTAACAGCCGAACGCGCTAACCATTGCGCCACGGAAGCCCAAAAATTAAATGTTCGTCAGTTATTTTTAAAAAACTCTGAATTTTACGTTACATCTACGACCTCACAACATCGCTCCCGGATGGGCTCGAACCACCAACCTTTCGGTTAACAGCCGAACGCGCTAACCATTGCGCCACGGAAGCGCAAAAATTAAATGTTCGTCAGTTATTTTTAAAAAACTCTGAATTTTACGTTACATCTACGACCTCACAACATCGCTCCCGGATGGGCTCGAACCACCAACCTTTCGGTTAACAGCCGACGGCGTTAACCATTGTGCAACGGAAGCCCAAAGATTAAATGTTCGTCAGGTATTGTGGAAAAGCTTTGACTTTTTACGTCACATCTGAGACTTCACAACACCGCTCCCGGATGGGCTCGAACCACAAATCTTTTGAATAACAGCTGAACGCTCTAACCATTGCGCCACGGAAGCCCAAAAATTAAATGTTCGTCAGTTATTTTTAAAAAACTCTGAATTTTACGTTACATCTAAGACCTCACAACACCGCTCCCGGGTGGGCTCGAACCACCAACCTTTCGGTTAACAGCCGAACGCGCTAACCATTGCGCCACGGAAGCCCAAAAATTAAATGGTCGTCGGGTATTGTGGAAACACTTTGGCTTTTTACGTTACATGTGAGAGCTCACAACACCGCTCCCGGGTGGGCTCGAACCACCAACCTTTCGGTTAACAGCCGAACGCGCTAACCATTGCGCCACGGAAGCCCAAAAATTAAATGGTCGTTGGGTATTGTGGAAACACTTTGGCTTTTTACGTTACATGTGAGAGCTCACAACACCGCTCCCGGGTGGGCTCGAACCACCAACCTTTCGGTTAACAGCCGAACGCGCTAACCATTGCGCCACAGAAGCCCAAAGATTAAATGTTCGTCAGGTATTTTTAAAAAACTCTGAATTTTACGTTACATCTAAGACCTCACAACACCGCTCCCGGATGGGCTCGAACCACCAACCTTTCGGTTAACAGCCGAACGCGCTAACCATTGCGCCACGGAAGCCCAAAAATTAAATGTTCGTCAGTTATTTTTAAAAAACTCTGAATTTTACGTTACATCTACGACCTCACAACATCGCTCCCGGATGGGCTCGAACCACCAACCTTTCGGTTAACAACCGACGGCGTTAACCATTGTGCAACGGAAGCCCAAAGATTAAATGTTCGTCAGGTATTGTGGAAAAGCTTTGACTTTTTACGTCACATCTGAGACTTCACAACACCGCTCCCGGATGGGCTCGAACCACAAATCTTTTGAATAACAGCTGAACGCTCTAACCATTGCGCCACGGAAGCCCAAAAATTAAATGTTCGTCAGTTATTTTTAAAAAACTCTGAATTTTACGTTACATCTAAGACCTCACAACACCGCTCCCGGGTGGGCTCGAACCACCAACCTTTCGGTTAACAGCCGAACGCGCTAACCATTGCGCCACGGAAGCCCAAAAATTAAATGGTCGTCGGGTATTGTGGAAACACTTTGGCTTTTTACGTTACATGTGAGAGCTCACAACACCGCTCCCGGGTGGGCTCGAACCACCAACCTTTCGGTTAACAGCCGAACGCGCTACCCATTGCGCCACGGAAGCCCAAAAATTAAATGGTCGTCGGGTATTGTGGAAACACTTTGGCTTTTTACGTTACATGTGAGAGCTCACAACACCGCTCCCGGGTGGGCTCGAACCACCAACCTTTCGGTTAACAGCCGAACGCGCTAACCATTGCGCCACAGAAGCCCAAAGATTAAATGTTCGTCAGGTATTTTTAAAAAATTCTGAATTTTACGTTACATCTAAGACCTCACAACACCGCTCCCGGATGGCCTCGAACCACCAACCTTTCGGTTAACAGCCGAACGCGCTAACCATTGCGCCACGGAAGCCCAAAAATTAAATGTTCGTCAGTTATTTTTAAAAAACTCTGAATTTTACGTTACATCTAAGACCTCACAACACCGCTCCCGGATGGGCTAAAACCACCAACCTTTCGGTTAACAGCCGACGGCGTTAACCATTGCGCAACGGAAGCCCAAAAACTAAATGTTCGTCAGGTATTGTGGAAAAACTTTGGAGTTTTACGTTACATGTGAGATTTCACAACACCGCTCCCGGGTGGGCTCGAACCACCAACCTTTCGGTTAACAGCCGAACGCGCTAACCATTGCGCCACGGAAGCCCAAAAATTAAATGTTCGTCAGGTATTGTGGAAAAACTTTGACTTTTTACGTCACATCTGAGACCTCACAACACCGCTCCCGGATGGGCTCGAACCACCAACCTTTCGGTTAACAGCCGAACGTGCTAACCATTGCGCCACGGAAGCTCAAAAATTAAATGGTCGTCAGGTATTGTGGAAAAACTTTGACTTTTTACGTCACATCTGAGACTTCACAACACCGCTCCCGGATGGTCTCGAACCACCAACCTTTCAGTTAACAGCCGAACGCGCTAACCATTGCGCCACGGAAGCCCAAAGATTAAATGTTCGTCAGGTATTTTTAAAAAACTCTGAAGTTTACGTTACATCTAAGACCTCACAACACCGCTCCCGGGTGGGCTCGAACCACCAACCTTTCGGTTAACAGCCGAACGCGCTAACCATTGCGCCACGGAAGCCCAAAAATTAAATGGTCGTCGGGTATTGTGGAAACACTTTGGCTTTTTACGTTACATGTGAGAGCTCACAACACCGCTCCCGGGTGGGCTCGAACCACCAACCTTTCGGTTAACAGCCGAACGCGCTAACCATTGCGCCACGGAAGCCCAAAAATTAAATGGTCGTTGGGTATTGTGGAAACACTTTGGCTTTTTACGTTACATGTGAGAGCTCACAACACCGCTCCCGGGTGGGCTCGAACCACCAACCTTTCGGTTAACAGCCGAACGCGCTAACCATTGCGCCACAGAAGCCCAAAGATTAAATGTTCGTCAGGTATTTTTAAAAAACTCTGAATTTTACGTTACATCTAAGACCTCACAACACCGCTCCCGGATGGGCTCGAACCACCAACCTTTCGGTTAACAGCCGAACGCGCTAACCATTGCGCCACGGAAGCCCAAAAATTAAATGTTCGTCAGTTATTTTTAAAAAACTCTGAATTTTACGTTACATCTACGACCTCACAACATCGCTCCCGGATGGGCTCGAACCACCAACCTTTCGGTTAACAACCGACGGCGTTAACCATTGTGCAACGGAAGCCCAAAGATTAAATGTTCGTCAGGTATTGTGGAAAAGCTTTGACTTTTTACGTCACATCTGAGACTTCACAACACCGCTCCCGGATGGGCTCGAACCACAAATCTTTTGAATAACAGCTGAACGCTCTAACCATTGCGCCACGGAAGCCCAAAAATTAAATGTTCGTCAGTTATTTTTAAAAAACTCTGAATTTTACGTTACATCTAAGACCTCACAACACCGCTCCCGGGTGGGCTCGAACCACCAACCTTTCGGTTAACAGCCGAACGCGCTAACCATTGCGCCACGGAAGCCCAAAAATTAAATGGTCGTCGGGTATTGTGGAAACACTTTGGCTTTTTACGTTACATGTGAGAGCTCACAACACCGCTCCCGGGTGGGCTCGAACCACCAACCTTTCGGTTAACAGCCGAACGCGCTACCCATTGCGCCACGGAAGCCCAAAAATTAAATGGTCGTCGGGTATTGTGGAAACACTTTGGCTTTTTACGTTACATGTGAGAGCTCACAACACCGCTCCCGGGTGGGCTCGAACCACCAACCTTTCGGTTAACAGCCGAACGCGCTAACCATTGCGCCACAGAAGCCCAAAGATTAAATGTTCGTCAGGTATTTTTAAAAAATTCTGAATTTTACGTTACATCTAAGACCTCACAACACCGCTCCCGGATGGCCTCGAACCACCAACCTTTCGGTTAACAGCCGAACGCGCTAACCATTGCGCCACGGAAGCCCAAAAATTAAATGTTCGTCAGTTATTTTTAAAAAACTCTGAATTTTACGTTACATCTAAGACCTCACAACACCGCTCCCGGATGGGCTAAAACCACCAACCTTTCGGTTAACAGCCGACGGCGTTAACCATTGCGCAACGGAAGCCCAAAAACTAAATGTTCGTCAGGTATTGTGGAAAAACTTTGGAGTTTTACGTTACATGTGAGATTTCACAACACCGCTCCCGGGTGGGCTCGAACCACCAACCTTTCGGTTAACAGCCGAACGCGCTAACCATTGCGCCACGGAAGCCCAAAAATTAAATGTTCGTCAGGTATTGTGGAAAAACTTTGACTTTTTACGTCACATCTGAGACCTCACAACACCGCTCCCGGATGGGCTCGAACCACCAACCTTTCGGTTAACAGCCGAACGTGCTAACCATTGCGCCACGGAAGCTCAAAAATTAAATGGTCGTCAGGTATTGTGGAAAAACTTTGACTTTTTACGTCACATCTGAGACTTCACAACACCGCTCCCGGATGGTCTCGAACCACCAACCTTTCAGTTAACAGCCGAACGCGCTAACCATTGCGCCACGGAAGCCCAAAGATTAAATGTTCGTCAGGTATTTTTAAAAAACTCTGAAGTTTACGTTACATCTAAGACCTCACAACACCGCTCCCGGGTGGGCTCGAACCACCAACCTTTCGGTTAACAGCCGAACGCGCTAACCATTGCGCCACGGAAGCCCAAAAATTAAATGGTCGTCGGGTATTGTGGAAACACTTTGGCTTTTTACGTTACATGTGAGAGCTCACAACACCGCTCCCGGGTGGGCTCGAACCACCAACCTTTCGGTTAACAGCCGAACGCGCTACCCATTGCGCCACGGAAGCCCAAAAATTAAATGGTCGTCGGGTATTGTGGAAACACTTTGGCTTTTTACGTTACATGTGAGAGCTCACAACACCGCTCCCGGGTGGGCTCGAACCACCAACCTTTCGGTTAACAGTCGAACGCGCTAACCATTGCGCCACAGAAGCCCAAAGATTAAATGTTCGTCAGGTATTTTTAAAAAATTCTGAATTTTACGTTACATCTAAGACCTCACAACACCGCTCCCGGATGGGCTCGAACCACCAACCTTTCGGTTAACAGCCGAACGCGCTAACCATTGCGCCACGGAAGCCCAAAAATTAAATGTTCGTCAGTTATTTTTAAAAAACTCTGAATTTTACGTTACATCTAAGACCTCACAACACCGCTCCCGGATGGGCTCGAACCACCAACCTTTCGGTTATCAGCCGACGGCGTTAACCATTGCGCAACGGAAGCCCAAAAACTAAATGTTCGTCAGGTATTGTGGAAAAACTTTGGAGTTTTACGTTACATGTGAGATTTCACAACACCGCTCCCGGGTGGGCTCGAACCACCAACCTTTCGGTTAACAGCCGAACGCGCTAACCATTGCGCCACGGAAGCCCAAAAATTAAATGTTCGTCAGGTATTGTGGAAAAACTTTGACTTTTTACGTCACATCTGAGACCTCACAACACCGCTCCCGGATGGGCTCGAACCACCAACCTTTCGGTTAACAGCCGAACGCGCTAACCATTGCGCCACGGAAGCTCAAAAATTAAATGGTCGTCAGGTATTGTGGAAAAACTTTGACTTTTTACGTCACATCTGAGACCTCACAACACCGCTCCCGGATGGTCTCGAACCACCAACCTTTCAGTTAACAGCCGAACGCGCTAACCATTGCGCCACGGAAGCCCAAAGATTAAATGTTCGTCAGGTATTTTTAAAAAACTCTGAAGTTTACGTTACATCTAAGACCTCACAACACCGCTCCCGGATGGGCTCGAACCACCAACCTTTCGGTTAACAGCCGACGGCGTTAACCATTGCGCAACGGAAGCCCAAAGATTAAATGTTCGTCAGGTATTGTGGAAAAACTTTGGATTTTTACGTTACCTGTGAGATTTCACAACTCCGCTCCCGGGTGGGCTCGAACCACTAACCTATTAGTTAACAGCCGAACGCGCTAACCATTGAGCCAGGGAAAACCAAAAATTAAATGGTCGTCAGGTATTGTGGAAAAACTTTGGCTTTTTACGTTACCTGTGAGATTTCACAACTCCGCTCCCGGGTGGGCTCGAACCACTAACCTATTAGTTAACAGCCGAACGCGCTAACCATTGAGCCACGGAAAACCAAAAATTAAATGGTCGTCAGGTATTGTGGAAAAACTTTGGCTTTTTACGTTACATTTGAGACTTCACAACACTGCTCCCGGGTGGGCTCGAACCACCAACCTTAAGCTTAACATCCGAACACGCTAACCATGGAGCCAAGGAAGCCCAAAAATTAAATGTTCGTCAGTTATTTTTAAAAAACTCTGAATTTTACGTTACATCTAAGACCTCACAACACCGCTCCCGGGTGGGCTCGAACCACCAACCTTTCGGTTAACAGCCGAACGCGCTAACCATTGCGCCACGGAAGCCCAAAAATTAAATGGTCGTCGGGTATTGTGGAAACAATTTGGCTTTTTACGTTACATGTGAGAGCTCACAACACCGCTCCCGGGTGGGCTCGAACCACCAACCTTTCGGTTAACAGCCGAACGCGCTAACCATTGCGCCACGGAAGCCCAAAAATTAAATGGTCGTCGGGTATTGTGGAAACACTTTAGCTTTTTACGTTACATGTGAGAGCTCACAACACCGCTCCCGGGTGGGCTCGAACCACCAACCTTTCGGTTAACAGCCGAACGCGCTAACCATTGCGCCACAGAAGCCCAAAGATTAAATGTTCGTCAGGTATTTTTAAAAAACTCTGAATTTTACGTTACATCTAAGACCTCACAACACCGCTCCCGGATGGGCTCGAACCACCAACCTTTCGGTTAACAGCCGAACGCGCTAACCATTGCGCCACGGAAGCCCAAAAATTAAATGTTCGTCAGTTATTTTTAAAAAACTCTGAATTTTACGTTACATCTAAGACCTCGCAACACCGCTCCCGGATGGGCTCGAACCACCAACCTTTCGGTTAACAGCCGACGGCGTTAACCATTGCGCAACGGAAGCCCAAAGATTAAATGTTCGTCAGGTATTGTGGAAAAACTTTGACTTTTTACGTCACATCTGAGACCTCACAACACCGCTCACGGATGGGCTCGAACCACCAACCTTTCGGTTAACAGCCGAACGCGCTAACCATTGCGCCACGGAAGCCCAAAAATTAAATGGTCGTCGGGTATTGTGGAAACACTTTGGCTTTTTACGTTACATGTGAGAGCTCACAACACCGCTCCCGGGTGGGCTCGAACCACCAACCTTTCGGTTAACAGCCGAACGCGCTAACCATTGCGCCACAGAAGCCCAAAGATTAAATGTTCGTCAGGTATTTTTAAAAAACTCTGAATTTTACGTTACATCTAAGACCTCACAACACCGCTCCCGGATGGGCTCGAACCACCAACCTTTCGGTTAACAGCCGAACGCGCTAACCATTGCGCCACGGAAGCCCAAAAATTAAATGTTCGTCAGTTATTTTTAAAAAACTCTGAATTTTACGTTACATCTAAGACCTCGCAACACCGCTCCCGGATGGGCTCGAACCACCAACCTTTCGGTTAACAGCCGACGGCGTTAACCATTGCGCAACGGAAGCCCAAAGATTAAATGTTCGTCAGGTATTGTGGAAAAACTTTGACTTTTTACGTCACATCTGAGACCTCAAAACACCGCTCACGGATGGGCTCGAACCACCAACCTTTCGGTTAACAGCCGAACGCGCTAACCATTGCGCCACGGAAGCCCAAAAATTAA
The DNA here is from genome assembly GCF_054372755.1 of Phalangium opilio. NCBI lineage: Eukaryota > Metazoa > Arthropoda > Arachnida > Opiliones > Phalangiidae > Phalangium > Phalangium opilio. Next base: position 8,198,731 of record NW_028324228.1, read on the forward strand.
ATGGTCGTCGGGTATTGTGGAAACACTTTGGCTTTTTACGTTACATGTGAGAGCTCACAACACCGCTCCCGGGTGGGCTCGAACCACCAACCTTTCGGTTAACAGCCGAACGCGCTAACCATTGCGCCACAGAAGCCCAAAGATTAAATGTTCGTCAGGTATTTTTAAAAAACTCTGAATTTTACGTTACATCTAAGACCTCACAACACCGCTCCCAGATGGGCTCGAACCACCAACCTTTCGGTTAACAGCCGAACGCGCTAACCATTGCGCCACGGAAGCCCAAAAATTAAATGTAAGTCAGTTATTTTTAAAAAACTCTGAATTTTACGTTACATCTAAGACCTCACAACACCGCTCCTGGATGGGCTCGAACCACCAACCTTTCGGTTAACAGCCGAAGGCGTTAACCATTGCGCAACGGAAGCCCAAAGATTAAATGTTCGTCAGGTATTGTGGAAAAACTTTGGATTTTTACGTTACATGTGAGATTTCACAACACCGCTCCCGGGTGGGCTCGAACCACCAACCTTTCGGTTAACAGCCGAACGCGCTAACCATTGCGCCACGGAAGCCCAAAAATTAAATGGTCGTCGGGTATTGTGGAAACACTTTGGCTTTTTACGTTACTTGTCAGAGCTCACAACACCGCTCCCGGGTGGGGTCGAACCACCAACCTTTCGGTTAACAGCCGAACGCGCTAACCATTGCGCCACGGAAGCCCAAAAATTAAATGGTCGTCGGGTATTGTGGAAACACTTTGGCTTTTTACGTTACATGTGAGAGATCACAACACCGCTCCCGGGTGGGCTCGAACCACCAACCTTTCGGTTAACAGCCGAACGCGCTAACCATTGCGCCACAGAAGCCAAAAGATTAAATGTTCGTCAGGTATTTTTAAAAAACTCTGAATTATACGTTACATCTAAGACCTCACAACACCGCTCCCGGATGGGCTCGAACCACCAACCTTTCGCTTAACAGCCGAACGCGCTAACCATTGCGCCACGGAAGCCCAAAAATTAAATGGTCGTCGGGTATTGTGGAAACACTTTGGCTTTTTACGTTACATGTGAGAGCTCACAACACCGCTCCCGGGTGGGCTCGAACCACCAACCTTTCGGTTAACAGCCGAACGCGCTAACCATTGCGCCACAGAAGCCCAAAGATTAAATGTTCGTCAGGTATTTTTAAAAAACTCTGAATTTTACGTTACATCTAAGACCTCACAACACCGCTCCCAGATGGGCTCGAACCACCAACCTTTCGGTTAACAGCCGAACGCGCTAACCATTGCGCCACGGAAGCCCAAAAATTAAATGTTCGTCAGTTATTTTTAAAAAACTCTGAATTTTACGTTACATCTAAGACCTCACAACACCGCTCCCGGATGGGCTCGAACCACCAACCTTTCGGTTAACAGCCGACGGCGTTAACCATTGCGCAACGGAAGCCCAAAGATTAAATGTTCGTCAGGTATTGTGGAAAAACTTTGGATTTTTACGTTACATGTGAGATTTCACAACACCGCTCCCGGGTGGGCTCGAACCACCAACCTTTCGGTTAACAGCCGAACGCGCTAACCATTGCGCCACGGAAGCCCAAAAATTAAATGGTCGTCGGGTATTGTGGAAACACTTTGGCTTTTTACGTTACATGTCAGAGCTCACAACACCGCTCCCGGGTGGGGTCGAACCACCAACCTTTCGGTTAACAGCCGAACGCGCTAACCATTGCGCCACGGAAGCCCAAAAATTAAATGGTCGTCGGGTATTGTGGAAACACTTTGGCTTTTTACGTTACATGTGAGAGCTCACAACACCGCTCCCGGGTGGGCTCGAACCACCAACCTTTCGGTTAACAGCCGAACGCGCTAACCATTGCGCCACGGAAGCTCAAAAATTAAATGGTCGTCAGGTATTGTGGAAAAACTTTGACTTTTTACGTCACATCTGAGACCTCACAACACCGCTCCCGGATGGGCTCGAACCACCAACCTTTCGGTTAACAGCCGACGGCGTTAACCATTGCGCAACGGAAGCCCAAAGATTAAATGTTCGTCAGGTATTGTGGAAAAACTTTGGATTTTTACGTTACCTGTGAGATTTCACAACTCCGCTCCCGGGTGGGCTCGAACCACCAACCTATTAGTTAACAGCCGAACGCGCTAACCATTGAGCCACGGAAGCCCAAAAATTAAATGGTCGTCAGGTATTGTGGAAAAACTTTGGCTTTTTACGTTACATTTGAGACTTCACAACACTGCTCCCGGGTGGGCTCGAACCACCAACCTTAAGCTTAACATCCGAACACGCTAACCATGGAGCCAAGGAAGCCCAAAAATTAAATGTTCGTCAGTTATTTTTAAAAAACTCTGAATTTTACGTTACATCTAAGACCTCACAACACGGTCCCGGGTGGGCTCGAACCACCAACCTTTCGGTTAACAGCCGAACGCGCTAACCATTGCGCCACGGAAGCTCAAAAATTAAATGGTCGTCAGGTATTGTGGAAAAACTTTGGCATTTGACATTACGTTTGAGATCTCACAACACCGCTCCCGGGTGGGCTCGAACCACCAACCTTTCGGTTAACAGCCGAACGCGCTAACCATTGCGCCACGGAAGCTCAAAAATTAAACGGTCGTCAGGTTTTGTGGAAAAACTTTGGCTTTTTACGTTACATTTGAGACTTCACAACACGGCAGCCGGGTGGGCTCGAACCACCAACCTTTTGGTTAACATCCGACGGCGTTAACCATTGCGCAACGGAAGCCCAAAAGATTAAATGTTCGTCAGGTATTGTGGAAAAACTTTGGCTTTTTACGTTACATGTGAGAGCTCACAACACCGCTCCCGGGTGGGTTCGAACCACCAACCTTTCGGTTAACAGCTGAACGCTCTAACCATTGCGCCACGGAAGCCCAAAAATTAAATGTTCGTCAGTTATTTTTAAAAAACTCTGAATTTTACGTTACATCTAAGACCTCACAACACCGCTCCCGGATGGGCTCGAACCACCAACCTTTCGGTTAACAGCCGACGGCGTTAACCATTGCGCAACGGAAGCCCAAAGATTAAATGTTCGTCAGGTATTGTTTAAAAACTTTGACTTTTTACGTCACATCTGAGACCTCACAACACCGCTCACGGATGGGCTCGAACCACCAACCTTTCGGTTAACAGCCGAACGCGCTAACCATTGCGCCACGGAAGCCCAAAAATTAAATGGTCGTCGGGTATTGTGGAAACACTTTGGCTTTTTACGTTACATGTGAGAGCTCACAACACCGCTCCCGGGTGGGCTCGAACCACCAACCTTTCGGTTAACAGCCGAATGCGCTAACCATTGCGCCACAGAAGCCCAAAGATTAAATGTTCGTCAGGTATTTTTAAAAAACTCTGAATTTTACGTTACATCTAAGACCTCACAACACCGCTCCCGGATGGGCTCGAACCACCAACCTTTCGGTTAACAGCCGAACGCGCTAACCATTGCGCCACGGAAGCCCAAAAATTAAATGTTCGTCAGTTATTTTTAAAAAACTCTGAATTTTACGTTACATCTAAGACCTCACAACACCGCTCCCGGATGGGCTCGAACCACCAACCTTTCGGTTAACAGCCGACGGCGTTAACCATTGCGCAACGGAAGCCCAAAGATTAAATGTTCGTCAGGTATTGTGGAAAAACTTTGGATTTTTACGTTACATGTGAGATTTCACAACACCGCTCCCGGGTGGGCTCGAACCACCAACCTTTCGTTTAACAGCCGAACGCGCTAACCATTGCGCCACGGAAGCCCAAAAATTAAATGGTCGTCGGGTATTGTGGAAACACTTTGGCTTTTTACGTTACATGTCAGAGCTCACAACACCGCTCCCGGGTGGGGTCGAACCACCAACCTTTCGGTTAACAGCCGAACGCGCTAACCATTGCGCCACGGAAGCCCAAAAATTAAATGGTCGTCGGGTATTGTGGAAACACTTTGGCTTTTTACGTTACATGTGAGAGCTCACAACACCGCTCCCGGGTGGGCTCGAACCACCAACCTTTCGGTTAACAGCCGAACGCGCTAACCATTGCGCCACGGAAGCCCAAAAATTAAATGTTCGTCAGTTATTTTTAAAAAACTCTGAATTTTACGTTACATCTAAGACCTCACAACACCGCTCCCAGATGGGCTCGAACCACCAACCTTTCGGTTAACAGCCGACGGCGTTAACCATTGCGCAACGGAAGCCCAAAGATTAAATGTTCGTCAGGTATTGTGGAAAAACTTTGGATTTTTACGTTACATGTGAAAATTCACAACACCGCTCCCGGGTGGGCTCGAACCACCAACCTTTCGTTTAACAGCCGAACGCGCTAACCATTGCGCCACGGAAGCTCAAAAATTAAATGGTCGTCAGGTATTGTGGAAAAACTTTGGCATTTGACATTACGTTTGAGATCTCACAACACCGCTCCCGGGTGGGATCGAACCACCAACCTTACGGTTAACAGCCGAACGCGCTAACCATTGCGCCACGGAAGCTCAAAAATTAAACGGTCGTCAGGTATTGTGGAAAAACTTTGGCTTTTTACGTTACATTTGAGACTTCACAACACGGCAGCCGGGTGGGCTCGAACCACCAACCTTTTGGTTAACATCCGAACGCGCTAACCTTCGAGCCAAGGAAGCTCAGAAATGAAATGGTCGTCAGGTATTGTGGAAAAACTCTGACTTTTTACGTCACATCAGAGACTTCAAAACACCGCTCCCGGATGGGCTCGAACCACAAACCTTTTGAATAACAGCTGAACGCGCTAACCATTGCGCCACGGAAGCCCAAAGATTAAATGTTCGTCAGGTATTGTGGAAAAACTTTGACTTTTTACGTCACATCTGAGACCTCACAACACCGCTCCCGGATGGGCTCGAACCACCAACCTTTCGGTTAACAGCCGAACGCGCTAACCATTGCGCCACGGAAGCTCAAAAATTAAATGGTCGTCAGGTATTGTGGAAAAACTTTGACTTTTTACGTCACATGTGAGATTTCACAACACCGCTCCCGGGTGGGCTCGAACCACCAACCTTTCGTTTAACAGCCGAACGCGCTAACCATTGCGCCACGGAAGCCCAAAAATTAAATGGTCGTCGGGTATTGTGGAAACACTTTGGCTTTTTACGTTACATGTCAGAGCTCACAACACCGCTCCCGGGTGGGGTCGAACCACCAACCTTTCGGTTAACAGCCGAACGCGCTAACCATTGCGCCACGGAAGCCCAAAAATTAAATGGTCGTCGGGTATTGTGGAAACACTTTGGCTTTTTACGTTACATGTGAGAGCTCACAACACCGCTCCCGGGTGGGCTCGAACCACCAACCTTTCGGTTAACAGCCGAACGCGCTAACCATTGCGCCACAGAAGCCCAAAGATTAAATGTTCGTCAGGTATTTTTAAAAAACTCTGAATTTTACGTTACATCTAAGACCTCACAACACCGCTCCCGGATGGGCTCGAACCACCAACCTTTCGGTTAACAGCCGACGGCGTTAACCATTGCGCAACGGAAGCCCAAAGATTAAATGTTCGTCAGGTATTGTGGAAAAACTTTGGATTTTTACGTTACATGTGAAAATTCACAACACCGCTCCCGGGTGGGCTCGAACCACCAACCTTTCGTTTAACAGCCGAACGCGCTAACCATTGCGCCACGGAAGCTCAAAAATTAAATGGTCGTCAGGTATTGTGGAAAAACTTTGGCATTTGACATTACGTTTGAGATCTCACAACACCGCTCCCGGGTGGGATCGAACCACCAACCTTACGGTTAACAGCCGAACGCGCTAACCATTGCGCCACGGAAGCTCAAAAATTAAACGGTCGTCAGGTATTGTGGAAAAACTTTGGCTTTTTACGTTACATTTGAGACTTCACAACACGGCAGCCGGGTGGGCTCGAACCACCAACCTTTTGGTTAACATCCGAACGCGCTAACCTTCGAGCCAAGGAAGCTCAGAAATGAAATGGTCGTCAGGTATTGTGGAAAAACTCTGACTTTTTACGTCACATCAGAGACTTCAAAACACCGCTCCCGGATGGGCTCGAACCACAAACCTTTTGAATAACAGCTGAACGCGCTAACCATTGCGCCACGGAAGCCCAAAGATTAAATGTTCGTCAGGTATTGTGGAAAAACTTTGACTTTTTACGTCACATCTGAGACCTCACAACACCGCTCCCGGATGGGCTCGAACCACCAACCTTTCGGTTAACAGCCGAACGCGCTAACCATTGCGCCACGGAAGCTCAAAAATTAAATGGTCGTCAGGTATTGTGGAAAAACTTTGACTTTTTACGTCACATGTGAGATTTCACAACCCCGCTCCCGGGTGGGCTCGAACCACCAACCTTTCGTTTAACAGCCGAACGCGCTAACCATTGCGCCACGGAAGCCCAAAAATTAAATGGTCGTCGGGTATTGTGGAAACACTTTGGCTTTTTACGTTACATGTCAGAGCTCACAACACCGCTCCCGGGTGGGGTCGAACCACCAACCTTTCGGTTAACAGCCGAACGCGCTAACCATTGCGCCACGGAAGCCCAAAAATTAAATGGTCGTCGGGTATTGTGGAAACACTTTGGCTTTTTACGTTACATGTGAGAGCTCACAACACCGCTCCCGGGTGGGCTCGAACCACCAACCTTTCGGTTAACAGCCGAACGCGCTAACCATTGCGCCACAGAAGCCCAAAGATTAAATGTTCGTCAGGTATTTTTAAAAAACTCTGAATTTTACGTTACATCTAAGACCTCACAACACCGCTCCCGGATGGGCTCGAACCACCAACCTTTCGGTTAACAGCCGACGGCGTTAACCATTGCGCAACGGAAGCCCAAAGATTAAATGTTCGTCAGGTATTGTGGAAAAACTTTGGATTTTTACGTTACATGTGAAAATTCACAACACCGCTCCCGGGTGGGCTCGAACCACCAACCTTTCGTTTAACAGCCGAACGCGCTAACCATTGCGCCACGGAAGCTCAAAAATTAAATGGTCGTCAGGTATTGTGGAAAAACTTTGGCATTTGACATTACGTTTGAGATCTCACAACACCGCTCCCGGGTGGGATCGAACCACCAACCTTACGGTTAACAGCCGAACGCGCTAACCATTGCGCCACGGAAGCTCAAAAATTAAACGGTCGTCAGGTATTGTGGAAAAACTTTGGCTTTTTACGTTACATTTGAGACTTCACAACACGGCAGCCGGGTGGGCTCGAACCACCAACCTTTTGGTTAACATCCGAACGCGCTAACCTTCGAGCCAAGGAAGCTCAGAAATGAAATGGTCGTCAGGTATTGTGGAAAAACTCTGACTTTTTACGTCACATCAGAGACTTCAAAACACCGCTCCCGGATGGGCTCGAACCACAAACCTTTTGAATAACAGCTGAACGCGCTAACCATTGCGCCACGGAAGCCCAAAAATTAAATGTTCGTCAGATATTTTTAAAAAACCCTGAATTTTACGTTACATCTAAGACCTCACAACACAGCTCCCGGATGGGCACGAACCACCAACCTTTCGGTTAACAGCCGACGGCGTTAACCATTGCGCAACGGAAGCCCAAAGATTAAATGTTCGTCAGGTATTGTGGAAAAACTTTGGAGTTTTACGTTACCTGTGAGATTTCACAACACCGCTCCCGGGTGGGCTCGAACCACCAACCTTTCGGTTAACAGCCGAACGCGCTAACCATTGCGCCACGGAAGCCCAACGATTAAATGTTCGTCAGGTATTGTGGAAAAACTTTGGATTTTTACGTTACATTTGAGACTTCACAACACTGCTCCCGGGTGGGCTCGAACCACCAACCTTAAGCTTAGCATCCGAACACGCTAACCATGGAGCCAAGGAAGCTCAGAAATGAAATGGTCGTCAGGTATTGTGGAAAAACTTTGACTTTTTACGTCACATATGAGACTTCACAACACCGCTCCCGGATGGGCTCGAACCACCAACCTTTCGGTTAACAGCCGAACGCGCTAACCATTGCGCCACGGAAGCCCAAAAATTAAATGTTCGTCAGTTATTTTTAAAAAACTCTGAATTTTACGTTACATCTAAGACCTCACAACACCGCTCCCGGATGGGCTCGAACCACCAACCTTTCGGTTAACAGCCGACGGCGTTAACCATTGCGCAACGGAAGCCCAAAGATTAAATGTTCGTCAGGTATTGTGGAAAAACTTTGGATTTTTACGTTACATGTGAGATTTCACAACACCGCTCCCGGGTGGGCTCGAACCACCAACCTTTCGGTTAACAGCCGAACGCGCTAACCATTGCGCCACGGAAGCCCAAAGATTAAATGGTCGTCAGGTATTGTGGAAAAACTTTGACTTTTTACGTCACATCTGAGACTTCACAACACCGCTCCCGGATGGGCTCGAACCACAAACCTTTTCAATAACAGCAGAACGCGCTAACCATTGCGCCACGGAAGCCCAAAAATTAAATGTTCGTCAGATATTTTTAAAAAACTCTGAATTTTACGTTACATCTAAGACCTCACAACACCGCTCCCGGAAGGGCTCGAAACACCAACCTTTCGCTTAACAGCCGAATGCGCTAACCATTGCGCCACGGAAGCCCAAAGATTAAATGGTCGTCAGGTATTGTGGAAAAACTTTGACTTTTTACGTCACATCTGAGACTTCACAACACCGCTCCCGGATGGGCTCGAACCACAAACCTTTTGAATAACAGCAGAACGCTCTAACCATTGCGCCACGGAAGACCAAAAATTAAATGTTCGTCAGTTATTTTTAAAAAACTCTGAATTTTACGTTACATCTAAGACCTCACAACACCGCTCCCGGATGGGCTCTAACCACCAACCTTTCGGTTAACAGCCGACGGCGTTAACCATTGTGCAACGGAAGCCCAAAGATTAAATGTTCGTTAGGTATTGTGGAAAAACTTTGACTATTTACGTCACATCTGAGACTTCACAACACCGCTCCCGGATGGGCTCGAACCACCAACCTTTCGGTTAACAGCCGACGGCGTTAACCATTGCGCAACGGAAGCCCAAAGATTAAATGTTCGTCAGGTATTGTGGAAAAACTTTGGAGTTGTACGTTACCTGTGAGATTTCACAACACCGCTCCCGGGTGGGCTCGAACCACCAACCTTTCGGTTAACAGCCGAACGCGCTAACCATTGCGCCACGGAAGCCCAACGATTAAATGTTCGTCAGGTATTGTGGAAAAACTTTGGAGTTTTACGTTACCTGTGAGATTTCACAACACCGCTCCCGGGTGGGCTCGAACCACCAACCTTTCGGTTAACAGCCGAACGCGCTAACCATTGCGCCACGGAAGCCCAACGATTAAATGTTCGTCAGGTATTGTGGAAAAACTTTGGATTTTTACGTTACATGTGAGATTTCACAACACCGCTCTTGGGTGGGTTCGAACCACCAACCTCTCGGTTAACAGCCGACGGCGTTAATTATTGCGCAACGGAAGCCCAAAGATTAAATGTTCGTCAGGTATTGTGGAAAAACTTTGACTTTTTACGTCAAATCTGAGACCTCACAACACCGCTCACGGATGGGCTCGAACCACTAACCTTTCGGTTAACAGCGGAACGCGCTAACCATTGCGCCACGGAAGCCCAAAAATTAAATGTTCGTCAGTTATTTTTAAAAAACTCTGAATTTTACGTTACATCTAAGACCTCACAACACCGCTCCCGGAAGGGCTCGAAACACCAACCTTTCGCTTAACAGCCGAATGCGCTAACCATTGCGCCACGGAAGCCCAAAGATTAAATGGTCGTCAGGTATTGTGGAAAAACTCTGAGTTTTACGTTACCTGTGAGATTTCACAACACCGCTCCCGGGTGGGCTCGAACCACCAACCTTTCGGTTAACAGTCGAACGCGCTAACCATTGCGCCACGGAAGCCCAACGATTAAATGTTCGTCAGGTATTGTGGAAAAACTTTGGATTTTTACGTTACATGTGAGATTTCACAACACCGCTCTTGGGTGGGCTCGAACCACCAACCTTTCGGTTAACAGCCGACGGCGTTAACCATTGCGCAACGGAAGCCCAAAGATTAAATGTTCGTCAGGTATTGTGGAAAAACTTTGACTTTTTACGTCACATCTCAGACCTCACAACACCGCTCACGGATATGCTCGAACCACCAACCTTTCGGTTAACAGCCGAACGCGCTAACCATTGCGCCACGGAAGGCCAAAGATTAAATGGTCGTCAGGTATTGTGGAAAAACTTTGACTTTTTACGTCACATCTGAGACTTCACAACACCGCTCCCGGATGGGCTCGAACCACAAACCTTTTGAATAACAGCAGAACGCTCTAACCATTGCGCCACGGAAGACCAAAAATTAAATGTTCGTCAGTTATTTTTAAAAAACTCTGAATTTTACGTTACATCTAAGACCTCACAACACCGCTCCCGGATGGACTCGAACCACCAACCTTTCGGTTAACAGCCGACGGCGTTAACCATTGTGCAACGGAAGCCCAAAGATTAAATGTTCGTTAGGTATTGTGGAAAAACTTTGACTATTTACGTCACATCTGAGACTTCACAACACCGCTCCCGGATGGGCTCGAACCACAAACCTTTTGAATAACAGCTGAACGCTCTAACCATTGCGCCACGGAAGCCCAAAAATTAAATGTTCGTCAGTTATTTTTAAAAAACAGTGAATTTTACGTTACATCTAAGACCTCACAACACAGCTCCCGGATGGGCACGAACCACCAACCTTTCGGTTAACAGCCGACGGCGTTAACCATTGCGCAACGGAAGCCCAAAGATTAAATGTTCGTCAGGTATTGTGGAAAAACTTTGGAGTTGTACGTTACCTGTGAGATTTCACAACACCGCTCCCGGGTGGGCTCGAACCACCAACCTTTCGGTTAACAGCCGAACGCGCTAACCATTGCGCCACGGAAGCCCAACGATTAAATGTTCGTCAGGTATTGTGGAAAAACTTTGGATTTTTACGTTACATGTGAGATTTCACAACACCGCTCTTGGGTGGGTTCGAACCACCAACCTCTCGGTTAACAGCCGACGGCGTTAACCATTGCGCAACGGAAGCCCAAAGATTAAATGTTCGTCAGGTATTGTGGAAAAACTTTGACTTTTTACGTCACATCTGAGACCTCACAACACCGCTCACGGATGGGCTAGAACCACTAACCTTTCGGTTAACAGCCGAACGCGCTAACCATTGCGCCACGGAAGCCCAAAAATTAAATGGTCGTCGGGTATTGTGGAAACACTTTGGCATTTTACGTTACATGTGAGAGCTCACAACACCGCTCCCGGGTGGGCTCGAACCACCAACCTTTCTGTTAACAGCCGAACGCGCTAACCATTGCGCCACAGAAGCCCAAAGATTAAATGTTCGTCAGGTATTTTTAAAAAACTCTGAGTTTTACGTTACCTGTGAGATTTCACAACACCGCTCCCGGGTGGGCTCGAACCACCAACCTTTCGGTTAACAGCCGAACGCGCTAACCATTGCGCCACGGAAGCCCAAAGATTAAATGTTCGTCAGGTATTGTGGAAAAACTTTGACTTTTTACGTCACATCTCAGACCTCACAACACCGCTCACGGATGGGCTCGAACCACCAACCTTTCGGTTAACAGCCGAACGCGCTTACCATTGCGCCACGGAAGCCCAAAAATTAAATGGTCGTCGGGTATTGTGGAAACACTTTGGCTTTTTACGTTACATGTGAGAGCTCAAAACACCGCTCCCGGGTGGGCTCGAACCACCAACATTTCTGTTAACAGCCGAACGCGCTAACCATTGCGCCACAGAAGCCCAAAGATTAAATGTTCGTCAGGTATTTTTAAAAAACTCTGAATTTTACGTTACATCTAAGACCTCACAACACCGCTCCCGGATGGGCTCGAACCACCAACCTTTCGGTTAACAGCCGAACGCGCTAACCATTGCGCCACGGAAGCCCAAAAATTAAATGTTCGTCAGGTATTGTGGAAAAACTTTGGCATTTGACATTACGTTTGAGATCTCACAACACCGCTCCCGGGTGGGCTCGAACCAACAACCTTTCGGTTAACAACCGAACGCGCTAACCATTGCGCCACGGAAGCTCAAAAATTAAACGGTCGTCAGGTATTGTGGAAAAACTTTGGCTTTTTACGTTACATTTGAGACTTCACAACACGGCAGCCGGGTGGGCTCGAAACACCAACCTTTTGGTTAACATCCGAACGCGCTAACCTTCGAGCCAAGGAAGCTCAGAAATGAAATGGTCGTCAGGTATTGTGGAAAAACTCTGACTTTTTACGTCACATCCGAGACTTCAAAACACCGCTCCCGGATGGGCTCGAACCACAAACCTTTTGAATAACAGCTGAATGCGCTAACCATTGCGCCACGGAAGCCCAAAAATTAAATGTTCGTCAGATATTTTTAAAAACTCTGAATTTTACGTTACATCTATGACCTCACAACACCGCTCCCGGACAGGCTCGAACCACCAACCTTTCGGTTAACAGCCGACGGCGTTAACCATTGCGCAACGGAAGCCCAAAGATTAAATGTTCGTCAGGTATTGTGGAAAAACTTTGGATTTTTACGTTACATGTGAGATTTCACAACACCGCTCCCGGGTGGGCTCGAACCACCAACCTTTCGGTTAACAGCCGAACGCTAACCATTGCGCCACGGAAGCCCAAAGATTAAACGGTCGTCAGGTATTGTGGAAAAACTTTGACTTTTTACGTCACATCTGAGACTTCACAACACCGCTCCCGGATGGGCTCGAACCACAAACCTTTTGAATAACAGCAGAACGCTCTAACCATTGCGCCACGGAAGACCAAAAATTAAATGTTCGTCAGTTATTTTTAAAAAACTGTGAATTTTACGTTACATCTAAGACCTCACAACACAGCTCCCGGATGGGCACGAACCACCAACCTTTCGTCTAACAGCCGACGGCGTTAACCATTGCGCAACGGAAGCCCAAAGATTAAATGTTCGTCAGGTATTGTGGAACAACTTTGACTTTTTACGTCACATCTGAGACCTCACAACACCGTTCACGGATGGGCTAGAACCACTAACCTTTCGGTTAACAGCCGAACGCGCTAACCATTGCGCCACGGAAGCCCAAAAATTAAATGGTCGTCGGGTATTGTGGAAACACTTTGGCATTTTACGTTACATGTGAGAGCTCACAACACCGCTCCCGGGTGGGCTCGAACCACCAACCTTTCTGTTAACAGCCGAACGCGCTAACCATTGCGCCACAGAAGCCCAAAGATTAAATGTTCGTCAGGTATTTTTAAAAAACTCTGAGTTTTACGTTACCTGTGAGATTTCACAACACCGCTCCCGGGTGGGCTCGAACCACCAACCTTTCGGTTAACAGCCGAACGCGCTAACCATTGCGCCACGGAAGCCCAACGATTAAATGTTCGTCAGATATTGTGGAAAAACTTTGGATTTTTACGTTACATGTGAGATTTCACAACACCGCTCTTGGGTGGGCTCGAACCACCAACCTTTCGGTTAACAGCCGACGGCGTTAACCATTGCGCAACGGAAGCCCAAAGATTAAATGTTCGTCAGGTATTGTGGAAAAACTTTGACTTTTTACGTCACATCTGAGACCTCACAACACCGCTCACGGATGGGCTCGAACCACAAACCTTTCGGTTAACAGCCGAACGCGCTAACCATTGCGCCACGGAAGCCCAAAAATTAAATGGTCGTCGGGTATTGTGGAAACACTTTGGCTTTTTACGTTACATGTGAGAGCTCACAACACCGCTCCCGGGTGGGCTCGAACCAACAACCTTTCTGTTAACAGCCGAACGCGCTAACCATTGCGCCACAGAAGCCCAAAGATTAAATGTTCGTCAGGTATTTTTAAAAAACTCTGAATTTTACGTTACATCTAAGACCTCACAACACCGCTCCCGGATGGGCTCGAACCACCAACCTTTCGGTTAACAGCCGAACGCGCTAACCATTGCGCCACGGAAGCCCAAAAATTAAATGTTCGTCAGTTATTTTTAAAAAACTCTGAATTTTACGTTACATCTAAGACCTCACAACACCGCTCCCGGATGGGCTCGAACCACCAACCTTTCGGTTAACAGCCGACGGCGTTAACCATTGCGCAACGGAAGCCCAAAGATAAAATGTTCGTCAGGTATTGTGGAAAAACTTTGGATTTTTACGTTACATGTGAGATTTCACAACACCGCTCCCGGGTGGGCTCGAACCACCAACCTTTCGGTTAACAGCCGAACGCGCTAACCATTGCGCCACGGAAGCCCAAAAATTAAATGTTCGTCAGGTATTGTGGAAAAACTTTGACTTTTTACGTCACATCTGAGACCTCACGACACCGCTCCCGGATGGTCTCGAACCACCAACCTTTCAGTTAACAGCCGAACGCGCTAACCACTGCGCCACGGAAGCCCAAAGATTAAATGTTCGTCAGGTATTGTGGAAAAACTTTCGCATTTGACATTACGTTTGAGATCTCACAACACCGCTCCCGGGTGGGCTCGAACCACCAACCTTTCGGTTAACAGCCGAACGCGCTAACCATTGCGCCACGGAAGCTCAAAAATTAAACGGTCGTCAGGTATTGTGGAAAAACTTTGGCTTTTTACGTTACATGTGAGATCTCACAACACCGCTCCCGGGAGGGCTCGAACCACCAACCTTTCGGTTAACAGCCGAACGCGCTAACCTTCGAGCCAAGGAAGCTCAGAAATGAAATGGTCGTCAGGTATTGTGGAAAAACTCTGACTTTTTACGTCACATCCGAGACTTCAAAACACCGCTCCCGGATGGGCTCGAACCACAAACCTTTTGAATAACAGCTGAACGCGCTAACCATTGCGCCACGGAAGCCCAAAAACTAAATGTTCGTCAGATATTTTTAAAAAACTCTGAATTTTACGTTACATCTAAGACCTCACAACACCGCTCCCGGATGGGCTCGAACCACCAACCTTTCGGTTAACAGCCGACGGCGTTAACCATTGCGCAACGGAAGCCCAAAGATTAAATGTTCCTCAGGTATTGTGGAAAAACTTTGGATTTTTACGTTACATGTGAGATCTCACAACACCGCTCCCGGGTGGGCTCGAACCACCAACCTTTCGGTTAACAGCCGAACGCGCTAACCATTGCGCCACGGAAGCCCAAAAATTAAATGGTCGTCGGGTATTGTGGAAACACTTTGGCTTTTTACGTTACATGTGAGAGCTCACAACACCGCTCCCGGGTGGGCTCGAACCACCAACCTTTCTGTTAACAGCCGAACGCGCTAACCATTGCGCCACAGAAGCCCAAAGATTAAATGTTCGTCAGGTATTTTTAAAAAACTCTGAATTTTACGTTACATCTAAGACCTCACAACACCGCTCCCGGATGGGCTCGAACCACCAACCTTTCGGTTAACAGCCGAACGCGCTAACCATTGCGCCACGGATGCCCAAAAATTAAATGTTCGTCAGTTATTTTTAAAAAAATCTGAATTTTACGTTACATCTAAGACCTCACAACACCGCTCCCGGATGGGCTCGAACCACCAACCTTTCGGTTAACAGCCGACGGCGTTAACCATTGCGCAACGGAAGCCCAAAGATAAAATGTTCGTCAGGTATTGTGGAAAAACTTTGGATTTTTACGTTACATGTGAGATTTCACAACACCGCTCCCGGGTGGGCTCGAACCACCAACCTTTTGGTTAATAGCCGAACGCGCTAACCATTGCGCCACGGAAGCCCAAAGATTAAATGTTCGTCAGGTATTGTGGAAAAACTTTGGATTTTTACGTTACATGTGAGATTTCACAACACCGCTCCCGGGTGGGCTCGAACCACCAACCTTTTGGTTAACAGCCGAACGCGCTAACCATTGCGCCACAGAAGCCCAAAGATTAAATGTTCGTCAGGTATTTTTAAAAAACTCTGAATTTTACGTTACATCTAAGACCTCACAACACCGCTCCCGGATGGGCTCGAACCACCAACCTTTCGGTTAACAGCCGACGGCGTTAACCATTGCGCAACGGAAGCCCAAAGATAAAATGTTCGTCAGGTATTGTGGAAAAACTTTGGATTTTTACGTTACATGTGTGATTTCACAACACCGCTCCCGGGTGGGCTCGAACCACCAACCTTTTGGTTAACAGCCGAACGCGCTAACCATTGCGCCACGGAAGCCCAAAGATTAAATGTTCGTCAGGTATTGTGGAAAAACTTTGGCATTTGACATTACGTTTGAGATCTCACAACACCGCTCCCGGGTGGGCTCGAACCACCAACCTTTCGGTTAACAGCCGAACGCGCTAACCATTGCGCCACGGAAGCTCAAAAATTAAACGGTCGTCAGGTATTGTGGAAAAACTTTGGCTTTTTACGTTACATTTGAGACTTCACAACACCGCTCCCGGGTGGGCTCGAACCACCAACCTTTTGGTTAATAGCCGAACGCGCTAACCATTGCGCCACGGAAGCCCAAAGATTAAATGTTCGTCAGGTATTGTGGAAAAACTTTGGATTTTTACGTTACATGTGAGATTTCACAACACCGCTCCCGGGTGGGCTCGAACCACCAACCTTTTGGTTAACAGCCGAACGCGCTAACCATTGCGCCACAGAAGCCCAAAGATTAAATGTTCGTCAGGTATTTTTAAAAAACTCTGAATTTTACGTTACATCTATGACCTCACAACACCGCTCCCGGATGGGCTCGAACCACCAACCTTTCGGTTAACAGCCGACGGCTTTAACCATTGCGCAACGGAAGCCCAAAGATAAAATGTTCGTCAGGTATTGTGGAAAAACTTTGGATTTTTACGTTACATGTGTGATTTCACAACACCGCTCCCGGGTGGGCTCGAACCACCAACCTTTTGGTTAACAGCCGAACGCGCTAACCATTGCGCCACGGAAGCCCAAAGATTAAATGTTCGTCAGGTATTGTGGAAAAACTTTGGCATTTGACATTACGTTTGAGATCTCACAACACCGCTCCCGGGTGGGCTCGAACCACCAACCTTTCGGTTAACAGCCGAACGCGCTAACCATTGCGCCACGGAAGCTCAAAAATTAAACGGTCGTCAGGTATTGTGGAAAAACTTTGGCTTTTTACGTTACATTTGAGACTTCACAACACGGCAGCCGGGTGGGCTCGAACCACCAACCTTTTGGTTAATATCCGAACGCGCTAACCTTCGAGCCAAGGAAGCTCAGAAATGAAATGGTCGTCAGGTATTGTGGAAAAACTCTGACTTTTTACGTCACATCCGAGACTTCAAAACACCGCTCCCGGGTGGGCTCGAACCACCAACCTTTCGGTTAACAGCCGAACGCGCTAACCATTGCGCCACGGAAGCTCAAAAATTAAACGGTCGTCAGGTATTGTGGAAAAACTTTGGCTTTTTACGTTACATTTGAGACTTCACAACACCGCTCCCGGGTGGGCTCGAACCACCAACCTTTTGGTTAATAGCCGAACGCGCTAACCATTGCGCCACGGAAGCCCAAAGATTAAATGTTCGTCAGGTATTGTGGAAAAACTTTGGATTTTTACGTTACATGTGAGATTTCACAACACCGCTCCCGGGTGGGCTCGAACCACCAACCTTTTGGTTAACAGCCGAACGCGCTAACCATTGCGCCACAGAAGCCCAAAGATTAAATGTTCGTCAGGTATTTTTAAAAAACTCTGAATTTTACGTTACATCTATGACCTCACAACACCGCTCCCGGATGGGCTCGAACCACCAACCTTTCGGTTAACAGCCGACGGCTTTAACCATTGCGCAACGGAAGCCCAAAGATAAAATGTTCGTCAGGTATTGTGGAAAAACTTTGGATTTTTACGTTACATGTGTGATTTCACAACACCGCTCCCGGGTGGGCTCGAACCACCAACCTTTTGGTTAACAGCCGAACGCGCTAACCATTGCGCCACGGAAGCCCAAAGATTAAATGTTCGTCAGGTATTGTGGAAAAACTTTGGCATTTGACATTACGTTTGAGATCTCACAACACCGCTCCCGGGTGGGCTCGAACCACCAACCTTTCGGTTAACAGCCGAACGCGCTAACCATTGCGCCACGGAAGCTCAAAAATTAAACGGTCGTCAGGTATTGTGGAAAAACTTTGGCTTTTTACGTTACATTTGAGACTTCACAACACGGCAGCCTTGTGGGCTCGAACCACCAACCTTTTGGTTAATATCCGAACGCGCTAACCTTCGAGCCAAGGAAGCTCAGAAATGAAATGGTCGTCAGGTATTGTGGAAAAACTCTGACTTTTTACGTCACATCCGAGACTTCAAAACACCGCTCCCGGATGGGCTCGAACCACAAACCTTTTGAATAACAGCTGAACGCGCTAACCATTGCGCCACGGAAGCCCAAAAATTAAATGTTCGTCAGATATTTTTAAAAAACTCTGAATTTTACGTTACATCTAAGACCTCACAACACCGCTCCCGGATGGGCTCGAACCACCAACCTTTCGGTTAACAGCCGACGGCGTTAACCATTGCGCAACGGAAGCCCAAAGATTAAATGTTCCTCAGGTATTGTGGAAAAACTTTGGATTTTTACGTTACATGTGAGATCTCACAACACCGCTCCCGGGTGGGCTCGAACCACCAACCTTTCGGTTAACAGCCGAACGCGCTAACCATTGCGCCACGGAAGCCCAAAAATTAAATGGTCGTCGGGTATTGTGGAAACACTTTGGCTTTTTACGTTACATGTGAGAGCTCACAACACCGCTCCCGGGTGGGCTCGAACCACCAACCTTTCTGTTAACAGCCAAACGCGCTAACCATTGTGCCACAGAAGCCCAAAGATTAAATGTTCGTCAGGTATTTTTAAAAAACTCTGAATTTTACGTTACATCTAAGACCTCACAACACCGCTCCCGGATGGGCTCGAACCACCAACCTTTCGGTTAACAGCCGAACGCGCTAACCATTGCGCCACGGATGCCCAAAAATTAAATGTTCGTCAGTTATTTTTAAAAAACTCTGAATTTTACGTTACATCTAAGACCTCACAACACCGCTCCCGGATGGGCTCGAACCACCAACCTTTCGGTTAACAGCCGACGGCGTTAACCATTGCGCAACGGAAGCCCAAAGATAAAATGTTCGTCAGGTATTGTGGAAAAACTTTGGATTTTTACGTTACATGTGAGATTTCACAACACCGCTCCCGGGTGGGCTCGAACCACCAACCTTTTGGTTAATAGCCGAACGCGCTAACCATTGCGCCACGGAAGCCCAAAGATTAAATGTTCGTCAGGTATTGTGGAAAAACTTTGGATTTTTACGTTACATGTGAGATTTCACAACACCGCTCCCGGGTGGGCTCGAACCACCAACCTTTTGGTTAACAGCCGCACGCGCTAACCATTGCGCCACAGAAGCCCAAAGATTAAATGTTCGTCAGGTATTTTTAAAAAACTCTGAATTTTACGTTACATCTAAGACCTCACAACACCGCTCCCGGATGGGCTCGAACCACCAACCTTTCGGTTAACAGCCGACGGCGTTAACCATTGCGCAACGGAAGCCCAAAGATAAAATGTTCGTCAGGTATTGTGGAAAAACTTTGGATTTTTACGTTACATGTGTGATTTCACAACACCGCTCCCGGGTGGGCTCGAACCACCAACCTTTTGGTTAACAGCCGAACGCGCTAACCATTGCGCCACGGAAGCCCAAAGATTAAATGTTCGTCAGGTATTGTGGAAAAACTTTGGCATTTGACATTACGTTTGAGATCTCACAACACCGCTCCCGGGTGGGCTCGAACCACCAACCTTTCGGTTAACAGCCGAACGCGCTAACCATTGCGCCACAGAAGCCCAAAGATTAAATGTTCGTCAGGTATTTTTAAAAAACTCTGAATTTTACGTTACATCTAAGACCTCACAACACCGCTCCCGGATGGGCTTGAACCACCAACCTTTCGGTTAACAGCCGACGGCGTTAACCATTGCGCAACGGAAGCCCAAAGATAAAATGTTCGTCAGGTATTGTGGAAAAACTTTGGATTTTTACGTTACATGTGTGATTTCACAACACCGCTCCCGGGTGGGCTCGAACCACCAACCTTTTGGTTAACAGCCGAACGCGCTAACCATTGCGCCACGGAAGCCCAAAGATTAAATGTTCGTCAGGTATTGTGGAAAAACTTTGGCATTTGACATTACGTTTGAGATCTCACAACACCGCTCCCGGGTGGGCTCGAACCACCAACCTTTCGGTTAACAGCCGAACGCGCTAACCATTGCGCCACGGAAGCTCAAAAATTAAACGGTCGTCAGGTATTGTGGAAAAACTTTGGCTTTTTACGTTACATTTGAGACTTCACAACACGGCAGCCGGGTGGGCTCGAACCACCAACCTTTTGGTTAATGTCCGAACGCGCTAACCTTCGAGCCAAGGAAGCTCAGAAATGAAATGGTCGTCAGGTATTGTGGAAAAACTTTGACTTTTTACGTCACATCTGAGACCTCACAACACCGCTCCCGGATGGTCTCGAACCACCAACCTTTCAGTTAACAGCCGAACGCGCTAACCATTGCGCCACGGAAGCCCAAAGATTAAATGTTCGTCAGGTATTGTGGAAAAACTTTGGCATTTGACATTACGTTTGAGATCTCACAACACCGCTCCCGGGTGGGCTCGAACCACCAACCTTTCGGTTAACAGCCGAACGCGCTAACCATTGCGCCACGGAAGCTCAAAAATTAAACGGTCGTCAGGTATTGTGGAAAAACTTTGGCTTTTTACGTTACATTTGAGACTTCACAAGACGGCAGCCGGGTGGGCTCGAACCACCAACCTTTTGGTTAACATCCGAACGCGCTAACCTTCGAGCCAAGTAAGCTCAGAAATAAAATGGTCGTCAGGTATTGTGGAAAAACTCTGACTTTTTACGTCACATCCGAGACTTCAAAACACCGCTCCCGGATGGGCTCGAACCACAAACCTTTTGAATAACAGCTGAATGCGCTAACCATTGCGCCACGGAAGCCCAAAAATTAAATGTTCGTCAGATATTTTTAAAAACTCTGAATTTTACGTTACATCTATGACCTCACAACACCGCTCCCGGATGGGCTCGAACCACCAACCTTTCGGTTAACAGCCGACGGCGTTAACCATTGCGCAACGGAAGCCCAAAGATTAAATGTTCGTCAGGTATTGTGGAAAAACTTTGGATTTTTACGTTACATGTGAGATCTCACAACACCGCTCCCGGGTGGGCTCGAACCACCAACCTTTCGGTTAACAGCCGAACGCGCTAACCTTCGAGCCAAGGAAGCTCAGAAATGAAATGGTCGTCAGGTAATGTGGAAAAACTCTGACTTTTTACGTCACATTCGAGACTTCAAAACACCGCTCCCGGATGGGCTCGAACCACAAACCTTTTGAATAACAGCTGAACGCGCTAACCATTGCGCCACGGAAGCCCAAAAATTAAATGGTCGTCGGGTATTGTGGAAACACTTTGGCTTTTTACGTTACATGTGAGAGCTCACAACACCGCTCCCGGGTGGGCTCGAACCACCAACCTTTCTGTTAACAGCCGAACGCGCTAACCATTGCGCCACAGAAGCCCAAAGATTAAATGTTCGTCAGGTATTTTTAAAAAACTCTGAATTTTACGTTACATCTAAGACCTCACAACACCGCTCCCGGATGGGCTCGAACCACCAACCTTTCGGTTAACAGCCGACGGCGTTAACCATTGCGCAACGGAAGCCCAAAGATTAAATGCTCGTCAGGTATTGTGGAAAAACTTTGGATTTTTACGTTACATGTGAGATCTCACAACACCGCTCCCGGGTGGGCTCGAACCACCAACCTTTCAGTTAACAGCCGAACGCGCTAACCATTGCGCCACGGAAGCCCAAAGATTAAATGTTCGTCAGGTATTGTGGAAAAACTTTGACTTTTTACGTCACATCTGAGACTTCACAACACCGCTCCCGGATGGGCTCGAACCACAAACCTTTTGAATAACAGCTGAACGCTCTAACCATTGCGCCACGGAAGCCCAAAAATTAAATGTTCGTCAGTTATTTTTAAAAAACTCTGAATTTTACGTTACATCTAAGACCTCACAACACCGCTCACGGATGGGCTCGAACCACCAACCTTTCGGTTAACAGCCGAACGCGCTAACCATTGCGCCACGGAAGCCCAAAAATTAAATGGTCGTCGGGTATTGTGGAAACACTTTGGCTTTTTACGTTACATGTGAGAGCTCACAACACCGCTCCCGGGTGGGCTCGAACCACCAACCTTTCGGTTAACAGCCGAACGCGCTAACCATTGCGCCACGGAAGCCCAAAGATTAAATGTTCGTCAGGTATTGTGGAAAAACCTTGGCTTTTTACGTTACATTTGAGACTTCACAACACGGCTCCTGGGTGGGCTCGAACCACCAACCTTTCGGTTAACAGCCGAACGCGCTAACCATTGCGCCACGGAAGCCCAAAGATTAAATGTTCGTCAGGTATTGTGGAAAAACCTTGGCTTTTTACGTTACATTTGAGACTTCACAACACGGCTCCTGGGTGAGCTCGAACCACCAACCTTTCGGTTAAAAGCCGACGGCGTTAACCATTGCGCAACGGAAGCCCAAAGATAAAATGTTCGTCAGGTATTGTGGAAAAACTTTGGATTTTTACGTTACATATGAGATTTCACAACACCGCTCCCGGGTGGGCTCGAACCACCAACCTTTCGCTTAACAGCCGAACGCGCTAACCATTGCGCCACGGAAGCCCAAAGATTAAATGTTCGTCAGGTATTGTGGAAAAACTTTGGCATTTGACATTACGTTTGAGATTTCACAACACCGCTCCCGGATGGGCTCGAACCACAAACCTTTTGAATAACAGCTGAACGCTCTAACCATTGCGCCACGGAAGCCCAAAAATTAAATGTTCGTCAGTTATTTTTAAAAAACTCTGAATTTTACGTTACATCTAAGACCTCACAACACCGCTCACGGATGGGCTTGAACCACCAACCTTTCGGTTAACAGCCGAACGCGCTAACCATTGCGCCACGGAAGCCCAAAAATTAAATGGTCGTCGGGTATTGTGGAAACACTTTGGCTTTTTACGTTACATGTGAGATCTCACAACACCGCTCCCGGGTGGGCTCGAACCACCAACCTTTCGGTTAACAGCTGAACGCGCTAACCATTGCGCCACGGAAGCCCAAAGATTAAATGTTCGTCAGGTATCGTGGAAAAACCTTGGCTTTTTACGTTACATTTGAGACTTCACAACACGGCTCCTGGGTGGGCTCGAACCACCAACCTTTCGGTTAACAGCCGAACGCGCTAACCATTGCGCCACGGAAGCCCAAAGATTAAATGTTCGTCAGGTATTGTGGAAAAACCTTGGCTTTTTACGTTACATTTGAGACTTCACAACACGGCTCCTGGGTGAGCTCGAACCACCAACCTTTCGGTTAACAGCCGACGGCGTTAACCATTGCGCAACGGAAGCCCAAAGATAAAATGTTCGTCAGGTATTGTGGAAAAACTTTGGATTTTTACGTTACATATGAGATTTCACAACACCGCTCCCGGGTGGGCTCGAACCACCAACCTTTCGGTTAACAGCCGAACGCGCTAACCATTGCGCCACGGAAGCCCAAAGATTAAATGTTCGTCAGGTATTGTGGAAAAACTTTGGCATTTGACATTACGTTTGAGATCTCACAACACCGCTCCCGGGTGGGCTCGAACCACCAACCTTTCGGTTAACAGCTGAACGCGCTAACCATTGCGCCACGGAAGCTCAAAAATTAAACGGTCGTCAGGTATTGTGGAAAAACTTAGGCTTTTTACGTTACATTTGAGACTTCACAACACGGCAGCCGGGTGGGCTCGAACCATCAACCTTTTGGTTAACATCCGAACGCGCTAACCTTCGAGCCAAGGAAGCTCAGAAATGATATGGTCGTCAGGTATTGTGGAAAAACTCTGACTTTTTACGTCACATCCGAGACTTCAAAACATCGCTCCCGGATGGGCTCGAACCACAAACCTTTTGAATAACAGCTTAACGCGCTAACCATTGCGCCACGGAAGCCCAAAAATTAAATTTTCGTCAGATATTTTTATAAAACTCTGAATTATACGTTACATCTACGACCTTACAACACCGCTCCCGGATGGGCTCGAACCACCAACCTTTCGGTTAACAGCCGACGGCGTTAACCATTGCGCCACGGAAGCCCAAAGATTAAATGTTCGTCAGGTATTGTGGAAAAACCTTGGCTTTTTACGTTACATTTGAGACTTCACAACACGGCTCCTGGGTGGGCTCGAACCACCAACCTTTCGGTTAACAGCCGAACGCGCTAACCATTGCGCCACGGAAGCCCAAAGATTAAATGTTCGTCAGGTATTGTGGAAAAACCTTGGCTTTTTACGTTACATTTGAGACTTCACAACACGGCTCCTGGGTGGGCTCGAACCACCAACCTTTCGGTTAACAGCCGAACGCGCTAACCATTGCGCCACGGAAGCCCAAAGATTAAATGTTCGTCAGGTATTGTGGAAAAACCTTGGCTTTTTACGTTACATTTGAGACTTCACAACACCGCTCCCGGGTCTGCTCGAACCACCAACCTTTCTGTTAACAGCCGAACGCGCTAACCATTGCGCCACAGAAGCCCAAAGATTAAATGTTCGTCAGGTATTTTTAAAAAACTCTGAATTTTACGTTACATCTAAGACCTCACAACACCGCTCCCGGATGGGCTCGAACCACCAACCTTTCGGTTAACAGCCGAACGCGCTAACCATTGCGCCACGGAAGCTAAAAATTAAATGTTCGTCAGTTACTTTTAAAAAACTCTGAATTTTACGTTACATCTAAGACCTCACAACACCGCTCCCGGATGGGCTCGAACCACCAACCTTTCGGTTAACAGCCGACGGCGTTAACCATTGCGCAACGGAAGCCCAAAGATAAAATGTTCGTCAGGTATTGTGGAAAAACTTTGGATTTTTACGTTACATGTGAGATTTCACAACACCGCTCCCGGGTGGGCTCGATACACCAACCTTTCGGTTAACAGCCGAACGCGCTAACCATTGCGCCACGGAAGCCCAAAGAGTAAATGTTCGTCAGGTATTGTGGAAAAACTTTGGCTTTTTACGTTACATTTGAGACTTCACAACACGGCAGCCGGGTGGGGTCGAACCACCAACCTTTTGGTTAACATCCGAACGCGCTAACCTTCGAGCCAAGGAAGCTCAGAAATGAAATGGTCGTCAGGTATTGTGGAAAAACTCTGACTTTTTACGTCACATCCGAGACTTCAAAACACCGCTCCCGGATGGGCTCGAACCACAAACCTTTTGAATAACAGCTGAATGCGCTAACCATTGCGCCAAGGAAACCCAAAAATTAAATGTTCGTCAGATATTTTTAAAAAACTCTGAATTTTACGTTACATCTATGACCTCACAACACCGCTCCCGGATGGGCTCGAACCACCAACCTTTCGGTTAACAGCCGACGGCGTTAACCATTGCGCAACGGAAGCCCAAAGATTAAATGTTCGTCAGGTATTGTGGAAAAACTTTGGATTTTTACGTTACATGTGAGATCTCACAACACCGCTCCCGGGTGGGCTCGAACCACCAACCTTTCGGTTAACAGCCGAACGCGCTAACCATTGCGCCACGGAAGCCCAAAAATTAAATGTTCGTCAGGTATTGTGGAAAAACTTTGACTTTTTACGTCACATCTGAGACCTCACAACACCGCTCCCGGATGGGCTCGAACCACGAACCTTTCGGTTAACAGCCGAACGCGCTAACCATTGCGCCACGGAAGCTCAAAGATTAAATGTTCGTCAGGTATTGTGGAAAAACTTTGGCTTTTTACGTTACATTTGAGACTTCACAACACGGCAGCCGGGTGGGCTCGGACCATCAACCTTTTGGTTAACATCCGAACGCGCTAACCTTCGAGCCAAGGAAGCTCAGAAATGAAATGGTCGTCAGGTATTGTGGAAAAACTCTGACTTTTTACGTCACATCCGAGACTTCAAAACACCGCTCCCGGGTGGGCTCGAACCACCAACCTTTCGAATAACAGCTGAACGCTCTAACCATTGCGCCACGAAAGCCCAAAAATTAAATGTTCGTCAGTTATTTTTAAAAAACTCTGAATTTTACGTTACATCTAAGACCTCACAACACCGCTCCCGGATGGGCTCGAACCACCAACCTTTCGGTTAACAGCCGACGGCGTTAACCATTGCGCAACGGAAGCCCAAAGATTAAATGTTCGTCAGGTATAGTGGAAAAACTTTGACTTTTTACGTCACATCTGAGACCTCACAACACCGCTCACGGATGGGCTCGCACCACCAACCTTTCGGTTAAAGGCCGAACGCGCTAACCATTGCGCCACGGAAGCCCAAAAATTAAATGGTCGTCGGGTATTGTGGAAACACTTTGGCTTTTTACGTTACATGTGAGAGCTCACAACACCGCTCCCGGGTGGGCTCGAACCACCAACCTTTCGGTTAACAGCCGAACGCGCTAACCATTGCGCCACAGAAGCCCAAAAATTAAATGGTCGTCGGGTATTGTGGAAACACTTTGGCTTTTTACGTTACATGTGAGAGCTCACAACACCGCTCCCGGGTGGGCTCGAACCACCAACCTTTCGGTTAACAGCCGAACGCGCTAACCATTGCGCCACAGAAGCCCAAAGATTAAATGTTCGTCAGGTATTTTTAAAAAACTCTGAATTTTACGTTACATCTAAGACCTCACAACACCGCTCCCGGATGGGCTCGAACCACCAACCTTTCGGTTAACAGCCGAACGCGCTATCCATTGCGCCACGGAAGCCCAAAAATTAAATGTTCGTCAGTTATTTTTAAAAAACTCTGAATTTTACGTTACATCTAAGACCTCACAACACCGCTCCCGGATGGGCTCGAACCACCAACCTTTCGGTTAACAGCCGACGGCGTTAACCATTGCGCAACGGAAGCCCAAAGATTAAATGTTCGTCAGGTATTGTGGAAAAACTTTGGATTTTTACGTTACATGTGAGATTTCACAACACCGCTCCCGGGTGGGCTCGAACCACCAACCTTTCGGTTAACAGCCGAACGCGCTAACCATTGCGCCACGGAAGCCCAAAAATTAAATGGTCGTCGAGCATTGTGCAAACACTTTGGCTTTTTACGTTACATGTGAGAGCTCACAACACCGCTCCCGGGTGGGCTCGAACCACCAACCTTTCGGTTAACAGCCGAACGCGCTAACCATTGCGCCACGGAAGCCCAAAAATTAAATGGTCGTCGGGTATTGTGGAAACACTTTGGCTTTTTACGTTACATGTGAGAGCTCACAACACCGCTCCCGGGTGGGCTCGAACCACCAACCTTTCGGTTAACAGCCGAACGCGCTAACCATTGCGCCACAGAAGCCCAAAGATTAAATGTTCGTCAGGTATTTTTAAAAAACTCTGAATTTTACGTTACATCTAAGACCTCACAACACCGCTCCCGGATGGGCTCGAACCACCAACCTTTCGGTTAACAGCCGAACGCGCTAACCATTGCGCCACGGAAGCCCAAAAATTAAATGTTCGTCAGTTATTTTTAAAAAACTCTGAATTTTACGTTACATCTAAGACCTCACAACACCGCTCCCGGATGGGCTCGAACCACCAACCTTTCGGTTAACAGCCGACGGCGTTAACCATTGCGCAACAAAAGCCCAAAAATTAAATGTTCGTCAGGTATTGTGGAAAAACTTTGGAGTTTTACGTTACATGTGAGATTTCACAACACCGCTCCCGGGTGGGCTCGAACCACCAACCTTTCGGTTAACAGCCGAACGCGCTAACCATTGCGCCACAGAAGCCCAAAAATTAAATGGTCGTCGGGTATTGTGGAAACACTTTGGCTTTTTACGTTACATGTGAGAGCTCACAACACCGCTCCCGGGTGGGCTCGAACCACCAACCTTTCGGTTAACAGCCGAACGCGCTAACCATTGCGCCACAGAAGCCCAAAGATTAAATGTTCGTCAGGTATTTTTAAAAAACTCTGAATTTTACGTTACATCTAAGACCTCACAACACCGCTCCCGGATGGGCTCGAACCACCAACCTTTCGGTTAACAGCCGAACGCGCTAACCATTGCGCCACGGAAGCCCAAAAATTAAATGTTCGTCAGTTATTTTTAAAAAACTCTGAATTTTACGTTACATCTAAGACCTCACAACACCGCTCCCGGATGGGCTCGAACCACCAACCTTTCGGTTAACAGCCGACGGCGTTAACCATTGCGCAACGGAAGCCCAAAGATTAAATGTTCGTCAGGTATTGTGGAAAAACTTTGGATTTTTACGTTACATGTGAGATTTCACAACACCGCTCCCGGGTGGGCTCGAACCACCAACCTTTCGGTTAACAGCCGAACGCGCTAACCATTGCGCCACGGAAGCCCAAAAATTAAATGGTCGTCGGGTATTGTGCAAACACTTTGGCTTTTTACGTTACATGTGAGAGCTCACAACACCGCTTCCGGGTGGGCTCGAACCACCAACCTTTCGGTTAACAGCCGAACGCGCTAACCATTGCGCCACGGAAGCCCAAAAATTAAATGGTCGTCGGGTATTGTGGAAACACTTTGGCTTTTTACGTTACATGTGAGAGCTCACAACACCGCTCCCGGGTGGGCTCGAACCACCAACCTTTCGGTTAACAGCCGAACGCGCTAACCATTGCGCCACAGAAGCCCAAAGATTAAATGTTCGTCAGGTATTTTTAAAAAACTCTGAATTTTACGTTACATCTAAGACCTCACAACACCGCTCCTGGATGGGCTCGAACCACCAACCTTTCGGTTAACAGCCGACGGCGTTAACCATTGCGCAACGGAAGCCCAAAAATTAAATGTTCGTCAGGTATTGTGGAAAAACTTTGGAGTTTTACGTTACATGTGAGATTTCACAACACCGCTCCCGGGTGGGCTCGAACCACCAACCTTTCGGTTAACAGCCGAACGCGCTAACCATTGCGCCACGGAAGCCCAAAAATTAAATGTTCGTCAGGTATTGTGGAAAAACTTTGGAGTTTTACGTTACATGTGAGATTTCACAACACGGCAGCCGGGTGGGGTCGAACCACCAACCTTTTGGTTAACATCCGAACGCGCTAACCTTCGAGCCAAGGAAGCTCAGAAATGAAATGGTCGTCAGGTATTGTGGAAAAACTCTGACTTTTTACGTCACATCCGAGACTTCAAAACACCGCTCCCGGATGGGCTCGAACCACAAACCTTTTGAATAACAGCTGAATGCGCTAGACATTGCGCCAAGGAAACCCAAAAATTAAATGTTCGTCAGATATTTTTAAAAAACTCTGAATTTTACGTCACATCTGAGACCTTACAACACCGCTCACGGATGGGCTCGAACCACACACCTTTCGGTTAAAGGCCGAACGCGCTAACCATTGCGCCACGGAAGCCCAAAAATTAAATGGTCGTCGGGTATTGTGGAAACACTTTGGCTTTTTACGTTACATGTGAGAGCTCACAACACCGCTCCCGGGTGGGCTCGAACCACCAACCTTTCGGTTAACAGCCGAACGCGCTAACCATTGCGCCACAGAAGCCCAAAAATTAAATGGTCGTCGGGTATTGTGGAAACACTTTGGCTTTTTACGTTACATGTGAGAGCTCACAACACCGCTCCCGGGTGGGCTCGAACCACCAACCTTTCGGTTAACAGCCGAACGCGCTAACCATTGCGCCACAGAAGCCCAAAGATTAAATGTTCGTCAGGTATTTTTAAAAAACTCTGAATTTTACGTTACATCTAAGACCTCACAACACCGCTCCCGGATGGGCTCGAACCACCAACCTTTCGGTTAACAGCCGAACGCGCTAACCATTGCGCCACGGAAGCCCAAAAATTAAATGTTCGTCAGTTATTTTTAAAAAACTCTGAATTTTACGTTACATCTAAGACCTCACAACACCGCTCCCGGATGGGCTCGAACCACCAACCTTTCGGTTAACAGCCGACGGCGTTAACCATTGCGCAACGGAAGCCCAAAGATTAAATGTTCGTCAGGTATTGTGGAAACACTTTGGATTTTTACGTTACATGTGAGATTTCACAACACCGCTCCCGGGTGGGCTCGAACCACCAACCTTTCGGTTAACAGCCGAACGCGCTAACCATTGCGCCACAGAAGCCCAAAAATGAAATGGTCGTCGGGTATTGTGCAAACACTTTGGCTTTTTACGTTACATGTGAGAGCTCACAACACCGCTCCCGGGTGGGCTCGAACCACCAACCTTTCGGTTAACAGCCGAACGCGCTAACCATTGCGCCACGGAAGCCCAAAAATTAAATGGTCGTCGGGTATTGTGGAAACACTTTGGCTTTTTACGTTACATGTGAGAGCTCACAACACCGCTCCCGGGTGGGCTCGAACCACCAACCTTTCGGTTAACAGCCGAACGCGCTAACCATTGCGCCACGGAAGCCCAAAAATTAAATGGTCGTCGGGTATTGTGGAAACACTTTGGCTTTTTACGTTACATGTGAGAGCTCACAACACCGCTCCCGGGTGGGCTCGAACCACCAACCTTTCGGTTAACAGCCGAACGCGCTAACCATTGCGCCACAGAAGCCCAAAGATTAAATGTTCGTCAGGTATTTTTAAAAAACTCTGAATTTTACGTTACATCTAAGACCTCACAACACCGCTCCCGGGTGGGCTCGAACCACCAACCTTTCGGTTAACAGCCGAACGCGCTAACCATTGCGCCACGGAAGCCCAAAAATTAAATGGTCGTCGGGTATTGTGGAAACACTTTGGCTTTTTACGTTACATGTGAGAGCTCACAACACCGCTCCCGGGTGGGCTCGAACCACCAACCTTTCGGTTAACAGCCGAACGCGCTAACCATTGCGCCACGGAAGCCCAAAAATTAAATGGTCGTCGGGTATTGTGGAAACACTTTGGCTTTTTACGTTACATGTGAGAGCTCACAACACCGCTCCCGGGTGGGCTCGAACCACCAACCTTTCGGTTAACAGCCGAGCGCGCTAACCATTGCGCCACAGAAGCCCAAAGATTAAATGTTCGTCAGGTATTTTTAAAAAACTCTGAATTTTACGTTACATCTAAGACCTCACAACACCGCTCCCGGATGGGCTCGAACCACCAACCTTTCGGTTAACAGCCGAACGCGCTAACCATTGCGCCACGGAAGCCCAAAAATTAAATGTTCGTCAGTTATTTTTAAAAAACTCTGAATTTTACGTTACATCTAAGACCTCACAACACCGCTCCCGGATGGGCTCGAACCACCAACCTTTCGGTTAACAGCCGACGGCGTTAACCATTGCGCAACAAAAGCCCAAAAATTAAATGTTCGTCAGGTATTGTGGAATAACTTTGGAGTTTTACGTTACATGTGAGATTTCACAACACCGCTCCCGGGTGGGCTCGAACCACCAACCTTTCGGTTAACAGCCGAACGCGCTAACCATTGCGTCACGGAAGCCCAAAAATTAAATGTTCGTCAGGTATTTTGGAAAAACTTTGACTTTTTACGTCACATCTGAGACCTCACAACACCGCTCCCGGATGGGCTCGAACCACCAACCTTTCGGTTAACAGCCGAACGCGCTAACCATTGCGCCACGGAAGCTCAAAAATTAAATGGTCGTCAGGTATTGTGGAAAAACTTTGACTTTTTACGTCACATCTGAGACCTCACAACACCGCTCCCGGATGGTCTCGAACCACCAACCTTTCAGTTAACAGCCGAACGCGCTAACCATTGCGCCACGGAAGCCCAAAGATTAAATGGTCGTCGGGTATTGTGCAAACACTTTGGCTTTTTACGTTACATGTGAGAGCTCACAACACCGCTCCCGGGTGGGCTCGAACCACCAACCTTTCGGTTAACAGCCGAACGCGCTAACCATTGCGCCACGGAAGCCCAAAAATTAAATGGTCGTCGGGTATTGTGGAAACACTTTGGCTTTTTACGTTACATGTGAGAGCTCACAACACCGCTCCCGGGTGGGCTCGAACCACCAACCTTTCGATTAACAGCCGAACGCGCTAACCATTGCGCCACGGAAGCCCAAAAATTAAATGGTCGTCGGGTATTGTGGAAACACTTTGGCTTTTTACGTTACATGCGAGAGCTCACAACACCGCTCCCGGGTGGGCTCGAACCACCAACCTTTCGGTTAACAGCCGAACGCGCTAACCATTGCGCCACAGAAGCCCAAAGATTAAATGTTCGTCAGGTATTTTTAAAAAACTCTGAATTTTACGTTACATCTAAGACCTCACAACACCGCTCCCGGATGGGCTCGAACCACCAACCTTTCGGTTAACAGCCGAACGCGCTAACCATTGCGCCACGGAAGCCCAAAAATTAAATGTTCGTCAGTTATTTTTAAAAAACTCTGAATTTTACGTTACATCTACGACCTCACAACATCGCTCCCGGATGGGCTCGAACCACCAACCTTTCGGTTAACAGCCGACGGCGTTAACCATTGTGCAACGGAAGCCCAAAGATTAAATGTTCGTCAGGTATTGTGGAAAAGCTTTGACTTTTTACGTCACATCTGAGACTTCACAACACCGCTCCCGGATGGGCTCGAACCACAAACCTTTTGAATAACAGCTGAACGCTCTAACCATTGCGCCACGGAAGCCCAAAAATTAAATGTTCGTCAGTTATTTTTAAAAAACTCTGAATTTTACGTTACATCTAAGACCTCACAACACCGCTCCCGGATGGGCTCGAACCACCAACCTTTCGGTTAACAGCCGACGGCGTTAACCATTGCGCAACGGAAGCCCAAAAGATTAAATGTTCGTCAGGTATTGTGGAAAAACTTTGGCTTTTTACGTTACATGTGAGAGCTCACAACACCGCTCCCGGGTGGGCTCGAACCACCATCCTTTCGGTTAACAGCTGAACGCTCTAACCATTGCGCCACGGAAGCCCAAAAATTAAATGTTCGTCAGTTATTTTTAAAAAACTCTGAATTTTACGTTACATCTAAGACCTCACAACACCGCTCCCGGATGGGCTCGAACCACCAACCTTTCGGTTAACAGCCGACGGCGTTAACCATTGCGCAACGGAAGCCCAAAGATTAAATGTTCGTCAGGTATTGTAGAAAAATTTGACTTTTTACGTCACATCTGAGACCTCACAACACCGCTCACGGATGGGCTCGAACCACCAACCATTCGGTTAACAGCCGAACGCGCTAACCATTGCGCCACGGAAGCCCAAAAATTAAATGGTCGTCGGGTATTGTGGAAACACTTTGGCTTTTTACGTTACATGTGAGAGCTCACAACACCGCTCCCGGGTGGGCTCAAACCACCAACCTTTCGGTTAACAGCCGAACGCGCTAACCATTGCGCCACAGAAGCCCAAAGATTAAATGTTCGTCAGGTATTTTTAAAAAACTCTGAATTTTACGTTACATCTAAGACCTCACAACACCGCTCCCGGATGGGCTCGAACCACCAACCTTTCGGTTAACAGCCGAACGCGCTAACCATTGCGCCACAGAAGCCCAAAGATTAAATGTTCGTCAGGTATTGTGGAAAAACTTTGTATTTTTACGTTACCTGTGAGATTTCACAACTCCGCTCCTGGGTGGGCTCGAACCACCAACCTATTAGTTAACAGCCGAACGCGCTAACCATTGAGCCACGGAAGCCCAAAAATTAAATGGTCGTCAGGTATTGTGGAAAAACTTTGGCTTTTTACGTTACATTTGAGACTTCACAACACCGCTCCCGGATGGGCTCGAACCACCAACCTTTCGGTTAACAGCCGAACGCGCTAACCATTGCGCCAGGGAAGCTCAAAAATTTAATGGTCGTCAGGTATTGTGTAAAAACTTTGGCATTTGACATTACGTTTGAGATCTCACAACACCGCTCCCGGGTGGGCTCGAACCACCAACCTTTCGGTTAACAGCCGAACGCGCTAACCATTGCGCCACGGAAGCCCAAAAATTAAACGGTCGTCAGGTATTGTGGAAAAACTTTGGCTTTTTACGTTACATTTGAGACTTCACAACACGGCAGCCGGGTGGGCTCGAACCACCAACCTTTTGGTTAACATCCGAACGCGCTAACCTTCGAGCCAAGGAAGCTCAGAAATGAAATGGTCGTCAGGTATTGTGGAAAAACTCTGACTTTTTACGTCACATCAGAGACTTCAAAACACCGCTCCCGGATGGACTCGAACCACAAACCTTTTGAATAAGAGCTGAACGCGCTAACCATTGCGCCACGGAAGCCCAAAAATTAAATGTTCGTCAGATATTTTTAAAAAACTCTGAATTTTACGTTACATCTAAGACTTCACAACACCGCTCCCGGATGGGCTCGAACCACCAACCTTTCGGTTAACAGCCGACGGCGTTAACCATTGCGCAACGGAAGCCCAAAGATTAAATGTTCGTCAGGTATTGTAGAAAAACTTTGGATTTTTACGTTACCTGTGAGATTTCACAACTCCGCTCCCGGGTGGGCTCGAACCACCAACCTATTAGTTAACAGCCGAACGCGCTAACCATTGAGCCACGGAAGCCCAAAAATTAAATGGTCGTCAGGTATTGTGGAAAAACTTTGGCTTTTTACGTTACATTTGAGACTTCACAACACTGCTCCCGGGTGGGCTCGAACCACCAACCTTAAGCTTAACATCCGAACACGCTAACCATGGAGCCAAGGAAGCTCAGAAATGAAATGGTCGTCAGGTATTGTGGAAAAACTTTGACTTTTTACGTCACATCTGAGACTTCACAACACCGCTCCCGGATGGGCTCGAACCACCAACCTTTCGGTTAGCAGCCGAACGCGCTAACCATTGCGCCACGGAAGCCCAAAAATTAAATGTTCGTCAGTTATTTTTAAAAAACTCTGAATTTTACGTTACATCTAAGACCTCACAACACCGCTCCCGGATGGGCTCGAACCACCAACCTTTCGGTTAACAGCCGACGGCGTTAACCATTGCGCAACGGAAGCCCAAAGATTAAATGTTCGTCAGGTATTGTGGAAAAACTTTGGATTTTTACGTCACATGTGAGATTTCACAACACCGCTCCCGGGTGGGCTCGAACCACCAACCTTTCGGTTAACAGCCGAACGCGCTAACCATTGCGCCAGGGAAGCTCAAAAATTAAATGGTCGTCAGGTATTGTGGAAAAACTTTGGCATTTGACATTACGTTTGAGATCTCACAACACCGCTCCCGGGTGGGCTCGAACCACCAACCTTTCGGTTAACAGCCGAACGCGCTAACCATTGCGCCACGGAAGCCCAAAAATTAAACGGTCGTCAGGTATTGTGGAAAAACTTTGGCTTTTTACGTTACATTTGAGACTTCACAACACGGCAGCCGGGTGGGCTCGAACCACCAACCTTTTGGTTAACATCCGAACGCGCTAACCTTCGAGCCAAGGAAGCTCAGAAATGAAATGGTCGTCAGGTATTGTGGAAAAACTCTGACTTTTTACGTCACATCAGAGACTTCAAAACACCGCTCCCGGATGGGCTCGAACCACAAACCTTTTGAATAAGAGCTGAACGCGCTAACCATTGCGCCACGGAAGCCCAAAAATTAAATGTTCGTCAGATATTTTTAAAAAACTCTGAATTTTACGTTACATCTAAGACCTCACAACACCGCTCCCGGATGGGCCCGAACCACCAACCTTTCGGTTAACAGCCGACGGCGTTAACCATTGCGCAACGGAAGCCCAAAGATTAAATGTTCGTCAGGTATTGTGGAAAAACTTTGGATTTTTACGTTACCTGTGAGATTTCACAACTCCGCTCCCGGGTGGGCTCGAACCACCAACCTATTAGTTAACAGCCGAACGCGCTAACCATTGAGCCACGGAAGCCCAAAAATTAAATGGTCGTCAGGTATTGTGGAAAAACTTTGGCTTTTTACGTTACATTTGAGACTTCACAACACTGCTCCCGGGTGGGCTCGAACCACCAACCTTAAGCTTAACATCCGAACACGCTAACTATGGAGCCAAGGAAGCTCAGAAATGAAATGGTCGTCAGGTATTGTGGAAAAACTTTGATTTTACGTCACATCTGAGACCTCACAACACCGCTCACGGATGGGCTCGAACCACCAACCTTTCGGTTAACAGCCGAACGCGCTAACCATTGCGCCACGGAAGCCCAAAAATTAAATGTTCGTCAGTTATTTTTAAAAAACTCTGAATTTTACGTTACATCTAAGACCTCACAACACCGCTCCCAGATGGGCTCGAACCACCAACCTTTCGGTTAACAGCCGACGGCGTTAACCATTGCGCAACGGAAGCCCAAAGATTAAATGTTCGTCAGGTATTGTGGAAAAACTTTGGATTTTTACGTTACATGTGAAAATTCACAACACCGCTCCCGGGTGGGCTCGAACCACCAACCTTTCGTTTAACACCCGAACGCGCTAACCATTGCGCCACGGAAGCTCAAAAATTAAATGGTCGTCAGGTATTGTGGAAAAACTTTGGCATTTGACATTACGTTTGAGATCTCACAACACCGCTCCCGGGTGGGCTCGAACCACCAACCTTACGGTTAACAGCCGAACGCGCTAACCATTGCGCCACGGAAGCTCAAAAATTAAACGGTCGTCAGGTATTGTGGAAAAACTTTGGCTTTTTACGTTACATTTGAGACTTCACAACACGGCAGCCGGGTGGGCTCGAACCACCAACCTTTTGGTTAACATACGAACGCGCTAACCTTCGAGCCAAGGAAGCTCAGAAATGAAATGGTCGTCAGGTATTGTGGAAAAACTCTGACTTTTTACGTCACATCAGAGACTTCAAAACACCGCTCCCGGATGGGCTCGAACCACAAACCTTTTGAATAACAGCTGAACGCGCTAACCATTGCGCCACGGAAGCCCAAAAATAAATGTTCGTCAGATATTTTTAAAAAACTCTGAATTTTACGTTACATCTAAGACCTCACAACACCGCTCCCGGATGGGCTCGAACCACCAACCTTTCGGTTAACAGCCGACGGCGTTAACCATTGCGCAACGGAAGCCCAAAGATTAAATGTTCGTCAGGTATTGTGGAAAAACTTTGTATTTTTACGTTACCTGTGAGATTTCACAACTCCGCTCCCGGGTGGGCTCGAACCACCAACCTATTAGTTAACAGCCGAACGCGCTAACCATTGAGCCACGGAAGCCCAAAAATTAAATGGTCGTCAGGTATTGTGGAAAAACTTTGGCTTTTTACGTTACATTTGAGACTTCACAACACTGCTCCCGGGTGGGCTCGAACCACCAACCTTAAGCTTAACATCCGAACACGCTAACCATGGAGCCAAGGAAGCTCAGAAATGAAATGGTCGTCAGGTATTGTGGAAAAACTTTGACTTTTTACGTCACATCTGAGACTTCACAACACCGCTCCCGAATGGGCTCGAACCACCAACCTTTCGGTTAACAGCCGAACGCGCTAACCATTGCGCCACGGAAGCCCAAAAAGTAAATGTTCGTCAGTTATTTTTAAAAAACTCTGAATTTTACGTTACATCTAAGACCTCACAACACCGCTCCCGGATGGGCTCGAACCACCAATCTTTCGGTTAACAGCCGACGGCGTTAACCATTGCGCAACGGAAGCCCAAAGATTAAATGTTCGTCAGGTATTGTGGAAAAACTTTGGATTTTTACGTTACATGTGAGATTTCACAACTCCGCTCCCGGGATGGCTCGAACCACCAACCTATTAGTTAACAGCCGAACGCGCTAACCATTGAGCCGCGGAAGCCCAAAAATTAAATGGTCGTCAGGTATTGTGGAAAAACTTTGGCTTTTTACGTTACATTTGAGACTTCACAACACTGCTCCCGGGTGGGCTCGAACCACCAACCTTAAGCTTAACATCCGAACACGCTAACCATGGAGCCAAGGAAGCTCAGAAATGAAATGGTCGTCAGGTATTGTGGAAAAACTTTGACTTTTTACGTCACATCTGAGACTTCACAACACCGCTCCCGGATGGGCTCGAACCACCAACCTTTCGGTTAACAGCCGAACGCGCTAACCATTGCGCCACGGAAGCCCAAAAATTAAATGTTCGTCAGTTATTTTTAAAAAACTCTGAATTTTACGTTACATCTAAGACCTCACAACACCGCTCCCGGATGGGCTCGAACCACCAATCTTTCGGTTAACAGCCGACGGCGTTAACCATTGCGCAACGGAAGCCCAAAGATTAAATGTTCGTCAGGTATTGTGGAAAAACTTTGGATTTTTACGTTACATGTGAGATTTCACAACACCGCTCCCGGGTGGGCTCGAACCACCAACCTTTCGGTTAACAGCCGAACGCGCTAACCATTGCGCCACGGAAGCTCAAAAATTAAACGGTCGTCAGGTATTGTGGAAAAACTTTGGCTTTTTACGTTACATTTGAGACTTCACAACACTGCTCCCGGGTGGGCTCGAACCACCAACCTTAAGCTTAACATCCGAACACGCTAACCATGGAGCCAAGGAAGCTCAGAAATGAAATGGTCGTCAGGTATTGTGGAAAAACTTTGACATTTTACGTCACATCTGAGACTTCACAACACCGCTCCCGGATGGGCTCGAACCACCAACCTTTCGGTTAACAGCCGAACGCGCTAAGCATTGCACCACGGAAGCCCAAAAATTAAATGTTCGTCAGTTATTTTTAAAAAACTCTGAATTTTACGTTACATCTAAGACCTCACAACACCGCTCCCGGATGGGCTCGAACCACCAACCTTTCGGTTAACAGCCGACGGCGTTAACCATTGCGCAACGGAAGCCCAAAGATTAAATGTTCGTCAGGTATTGTGGAAAAACTTTGGCATTTGACATTACATGTGAGATTTCACAACACCGCTCCCGGGTGGGCTCGAACCACCAACCTTTCGGTTAACAGCCGAACGCGCTAACCATTGCGCCACGGAAGCTCAAAAATTAAATGGTCGTCAGGTATTGTGGAAAAACTTTGGCATTTGACATTACGTTTGAGATCTCACAACACCGCTCCCGGGTGGGCTCGAACCACCAACCTTACGGTTAACAGCCGAACACGCTAACCATTGCGCCACGGAAGCTCAAAAATTAAACGGTCGTCAGGTATTGTGGAAAAACTTTGGCTTTTTACGTTACATTTGAGACTTCACAACACGGCATCCGGGTGGGCTCGAACCACCAACCTTTTGGTTAACATCCGAACGCGCTAACCTTCGAGCCAAGGAAGCTCAGAAATGAAATGGTCGTCAGGTATTGTGGAAAAACTCTGACTTTTTACGTCACATCAGAGACTTCAAAACACCGCTCCCGGATGGGCTCGAACCACAAACCTTTTGAATAACAGCTGAACGCGCTAACCATTGCGCCACGGAAGCCCAAAAATTAAATGTTCGTCAGATATTTTTAAAAAACTCTGAATTTTACGTTACATCTAAGACCTCACAACACCGCTCCCGGATGGGCTCGAACCACCAACCTTTCGGTTAACAGCCGACGGCGTTAACCATTGCGGAACGGAAGCCCAAAGATTAAATGTTCGTCAGGTATTGTGGAAAAACTTTGTATTTTTACGTTACCTGTGAGATTTCACAACTCCGCTCCCGGGTGGGCTCGAACCACCAACCTATTAGTTAACAGCCGAACGCGCTAACCATTGAGCCACGGAAGCCCAAAAATTAAATGGTCGTCAGGTATTGTGGAAAAACTTTGGCATTTTACGTTACATTTGAGACTTCACAACACTGCTCCCGGGTGGGCTCGAACCACCAACCTTAAGCTTAACATCCGAACACGCTAACCATGGAGCCAAGGAAGCTCAGAAATGAAATGGTCGTCAGGTATTGTGGAAAAACTTTGACTTTTTACGTCACATCTGAGACTTCACAACACCGCTCCCGGATGGGCTCGAACCACCAACCTTTCGGTTAGCAGCCGAACGCGCTAACCATTGCGCCACAAAAGCCCAAAAATTAAATGTTCGTCAGTTATTTTTAAAAAACTCTGAATTTTACGTTACATCTAAGACCTCACAACACCGCTCCCGGATGGGCTCGAACCACCAACCTTTCGGTTAACAGCCGACGGCGTTAACCATTGCGCAACGGAAGCCCAAAGATTAATTGTTCGTCAGGTATTGTGGAAAAACTTTGGATTTTTACGTTACATGTGAGATTTCACAACACCGCTCCCGGGTGGGCTCGAACCACCAACCTTTCGGTTAACAGCCAAACGCGCTAACCATTGCGCCAGGGAAGCTCAAAAATTAAATGGTCGTCAGGTATTGTGGAAAAACTTTGGCATTTGACATTACGTTTGAGATCTCACAACACCGCTCCCGGGTGGGCTCGAACCACCAACCTTTCGGTTAACAGCCGAACGCGCTAACCATTGCGCCACGGAAGCCCAAAAATTAAACGGTCGTCAGGTATTGTGGAAAAACTTTGGCTTTTTACGTTAC
Source organism: Phalangium opilio (assembly GCF_054372755.1). NCBI lineage: Eukaryota > Metazoa > Arthropoda > Arachnida > Opiliones > Phalangiidae > Phalangium > Phalangium opilio. The sequence goes on from NW_028324228.1 coordinate 8,239,411, forward strand.
ATTTGAGACTTCACAACACGGCAGCCGGGTGGGCTCGAACCACCAACCTTTTGGTTAACATCCGAACGCGCTTACCTTCGAGCCAAGGAAGCTCAGAAATGAAATGGTCGTCAGGTATTGTGGAAAAACTCTGACTTTTTACGTCACATCAGAGACTTCAAAACACCGCTCCCGGATGGGCTCGAACCACAAACCTTTTGAATAACAGCTGAACGCGCTAACCATTGCGCCACGGAAGCCCAAAAATTAAATGTTCGTCAGATATTTTTAAAAAACTCTGAATTTTACGTTACATCTAAGACCTCACAACACCGCTCCCGGATGGGCTCGAACCACCAACCTTTCGGTTAACAGCCGACGGCGTTAACCATTGCGCAACGGAAGCCCAAAGATTAAATGTTCGTCAGGTATTGTGGAAAAACTTTGTATTTTTACGTTACCTGTGAGATTTCACAACTCCGCTCCCGGGTGGGCTCGAACCACCAACCTATTAGTTAACAGCCGAACGCGCTAACCATTGAGCCACGGAAGCCCAAAAATTAAATGGTCGTCAGGTATTGTGGAAAAACTTTGGCTTTTTACGTTACATTTGAGACTTCACAACACTGCTCCCGGGTGGGCTCGAACCACCAACCTTAAGCTTAACATCCGAACACGCTAACCATGGAGCCAAGGAAGCTCAGAAATGAAATGGTCGTCAGGTATTGTGGAAAAACTTTGACTTTTTACGTCACATCTGAGACTTCACAACACCGCTCCCGGATGGGCTCGAACCACCAACCTTTCGGTTAGCAGCCGAACGCGCTAACCATTGCGCCACGGAAGCCCAAAAATTAAATGTTCGTCAGTTATTTTTAAAAAACTCTGAATTTTACGTTACATCTAAGACCTCACAACACCGCTCCCGGATGGGCTCGAACCACCAAACTTTCGGTTAACAGCCGACGGCGTTAACCATTGCGCAACGGAAGCCCAAAGATTAAATGTTCGTCAGGTATTGTGGAAAAACTTTGGATTTTTACGTTACATGTGAGATTTCACAACACCGCTCCCGGGTGGGCTCGAACCACCAACCTTTCGGTTAACAGCCGAACGCGCTAACCATTGCGCCAGGGAAGCTCAAAAATTAAATGGTCGTCAGGTATTGTGGAAAAACTTTGGCATTTGACATTACGTTTGAGATCTCACAACACCGCTCCCGGGTGGGCTCGAACCACCAACCTTTCGGTTAACAGCCGAACGCGCTAACCATTGCGCCACGGAAGCCCAAAAATTAAACGGTCGTCAGGTATTGTGGAAAAACTTTGGCTTTTTACGTTACATTTGAGACTTCACAACACGGCAGCCGGGTGGGCTCGAACCACCAACCTTTTGGTTAACATCCGAACGCGCTTACCTTCGAGCCAAGGAAGCTCAGAAATGAAATGGTCGTCAGGTATTGTGGAAAAACTCTGACTTTTTACGTCACATCAGAGACTTCAAAACACCGCTCCTTGATGGGCTCGAACCACAAACCTTTTGAATAACAGCTGAACGCGCTAACCATTGCGCCACGGAAGCCCAAAAATTAAATGTTCGTCAGATATTTTTAAAAAACTCTGAATTTTACGTTACATCTAAGACCTCACAACACCGCTCCCGGATGGGCTCGAACCACCAACCTTTCGGTTAACAGCCGACGGCGTTAACCATTGCGCAACGGAAGCCCAAAGATTAAATGTTCGTCAGGTATTGTGGAAAAACTTTGTATTTTTACGTTACCTGTGAGATTTCACAACTCCGCTCCCGGGTGGGCTCGAACCACCAACCTATTAGTTAACAGCCGAACGCGCTAACCATTGAGCCACGGAAGCCCAAAAATTAAATGGTCGTCAGGTATTGTGGAAAAACTTTGGCTTTTTACGTTACATTTGAGACTTCACAACACTGCTCCCGGGTGGGCTCGAACCACCAACCTTAAGCTTAACATCCGAACACGCTAACCATGGAGCCAAGGAAGCTCAGAAATGAAATGGTCGTCAGGTATTGTGGAAAAACTTTGACTTTTTACGTCACATCTGAGACTTCACAACACCGCTCCCGGATGGGCTCGAACCACCAACCTTTCGGTTAGCAGCCGAACGCGCTAACCATTGCGCCACGGAAGCCCAAAAATTAAATGTTCGTCAGTTATTTTTAAAAAACTCTGAATTTTACGTTACATCTAAGACCTCACAACACCGCTCCCGGATGGGCTCGAACCACCAAACTTTCGGTTAACAGCCGACGGCGTTAACCATTGCGCAACGGAAGCCCAAAGATTAAATGTTCGTCAGGTATTGTGGAAAAACTTTGGATTTTTACGTTACATGTGAGATTTCACAACACCGCTCCCGGGTGGGCTCGAACCACCAACCTTTCGGTTAACAGCCGAACGCGCTAACCATTGCGCCAGGGAAGCTCAAAAATTAAATGGTCGTCAGGTATTGTGGAAAAACTTTGGCATTTGACATTACGTTTGAGATCTCACAACACCGCTCCCGGGTGGGCTCGAACCACCAACCTTTCGGTTAACAGCCGAACGCGCTAACCATTGCGCCACGGAAGCCCAAAAATTAAACGGTCGTCAGGTATTGTGGAAAAACTTTGGCTTTTTACGTTACATTTGAGACTTCACAACACGGCAGCCGGGTGGGCTCGAACCACCAACCTTTTGGTTAACATCCGAACGCGCTTACCTTCGAGCCAAGGAAGCTCAGAAATGAAATGGTCGTCAGGTATTGTGGAAAAACTCTGACTTTTTACGTCACATCAGAGACTTCAAAACACCGCTCCTTGATGGGCTCGAACCACAAACCTTTTGAATAACAGCTGAACGCGCTAACCATTGCGCCACGGAAGCCCAAAAATTAAATGTTCGTCAGATATTTTTAAAAAACTCTGAATTTTACGTTACATCTAAGACCTCACAACACCGCTCCCGGATGGGCTCGAACCACCAACCTTTCGGTTAACAGCCGACGGCGTTAACCATTGCGCAACGGAAGCCCAAAGATTAAATGTTCGTCAGGTATTGTGGAAAAACTTTGTATTTTTACGTTACCTGTGAGATTTCACAACTCCGCTCCCGGGTGGGCTCGAACCACCAACCTATTAGTTAACAGCCGAACGCGCTAACCATTGAGCCACGGAAGCCCAAAAATTAAATGGTCGTCAGGTATTGTGGAAAAACTTTGGCTTTTTACGTTACATTTGAGACTTCACAACACTGCTCCCGGGTGGGCTCGAACCACCAACCTTAAGCTTAACATCCGAACACGCTAACCATGGAGCCAAGGAAGCTCAGAAATGAAATGGTCGTCAGGTATTGTGGAAAAACTTTGACTTTTTACGTCACATCTGAGACTTCACAACACCGCTCCCGGATGGGCTCGAACCACCAACCTTTCGGTTAGCAGCCGAACGCGCTAACCATTGCGCCACGGAAGCCCAAAAATTAAATGTTCGTCAGTTATTTTTAAAAAACTCTGAATTTTACGTTACATCTAAGACCTCACAACACCGCTCCCGGATGGGCTCGAACCACCAACCTTTCGGTTAACAGCCGAACGCGCTAACCATTGCGCCAGGGAAGCTCAAAAATTAAATGGTCGTCAGGTATTGTGGAAAAACTTTGGCATTTGACATTACGTTTGAGATCTCACAACACCGGTCACGGGTGGGCTCGAACCACCAACCTTTCGGTTAACAGCCGAACGCGCTAACCATTGCGCCACGGAAGCCCAAAAATTAAACGGTCGTCAGGTATTGTGGAAAAACTTTGGCTTTTTACGTTACATTTGAGACTTCACAACACGGCAGCCGGGTGGGCTCGAACCACCAACCTTTTGGTTAACATCCGAACGCGCTAACCTTCGAGCCAAGGAAGCTCAGAAATGAAATGGTCGTCAGGTATTGTGGAAAAACTCTGACTTTTTACGTCACATCAGAGACTTCAAAACACCGCTCCCGGATGGGCTCGAACCACAAACCTTTTGAATAAGAGCTGAACGCGCTAACCATTGCGCCACGGAAGCCCAAAAATTAAATGTTCGTCAGATATTTTTAAAAAACTCTGAATTTTACGTTACATCTAAGACCTCACAACACCGCTCCCGGATGGGCCCGAACCACCAACCTTTCGGTTAACAGCCGACGGCGTTAACCATTGCGCAACGGAAGCCCAAAGATTAAATGTTCGTCAGGTATTGTGGAAAAACTTTGTATTTTTACGTTACCTGTGAGATTTCACAACTCCGCTCCCGGGTGGGCTCGAACCACCAACCTATTAGTTAACAGCCGAACGCGCTAACCATTGAGCCACCGAAGCCCAAAAATTAAATGGTCGTCAGGTATTGTGGAAAAACTTTGGCTTTTTACGTTACATTTGAGACTTCACAACACTGCTCCCGGGTGGGCTCGAACCACCAACCTTAAGCTTAACATCCGAACACGCTAACCATGGAGCCAAGGAAGCTCAGAAATGAAATGGTCGTCAGGTATTGTGGAAAAACTTTGACTTTTTACGTCACATCTGAGACTTCACAACACCGCTCCCGAATGGGCTCGAACCACCAACCTTTCGGTTAACAGCCGAACGCGCTAACCATTGCGCCACGGAAGCCCAAAAATTAAATGTTCGTCAGTTATTTTTAAAAAACTCTGAATTTTACGTTACATCTAAGACCTCACAACACCGCTCCCGGATGGGCTCGAACCACCAATCTTTCGGTTAACAGCCGACGGCGTTAACCATTGCGCAACGGAAGCCCAAAGATTAAATGTTCGTCAGGTATTGTGGAAAAACTTTGGATTTTTACGTTACATGTGAGATTTCACAACTCCGCTCCCGGGATGGCTCGAACCACCAACCTATTAGTTAACAGCCGAACGCGCTAACCATTGAGCCGCGGAAGCCCAAAAATTAAATGGTCGTCAGGTATTGTGGAAAAACTTTGGCTTTTTACGTTACATTTGAGACTTCACAACACTGCTCCCGGGTGGGCTCGAACCACCAACCTTAAGCTTAACATCCGAACACGCTAACCATGGAGCCAAGGAAGCTCAGAAATGAAATGGTCGTCAGGTATTGTGGAAAAACTTTGACTTTTTACGTCACATCTGAGACTTCACAACACCGCTCCCGGATGGGCTCGAACCACCAACCTTTCGGTTAACAGCCGAACGCGCTAACCATTGCGCCACGGAAGCCCAAAAATTAAATGTTCGTCAGTTATTTTTAAAAAACTCTGAATTTTACGTTACATCTAAGACCTCACAACACCGCTCCCGGATGGGCTCGAACCACCAATCTTTCGGTTACCAGCCGACGGCGTTAACCATTGCGCAACGGAAGCCCAAAGATTAAATGTTCGTCAGGTATTGTGGAAAAACTTTGGATTTTTACGTTACATGTGAGATTTCACAACACCGCTCCCGGGTGGGCTCGAACCACCAACCTTTCGGTTAACAGCCGAACGCGCTAACCATTGCGCCACGGAAGCTTAAAAATTAAACGGTCGTCAGGTATTGTGGAAAAACTTTGGCTTTTTACGTTACATTTGAGACTTCACAACACTGCTCCCGGGTGGGCTCGAACCACCAACCTTAAGCTTAACATCCGAACACGCTAACCATGGAGCCAAGGAAGCTCAGAAATGAAATGGTCGTCAGGTATTGTGGAAAAACTTTGACTTTTTACGTCACATCTGAGACTTCACAACACCGCTCCCGGATGGGCTCGAACCACCAACCTTTCGGTTAACAGCCGAACGCGCTAAGCATTGCGCCACGGAAGCCCAAAAATTAAATGTTCGTCAGTTATTTTTAAAAAACTCTGAATTTTACGCTACATCTAAGACCTCACAACACCGCTCCCGGATGGGCTCGAACCACCAACCTTTCGGTTAACAGCCGACGGCGTTAACCATTGCGCAACGGAAGCCCAAAGATTAAATGTTCGTCAGGTATTGTGGAAAAACTTTGGATTTTTACGTTACATGTGAGATTTCACAACACCGCTCCCGGGTGGGCTCGAACCACCAACCTTTCGGTTAACAGCCGAACGCGCTAACCATTGCGCCACGGAAGCTCAAAAATTAAATGGTCGTCAGGTATTGTGCAAAAACTTTGGCATTTGACATTACGTTTGAGATCTCACAACACCGCTCCCGGGTGGGCTCGAACCACCAACCTTTCTGTTAACAGCCGAACGCGCTAACCATTGCGCCACGGAAGCTCAAAAATTAAACGGTCGTCAGGTATTGTGGAAAAACTTTGGCTTTTTACGTTACATTTGAGACTTCACAACACGGCAGCCGGGTGGGCTCGAACCACCAACCTTTTGGTTAACATCCGAACGCGCTAACCTTCGAGCCAAGGAAGCTCAGAAATGAAATGGTCGTCAGGTATTGTGGAAAAACTCTGACTTTTTACGTCACATCAGAGACTTCAAAACACCGCTCCCGGATGGGCTCGAACCACAAACCTTTTGAATAACAGCTGAACGCGCTAACCATTGCGCCACGGAAGCCCAAAAATTAAATGTTCGTCAGATATTTTTAAAAAACTCTGAATTTTACGTTACATCTAAGACCTCACAACACCGCTCCCGGATGGGCTCGAACCACCAACCTTTCGGTTAACAGCCGACGGCGTTAACCATTGCGCAACGGAAGCCCAAAGATTAAATGTTCGTCAGGTATTGTGGAAAAACTTTGGATTTTTACGTTACCTATGAGATTTCACAACTCCGCTCCCGGGTGGGCTCGAACCACCAACCTATTAGTTAACAGCCGAACGCGCTAACCATTGAGCCACGGAAGCCCAAAAATTAAATGGTCGTCAGGTATTGTGGAAAAACTTTGGCTTTTTACGTTACATTTGAGACTTCACAACACTGCTCCCGGGTGGGCTCGAGACACCAACCTTAAGCTTAACATCCGAACACGCTAACCATGGAGCCAAGGAAGCTCAGAAATGAAATGGTCGTCAGGTATTGTGGAAAAACTTTGGCTTTTTACGTTACATGTGAGATTTCACAACACCGCTCCCGGGTGGGCTCGAACCACCAACCTTTCGGTTAACAGCCGAACGCGCTAACCATTGCGCCACGGAAGCTCAAAAATTAAATGGTCGTCAGGTATTGTGGAAAAACTTTGGCTTTTTACGTTACATTTGAGACTTCACAACACTGCTCCCGGGTGGGCTCGAACCACCAACCTTAAGCTTAACATCCGAACACGCTAACCATGGAGCCAAGGAAGCTCAGAAATGAAATGGTCGTCAGGTATTGTGGAAAAACTTTGACTTTTTACGTCACATCTGAGAATTCACAACACCGCTCCCGGATGGGCTCGAACCACCAACCTTTCGGTTAACAGCCGAACACGCTAACCATTGCGCCACGGAAGCCCAAAAATTAAATGTTCGTCAGTTATTTTTAAAAAACTCTGAATTTTACGTTACATCTAAGACCTCACAACACCGCTCCCGGATGGGCTCGAACCACTAACCTTTCGGTTAACAGCCGACGGCGTTAACCATTGCGCAACGGAAGCCCAAAGATTAAATGTTCGTCAGGTATTGTGGAAAAACTTTGGATTTTTACGTTACATGTGAGATTTCACAACACCGCTCCCGGGTGGGCTCGAACCACCAACCTTTCGGTTAACAGCCGAACGCGCTAACCATTGCGCCACGGAAGCTCAAAAATTAAACGGTCGTCAGGTATTGTGGAAAAACTTTGGCTTTTTACGTTACATTTGAGACTTCACAACACTGCTCCCGGGTGGGCTCGAACCACCAACCTTAAGCTTAACATCCGAACACGCTAACCATGGAGCCAAGGAAGCTCAGAAATGAAATGGTCGTCAGGTATTGTGGAAAAACTTTGACTTTTTACGTCACATCTGAGACTTCACAACACCGCTCCCGGATGGGCTCGAACCACCAACCTTTCGGTTAACAGCCGAACGCGCTAACCATTGCGCCACGGAAGCCCAAAAATTAAATGTTCGTCAGTTATTTTTAAAAAACTCTGAATTTTACGTTACATCTAAGACCTCACAACACCGCTCCCGGATGGGCTCGAACCACCAACCTTTCGCTTAACAGCCGACGGCGTTAACCATTGCGCAACAAAAGCCCAAAGATTAAATGTTCGTCAGGTATTGTGGAAAAACTTTGGATTTTTACGTTACATGTGAGATTTCACAACTCCGCTCCCGGGTGGGCTCGAACCACCAACCTATTAGTTAACAGCCGAACGCGCTAACCATTGAGCCGCGGAAGCCCAAAAATTAAATGGTCGTCAGGTATTGTGGAAAAACTTTGGCTTTTTACGTTACATTTGAGACTTCACAACACTGCTCCCGGGTGGGCTCGAACCACCAACCTTAAGCTTAACATCCGAACACGCTAACCATGGAGCCAAGGAAGCTCAGAAATGAAATGGTCGTCAGGTATTGTGGAAAAACTTTGACTTTTTACGTCACATCTGAGACTTCACAACACCGCTCCCGGATGGGCTCGAACCACCAACCTTTCGGTTAACAGCCGAACGCGCTAACCATTGCGCCACGGAAGCCCAAAAATTAAATGTTCGTCAGTTATTTTTAAAAAACTCTGAATTTTACGTTACATCTAAGACCTCACAACACCGCTCCCGGATGGGCTCGAACCACCAATCTTTCGGTTAACAGCCGACGGCGTTAACCATTGCGCAACGGAAGCCCAAAGATTAAATGTTCGTCAGGTATTGTGGAAAAACTTTGGATTTTTACGTTACATGTGAGATTTCACAACACCGCTCCCGGGTGGGCTCGAACCACCAACCTTTCGGTTAACAGCCGAACGCGCTAACCATTGCGCCACGGAAGCTCAAAAATTAAACGGTCGTCAGGTATTGTGGAAAAACTTTGGCTTTTTACGTTACATTTGAGACTTCACAACACTGCTCCCGGGTGGGCTCGAACCACCAACCTTAAGCTTAACATCCGAACACGCTAACCATGGAGCTAAGGAAGCTCAGAAATGAAATGGTCGTCAGGTATTGTGGAAAATTTTGACTTTTTACGTCACATCTGAGACTTCACAACACCGCTCCCGGATGGGCTCGAACCACCAACCTTTCGGTTAACAGCCGAACGCGCTAAGCATTGCGCCACGGAAGCCCAAAAATTAAATGTTCGTCAGTTATTTTTAAAAAACTCTGAATTTTACGTTACATCTAAGACCTCACAACACCGCTCCCGGATGGGCTCGAACCACCAACCTTTCGGTTAACAGCCGACGGCGTTAACCATTGCGCAACGGAAGCCCAAAGATTAAATGTTCGTCAGGTATTGTGGAAAAACTTTGGATTTTTACGTTACATGTGAGATTTCACAACACCGCTCCCGGGTGGGCTCGAACCACCAACCTTTCGGTTAACAGCCGAACGCGCTAACCATTGCGCCACGGAAGCTCAAAAATTAAATGGTCGTCAGGTATTGTGCAAAAACTTTGGCATTTGACATTACGTTTGAGATCTCACAACACCGCTCCCGGGTGGGCTCGAACCACCAACCTTTCTGTTAACAGCCGAACGCGCTAACCATTGCGCCACGGAAGCTCAAAAATTAAACGGTCGTCAGGTATAGTGGAAAAACTTTGGCTTTTTACGTTACATTTGAGACTTCACAACACGGCAGCCGGGTGAGCTCGAACCACCAACCTTTTGGTTAACATCCGAACGCGCTAACCTTCGAGCCAAGGAAGCTCAGAAATGAAATGGTCGTCAGGTATTGTGGAAAACCTCTGACTTTTTACGTCACATCAGAGACTTCAAAACACCGCTCCCGGATGGGCTCGAACCACAAACCTTTTGAATAACAGCTGAACGCGCTAACCATTGCGCCACGGAAGCCCAAAAATTAAATGTTCGTCAGATATTTTTAAAAAACTCTGAATTTTACGTTACATCTAAGACCTCACAACACCGCTCCCGGATGGGCTCGAACCACCAACCTTTCGGTTAACAGCCGACGGCGTTAACCATTGCGCAACGGAAGCCCAAAGATTAAATGTTCGTCAGGTATTGTGGAAAAACTTTGGATTTTTACGTTACCTATGAGATTTCACAACTCCGCTCCCGGGTGGGCTCGAACCACCAACCTATTAGTTAACAGCCGAACGCGCTAACCATTGAGCCACGGAAGCCCAAAAATTAAATGGTCGTCAGGTATTGTGGAAAAACTTTGGCTTTTTACGTTACATTTGAGACTTCACAACACTGCTCCCGGGTGGGCTCGAACCACCAACCTTAAGCTTAACATCCGAACACGCTAACCATGGAGCCAAGGAAGCTCAGAAATGAAATGGTCGTCAGGTATTGTGGAAAAACTTTGGCTTTTTACGTTACATTTGAGACTTCACAACACTGCTCCCGGGTGGGCTCGAACCACAAACCTTAAGCTTAACATCCGAACACGCTAACCATGGAGCCAAGGAAGCTCAGAAATGAAATGGTCGTCAGGTATTGTGGAAAAACTCTGAATTTTACGTTACATCTAAGACCTCACAACACCGCTCCCGGATGGGCTCGAACCACCAACCTTTCGGCTAACAGCCGACGGCGTTAACCATTGCGCAACGGAAGCCCAAAGATTAAATGTTCGTCAGGTATTGTGGAAAAACTTTGGATTTTTACGTTACATGTGAGATTTCACAACACCGCTCCCGGGTGGGCTCGAACCACCAACCTTTCGGTTAACAGCCGAACGCGCTAACCATCGCGCCACGGAAGCTTAAAAATTAAACGGTCGTCAGGTATTGTGGAAAAACTTTGGCTTTTTACGTTACATTTGAGACTTCACAAAACGGCAGCCGGGTGGGCTCGAACCACCAACCTTTTGGTTAACATCCGAACGCGCTAACCTTCGAGCCAAGGAAGCTCAGAAATGAAATGGTCGTCAGGTATTGTGGAAAAACTCTGACTTTTTACGTCACATCAGAGACTTCAAAACACCGCTCCCGGATGGGCTCGAACCACAAACCTTTTGAATAACAGCAGAACGCTCTAACCATTGCGCCACGGAAGACCAAAAATTAAATGTTCGTCAGTTATTTTTAAAAAACTCTGCATTTTACGTTACATCTAAGACCTCACATTACCGCTCCCGGATGGGCTCGAACCACCAACCTTTCGGTTAACAGCCGACGGCGTTAACCATTGTGCAACGGAAGCCCAAAGATTAAATGTTCGTTAGGTATTGTGGAAAAACTTTGACTATTTACGTCACATCTGAGACTTCACAACACCGCTCCCGGATGGGCTCGAACCACAAACCTTTTGAATAACAGCTGAACGCTCTAACCATTGCGCCACGGAAGCCCAAAAATTAAATGTTCGTCAGTTATTTTTAAAAAACTGTGAATTTTACGTTACATCTAAGACCTCACAACACAGCTCCCGGATGGGCACGAACCACCAACCTTTCGGTTAACAGCCGACGGCGTTAACCATTGCGCAACGGAAGCCCAAAGATTAAATGTTCGTCAGGTATTGTGGAAAAACTTTGGAGTTTTACGTTACCTGTGAGATTTCACAACACCGCTCCCGGGTGGGCTCGAAGCACCAACCTTTCGGTTAACAGCCGAACGCGCTAACCATTGCGCCACGGAAGCCCAACGATTAAATGTTCGTCAGGTATTGTGGAAAAACTTTGGATTTTTATGTTACATGTGAGATTTCACAACACCGCTCTTGGGTGGGTTCGAACCACCAACCTCTCGGTTAACAGCCGACGGCGTTTACCATTGCGCAACGGAAGCCCAAAGATTAAATGTTCGTCAGGTATTGTGGAAAAACTTTGACTTTTTACGTCACATCTGAGACCTCACAACACCGCTCACGGATGGGCTCGAACCACTAACCTTTCGGTTAACAGCCGAACGCGCTAACCATTGCGCCACGGAAGCCCAAAAATTAAATGGTCGTCGGGTATTGTGGAAACACTTTGGCATTTTACGTTACATGTGAGAGCTCACAACACCGCTCCCGGGTGGGCTCGAACCACCAACCTTTCTGTTAACAGCCGAACGCGCTAACCATTGCGCCACAGAAGCCCAAAGATTAAATGTTCGTCAGGTATTTTTAAAAAACTCTGAGTTTTACGTTACCTGTGAGATTTCACAACACCGCTCCCGGGTGGGCTCGAACCACCAACCTTTCGGTTAACAGCCGAACGCGCTAACCATTGCGCCACGGAAGCCCAACGATTAAATGTTCGTCAGATATTGTGGAAAAACTTTGGATTTTTACGTTACATGTGAGATTTCACAACACCGCTCTTGGGTGGGCTCGAACCACCAACCTTTCGGTTAACAGCCGACGGCGTTAACCATTGCGCAACGGAAGCCCAAAGATTAAATGTTCGTCAGGTATTGTGGAAAAACTTTGACTTTTTACGTCACATCTCAGACCACACAACACCGCTCACGGATGGGCTCGAACCACCAACCTTTCGGTTAACAGCCGAACGCGCTAACCATTGCGCCACGGAAGCCCAAAAATTAAATGGTCGTCGGGTATTGTGGAAACACTTTGGCTTTTTACGTTACATGTGAGAGCTCACAACACCGCTCCCGGGTGGGCTCGAACCACCAACCTTTCTGTTAACAGCCGAACGCGCTAACCATTGCGCCACAGAAGCCCAAAGATTAAATGTTCGTCAGGTATTTTTAAAAAACTCTGAATTTTACGTTACATCTAAGACCTCACAACACCGCTCCCGGATGGGCTCGAACCACCAACCTTTCGGTTAACAGCCGAACGCGCTAACCATTGCGCCACAGAAGCCCAAAGATTAAATGTTCGTCAGGTATTTTTAAAAAACTCTGAGTTTTACGTTACCTGTGAGATTTCACAACACCGCTCCCGGGTGGGCTCGAACCACCAACCTTTCGGTTAACAGCCGAACGCGCTAACCATTGCGCCACGGAAGCCCAACGATTAAATGTTCGTCAGGTATTGTGGAAAAACTTTGGATTTTTACGTTACATGTGAGATTTCACAACACCGCTCTTGGGTGGGCTCGAACCACCAACCTTTCGGTTAACAGCCGACGGCGTTAACCATTGCGCAACGGAAGCCCAAAGATTAAATGTTCGTCAGGTATTGTGGAAAAACTTTGACTTTTTACGTCACATCTCAGACCTCACAACACCGCTCACGGATGGGCTCGAACCACCAACCTTTCGGTTAACAGCCGAACGCGCTAACCATTGCGCCACGGAAGCCCAAAAATTAAATGGTCGTCGGGTATTGTGGAAACACTTTGGCTTTTTACGTTACATGTGAGAGCTCACAACACCGCTCCCGGGTGGGCTCGAACCACCAACCTTTCTGTTAACAGCCGAACGCGCTAACCATTGCGCCACAGAAGCCCAAAGATTAAATGTTCGTCAGGTATTTTTAAAAAACTCTGAATTTTACGTTACATCTAAGACCTCACAACACCGCTCCCGGATGGGCTCGAACCACCAACCTTTCGGTTAACAGCCGAACGCGCTAACCATTGCGCCACGGAAGCCCAAAAATTAAATGTTCGTCAGTTATTTTTAAAAAACTCTGAATTTTACGTTACATCTAAGACCTCACAACACCGCTCCCGGATGGGCTCGAACCACCAACCTTTCGGTTAACAGCCGACGGCGTTAACCATTGCGCAACGGAAGCCCAAAGATAAAATGTTCGTCAGGTATTGTGGAAAAACTTTGGATTTTTACGTTACATGTGAGATTTCACAACACCGCTCCCGGGTGGGCTCGAACCACCAACCTTTCGGTTAACAGCCGAACGCGCTAACCATTGCGCCACGGAAGCCCAAAAATTAAATGTTCGTCAGGTATTGTGGAAAAACTTTGACTTTTTACGTCACATCTGAGACCTCACAACACCGCTCCCGGATGGTCTCGAACCACCAACCTTTCAGTTAACAGCCGAACGCGCTAACCATTGCGCCACGGAAGCCCAAAGATTAAATGTTCGTCAGGTATTGTGGAAAAACTCTGAATTTTACGTTACATCTATGACCTCACAACACCGCTCCCGGATGGGCTCGAACCACCAACCTTTCGGTTAACAGCCGACGGCGTTAACCATTGCGCAACGGAAGCCCAAAGATTAAATGTTCGTCAGGTATTGTGGAAAAACTTTGGATTTTTACGTTACATGTGAGATTTCACAACACCGCTCCCGGGTGGGCTCGAGCCACCAACCTTTCGGTTAACAGCCGAACGCGCTAACCATTGCGCCACGGAAGCCCAAAGATTAAACGGTCGTCAGGTATTGTGGAAAAACTTTGACTTTTTACGTCACATCTGAGACTTCACAACACCGCTCCCGGATGGGCTCGAACCACAAACCTTTTGAATAACAGCAGAACGCTCTAACCATTGCGCCACGGAAGACCAAAAATTAAATGTTCGTCAGTTATTTTTAAAAAACTCTGAATTTTACGTTACATCTAAGACCTCACAACACCGCTCCCGGATGGGCTCGAACCACCAACCTTTCGGTTAACAGCCGACGGCGTTAACCATTGTGCAACGGAAGCCCAAAGATTAAATGTTCGTCAGGTATTGTGGAAAAACTTTGGATTTTTACGTTACATGTGAGATTTCACAACACCGCTCTTGGGTGGGTTCGAACCACCAACCTCTCGGTTAACAGCCGACGGCGTTAACCATTGCGCAACGGAAGCCCAAAGATTAAATGTTCGTCAGGTATTGTGGAAAAACTTTGACTTTTTACGTCACATCTGAGACCTCACAACACCGCTCACGGATGGGCTCGAACCACTAACCTTTCGGTTAACAGCCGAACGCGCTAACCATTGCGCCACGGAAGCCCAAAAATTAAATGGTCGTCGGGTATTGTGGAAACACTTTGGCATTTTACGTTACATGTGAGAGCTCACAACACCGCTCCCGGGTGGGCTCGAACCACCAACCTTTCTGTTAACAGCCGAACGCGCTAACCATTGCGCCACAGAAGCCCAAAGATTAAATGTTCGTCAGGTATTTTTAAAAAACTCTGAGTTTTACGTTACCTGTGAGATTTCACAACACCGCTCCCGGGTGGCTCGAACCACCAACCTTTCGGTTAACAGCCGAACGCGCTAACCATTGCGCCACGGAAGCCCAACGATTAAATGTTCGTCAGGTATTGTGGAAAAACTTTGGATTTTTACGTTACATGTGAGATTTCACAACACCGCTCTTGGGTGGGCTCGAACCACCAACCTTTCGGTTAACAGCCGACGGCGTTAACCATTGCGCAACGGAAGCCCAAAGATTAAATGTTCGTCAGGTATTGTGGAAAAACTTTGACTTTTTACGTCACATCTCAGACCTCACAACACCGCTCACGGATGGGCTCGAACCACCAACCTTTCAATTAACAGCCGAACGCGCTAACCATTGCGCCACGGAAGCCCAAAAATTAAATGGTCGTCGGGTATTGTGGAAACACTTTGGCTTTTTACGTTACATGTGAGAGCTCACAACACCGCTCCCGGGTGGGCTCGAACCACCAACCTTTCTGTTAACAGCCGAACGCGCTAACCATTGCGCCACAGAAGCCCAAAGATTAAATGTTCGTCAGGTATTTTTAAAAAACTCTGAATTTTACGTTACATCTAAGACCTCACAACACCGCTCCCGGATGGGCTCGAACCACCAACCTTTCGGTTAACAGCCGAACGCGCTAACCATTGCGCCACGGAAGCCCAAAAATTAAATGTTCGTCAGTTATTTTTAAAAAACTCTGAATTTTACGTTACATCTAAGACCTCACAACACCGCTCCCGGGTGGGCTCGAACCACCAACCTTTCGGTTAACAGCCGAACGCGCTAACCATTGCGCCACGGAAGCCCAAAAATTAAATGTTCGTCAGGTATTGTGGAAAAACTTCGACTTTTTACGTCACATCTGAGACCTCACAACACCGCTCCCGGATGGTCTCGAACCACCAACCTTTCAGTTAACAGCCGAACGCGCTAACCATTGCGCCACGGAAGCCCAAAGATTAAATGTTCGTCAGGTATTGTGGAAAAACTCTGAATTTTACGTTACATCTATGAGCTCACAACACCGCTCCCGGATGGGCTCGAACCACCAACCTTTCGGTTAACAGCCGACGGCGTTAACCATTGCGCAACGGAAGCCCAAAGATTAAATGTTCGTCAGGTATTGTGGAAAAACTTTGGATTTTTACGTTACATGTGAGATTTCACAACACCGCTCCCGGGTGGGCTCGAGCCACCAACCTTTCGGTTAACAGCCGAACGCGCTAACCATTGCGCCACGGAAGCCCAAAGATTAAACGGTCGTCAGGTATTGTGGAAAAACTTTGACTTTTTACGTCACATCTGAGACTTCACAACACCGCTCCCGGATGGGCTCGAACCACAAACCTTTTGAATAACAGCAGAACGCTCTAACCATTGCGCCACGGAAGACCAAAAATTAAATGTTCGTCAGTTATTTTTAAAAAACTCTGAATTTTACGTTACATCTAAGACCTCACAACACCGCTCCCGGATGGGCTCGAACCACCAACCTTTCGGTTAACAGCCGACGGCGTTAACCATTGTGCAACGGAAGCCCAAAGATTAAATGTTCGTTAGGTATTGTGGAAAAACTTTGACTATTTACGTCACATCTGAGACTTCACAACACCGCTCCCGGATGGGCTCGAACCACAAACCTTTTGAATAACAGCTGAACGCTCTAACCATTGCGCCACGGAAGCCCAAAAATTAAATGTTCGTCAGTTATTTTTAAAAAACTGTGAATTTTACGTTACATCTAAGACCTCACAACACAGCTCCCGGATGGGCACGAACCACCAACCTTTCGGTTAACAGCCGACGGCGTTAACCATTGCGCAACGGAAGCCCAAAGATTAAATGTTCGTCAGGTATTGTGGAAAAACTTTGGAGTTTTACGTTACCTGTGAGATTTCACAACACCGCTCTTGGGTGGGTTCGAACCACCAACCTCTCGGTTAACAGCCGACGGCGTTAACCATTGCGCAACGGAAGCCCAAAGATTAAATGTTCGTCAGGTATTGTGGAAAAACTTTGACTTTTTACGTCACATCTGAGACCTCACAACACCGCTCACGGATGGGCTCGAACCACTAACCTTTCGGTTAACAGCCGAACGCGCTAACCATTGCGCCACGGAAGCCCAAAAATTAAATGGTCGTCGGGTATTGTGGAAACACTTTGGCATTTTACGTTACATGTGAGAGCTCACAACACCGCTCCCGGGTGGGCTCGAACCACCAACCTTTCTGTTAACAGCCGAACGCGCTAACCATTGCGCCACAGAAGCCCAAAGATTAAATGTTCGTCAGGTATTTTTAAAAAACTCTGAGTTTTACGTTACCTGTGAGATTTCACAACACCGCTCCCGGGTGGCTCGAACCACCAACCTTTCGGTTAACAGCCGAACGCGCTAACCATTGCGCCACGGAAGCCCAACGATTAAATGTTCGTCAGGTATTGTGGAAAAACTTTGGATTTTTACGTTACATGTGAGATTTCACAACACCGCTCTTGGGTGGGCTCGAACCACCAACCTTTCGGTTAACAGCCGACGGCGTTAACCATTGCGCAACGGAAGCCCAAAGATTAAATGTTCGTCAGGTATTGTGGAAAAACTTTGACTTTTTACGTCACATCTCAGACCTCACAACACCGCTCACGGATGGGCTCGAACCACCAACCTTTCAATTAACAGCCGAACGCGCTAACCATTGCGCCACGGAAGCCCAAAAATTAAATGGTCGTCGGGTATTGTGGAAACACTTTGGCTTTTTACGTTACATGTGAGAGCTCACAACACCGCTCCCGGGTGGGCTCGAACCACCAACCTTTCTGTTAACAGCCGAACGCGCTAACCATTGCGCCACAGAAGCCCAAAGATTAAATGTTCGTCAGGTATTTTTAAAAAACTCTGAATTTTACGTTACATCTAAGACCTCACAACACCGCTCCCGGATGGGCTCGAACCACCAACCTTTCGGTTAACAGCCGAACGCGCTAACCATTGCGCCACGGAAGCCCAAAAATTAAATGTTCGTCAGTTATTTTTAAAAAACTCTGAATTTTACGTTACATCTAAGACCTCACAACACCGCTCCCGGGTGGGCTCGAACCACCAACCTTTCGGTTAACAGCCGAACGCGCTAACCATTGCGCCACGGAAGCCCAAAAATTAAATGTTCGTCAGGTATTGTGGAAAAACTTTGACTTTTTACGTCACATCTGAGACGTCACAACACCGCTCCCGGATGGTCTCGAACCACCAACCTTTCAGTTAACAGCCGAACGCGCTAACCATTGCGCCACGGAAGCCCAAAGATTAAATGTTCGTCAGGTATTGTGGAAAAACTCTGAATTTTACGTTACATCTATGAGCTCACAACACCGCTCCCGGATGGGCTCGAACCACCAACCTTTCGGTTAACAGCCGACGGCGTTAACCATTGCGCAACGGAAGCCCAAAGATTAAATGTTCGTCAGGTATTGTGGAAAAACTTTGGATTTTTACGTTACATGTGAGATTTCACAACACCGCTCCCGGGTGGGCTCGAGCCACCAACCTTTCGGTTAACAGCCGAACGCGCTAACCATTGCGCCACGGAAGCCCAAAGATTAAACGGTCGTCAGGTATTGTGGAAAAACTTTGACTTTTTACGTCACATCTGAGACTTCACAACACCGCTCCCGGATGGGCTCGAACCACAAACCTTTTGAATAACAGCAGAACGCTCTAACCATTGCGCCACGGAAGACCAAAAATTAAATGTTCGTCAGTTATTTTTAAAAAACTCTGAATTTTACGTTACATCTAAGACCTCACAACACCGCTCCCGGATGGGCTCGAACCACCAACCTTTCGGTTAACAGCCGACGGCGTTAACCATTGCGCAACGGAAGCCCAAAGATTAAATGTTCGTCAGGTATTGTGGAAAAACTTTGGAGTTTTACGTTACCTGTGAGATTTCACAACACCGCTCCCGGGTGGGCTCGAACCACCAACCTTTCGGTTAACAGCCGAACGCGCTAACCATTGCGCCACGGAAGCCCAAAGATTAAATGTTCGTCAGGTATTGTGGAAAAACTTTGACTTTTTACGTCACATCTGAGACCTCACAACACCGCTCCCGGATGGTCTCGAACCACCAACCTTTCAGTTAACAGCCGAACGCGCTAACCATTGCGCCACGGAAGCCCAAAGATTAAATGTTCGTCAGGTATTGTGGAAAAACTTTCGCATTTGACATTACGTTTGAGATCTCACAACACCGCTCCCGGGTGGGCTCGAACCACCAACCTTTCGGTTAACAGCCGAACGCGCTAACCATTGCGCCACGGAAGCTCAAAAATTAAACGGTCGTCAGGTATTGTGGAAAAACTTTGGCTTTTTACGTTACATTTGAGACTTCACAACACGGCAGCCGGGTGGGCTCGAACCACCAACCTTTTGGTTAACATCCGAACGCGCTAACCTTCGAGCCAAGGAAGCTCAGAAATGAAATGGTCGTCAGGTATTGTGGAAAAACTCTGACTTTTTACGTCACATCCGAGACTTCAAAACACCGCTCCCGGATGGGCTCGAACCACAAACCTTTTGAATAACAGCTGAATGCGCTAACCATTGCGCCACGGAAGCCCAAAAATTAAATGTTCGTCAGATATTTTTAAAAACTCTGAATTTTACGTTACATCTATGACCTCACAACACCGCTCCCGGATGGGCTCGAACCACCAACCTTTCGGTTAACAGCCGACGGCGTTAACCATTGCGCAACGGAAGCCCAAAGATTAAATGTTCGTCAGGTATTGTGGAAAAACTTTGACTTTTTACGTCACATCTGAGACCTCACAACACCGCTCCCGGATGGTCTCGAACCACCAACCTTTCAGTTAACAGCCGAACGCGCTAACCATTGCGCCACGGAAGACCAAAAATTAAATGTTCGTCAGTTATTTTTAAAAAACTCTGAATTTTCCGTTACATCTAAGACCTCACAACACCGCTCCCGGATGGGCTCGAACCACCAACCTTTCGGTTAACAGCCGACGGCGTTAACCATTGTGCAACGGAAGCCCAAAGATTAAACGTTCGTTAGGTATTGTGGAAAAACTTTGACTATTTACGTCACATCTGAGACTTCACAACACCGCTCCCGGATGGGCTCGAACCACAAACCTTTTGAATAACAGCTGAACGCTCTAACCATTGCGCCACGGAAGCCCAAAAATTAAATGTTCGTCAGTTATTTTTAAAAAACTGTGAATTTTACGTTACATCTAAGACCTCACAACACAGCTCCCGGATGGGCACGAACCACCAACCTTTCGGTTAACAGCCGACGGCGTTAACCATTGCGCAACGGAAGCCCAAAGATTAAATGTTCGTCAGGTATTGTGGAAAAACTTTGGAGTTTTACGTTACCTGTGAGATTTCACAACACCGCTCCCGGGTGGGCTCGAACCACCAACCTTTCGGTTAACAGCCGAACGCGCTAACCATTGCGCCACGGAAGCCCAAAGATTAAATGTTCGTCAGGTATTGTGGAAAAACTTTGACTTTTTACGTCACATCTGAGACCTCACAACACCGCTCCCGGATGGTCTCGAACCACCAACCTTTCAGTTAACAGCCGAACGCGCTAACCATTGCGCCACGGAAGCCCAAAGATTAAATGTTCGTCAGGTATTGTGGAAAAACTTTCGCATTTGACATTACGTTTGAGATCTCACAACACCGCTCCCGGGTGGGCTCGAACCACCAACCTTTCGGTTAACAGCCGAACGCGCTAACCATTGCGCCACGGAAGCTCAAAAATTAAACGGTCGTCAGGTATTGTGGAAAAACTTTGGCTTTTTACGTTACATTTGAGACTTCACAACACGGCAGCCGGGTGGGCTCGAACCACCAACCTTTTGGTTAACATCCGAACGCGCTAACCTTCGAGCCAAGGAAGCTCAGAAATGAAATGGTCGTCAGGTATTGTGGAAAAACTCTGACTTTTTACGTCACATCCGAGACTTCAAAACACCGCTCCCGGATGGGCTCGAACCACAAACCTTTTGAATAACAGCTGAATGCGCTAACCATTGCGCCACGGAAGCCCAAAAATTAAATGTTCGTCAGATATTTTTAAAAACTCTGAATTTTACGTTACATCTATGACCTCACAACACCGCTCCCGGATGGGCTCGAACCACCAACCTTTCGGTTAACAGCCGACGGCGTTAACCATTGCGCAACGGAAGCCCAAAGATTAAATGTTCGTCAGGTATTGTGGAAAAACTTTGACTTTTTACGTCACATCTGAGACCTCACAACACCGCTCACGGATGGGCTCGAACCACTAACCTTTCGGTTAACAGCCGAACGCGCTAACCATTGCGCCACGGAAGCCCAAAAATTAAATGGTCGTCGGGTATTGTGGAAACACTTTGGCTTTTTACGTTACATGTGAGAGCTCACAACACCGCTCCCGGGTGGGCTCGAACCACCAACCTTTCTGTTAACAGCCGAACGCGCTAACCATTGCGCCACGGAAGCCCAAAGATTAAATGTTCGTCAGGTATTTTTAAAAAACTCTGAGTTTTACGTTACCTGTGAGATTTCACAACACCGCTCCCGGGTGGGCTCGAACCACCAACCTTTCGGTTAACAGCCGAACGCGCTAACCATTGCGCCACGGAAGCCCAACGATTAAATGTTCGTCAGGTATTGTGGAAAAACTTTGGATTTTTACGTTACATGTGAGATTTCACAACACCGCTCTTGGGTGGGCTCGAACCACCAGCCTTTCGGTTAACAGCCGACGGCGTTAACCATTGCGCAACGGAAGCCCAAAGATTAAATGTTCGTCAGGTATTGTGGAAAAACTTTGACTTTTTACGTCATATCTCAGACCTCACAACACCGCTCACGGATGGGCTCGAACCACCAACCTTTCGGTTAACAGCCGACGGCGTTAACCATTGCGCAACGGAAGCCCAAAGATAAAATGTTCGTCAGGTATTGTGGAAAAACTTTGGATTTTTACGTTACATGTGAGATTTCACAACACCGCTCCCGGGTGGGCTCGAACCACCAACCTTTCGGTTAACAGCCGAACGCGCTAACCATTGCGCCACGGAAGCCCAAAGATTAAATGTTCGTCAGGTATTGTGGAAAAACTTTGACTTTTTACGTCACATCTGAGACCTCACAACACCGCTCCCGGATGGTCTCGAACCACCAACCTTTCAGTTAACAGCCGAACGCGCTAACCATTGCGCCACGGAAGCCCAAAAATTAAATGGTCGTCGGGTATTGTGGAAACACTTTGGCTTTTTACGTTACATGTGAGAGCTCACAACACCGCTCCCGGGTGGGCTCGAACCACCAACCTTTCTGTTAACAGCCGAACGCGCTAACCATTGCGCCACAGAAGCCCAAAGATTAAATGTTCGTCAGGTATTTTTAAAAAACTCTGAATTTTACGTTACATCTAAGACCTCACAACACCGCTCCCGGATGGGCTCGAACCACCAACCTTTCGGTTAACAGCCGAACGCGCTAACCATTGCGCCACGGATGCCCAAAAATTAAATGTTCGTCAGTTATTTTTAAAAAACTCT
This sequence comes from Phalangium opilio, assembly GCF_054372755.1. Lineage (NCBI taxonomy): Eukaryota > Metazoa > Arthropoda > Arachnida > Opiliones > Phalangiidae > Phalangium > Phalangium opilio. Next base: position 8,262,133 of record NW_028324228.1, read on the forward strand.
GAATTTTACATTACATCTAAGACCTCACAACACCGCTCCCGGATGGGCTCGAACCACCAACCTTTCGGTTAACAGCCGACGGCGTTAACCATTGCGCAACGGAAGCCCAAAGATAAAATGTTCGTCAGGTATTGTGGAAAAACTTTGGATTTTTACGTTACATGTGAGATTTCACAACACCGCTCCCGGGTGGGCTCGAACCACCAACCTTTTGGTTAACAGCCGAACGCGCTAACCATTGCGCCACGGAAGCCCAAAGATTAAATGTTCGTCAGGTATTGTGGAAAAACTTTGGCATTTGACATTACGTTTGAGATCTCACAACACCGCTCCCGGGTGGGCTCGAACCACCAACCTTTCGGTTAACAGCCGAACGCGCTAACCATTGCGCCACGGAAGCTCAAAAATTAAACGGTCGTCAGGTATTGTGGAAAAACTTTGGCTTTTTACGTTACATTTGAGACTTCACAACACGGCAGCCGGGTGGGCTCGAACCACCAACCTTTTGGTTAACATCCGAACGCGCTAACCTTCGAGCCAAGGAAGCTCAGAAATGAAATGGTCGTCAGGTATTGTGGAAAAACTCTGACTTTTTACGTCACATCCGAGACTTCAAACACCGCTCCCGGATGGGCTCGAACCACAAACCTTTTGAATAACAGCTGAATGCGCTAACCATTGCGCCACGGAAGCCCAAAAATTAAATGTTCGTCAGATATTTTTAAAAAACTCTGAATTTTACGTTACATCTATGACCTCACAACACCGCTCCCGGATGGGCTCGAACCACCAACCTTTGGGTTAACAGCCGACGGCGTTAACCATTGCGCAACGGAAGCCCAAAGATTAAATGTTCGTCAGGTATTGTGGAAAAACTTTGGATTTTTACGTTACATGTGAGATCTCACAACACCGCTCCCGGGTGGGCTCGAACCACCAACCTTTCGGTTAACAGCCGAACGCGCTAACCATTGCGCCACGGAAGCCCAAAAATTAAATGTTCGTCAGGTATTGTGGAAAAACTTTGACTTTTTACGTCACATCTGAGACCTCAAAACACCGCTCCCGGATGGGCTCGAACCACCAACCTTTCGGTTAACAGCCGAACGCGCTAACCATTGCGCCACGGAAGCTCAAAAATTAAATGGTCGTCAGGTATTGTGGAAAAACTTTGACTTTTTACGTCACATCTGAGACCTCACAACACCGCTCCCGGATGGTCTCGAACCACCAACCTTTCAGTTAACAGCCGAACGCGCTAACCATTGCGCCACGGAAGCCCAAAGATTAAATGTTCGTCAGGTATTGTGGAAAAACTTTGGCATTTGACATTACGTTTGAGATCTCACAACACCGCACCCGGGTGGGCTCGAACCACCAACCTTTCGGTTAACAGCCGAACGCGCTAACCATTGCGCCACGGAAGCTCAAAAATTAAACGGTCGTCAGGTATTGTGGAAAAACTTTGGCTTTTTACGTTACATTTGAGACTTCACAACACGGCAGCCGGGTGGGCTCGAACCACCAACCTTTTGGTTAACATCCGAACGCGCTAACCTTCGAGCCAAGGAAGCTCAGAAATGAAATGGTCGTCAGGTATTGTGGAAAAACTCTGACTTTTTACGTCACATCCGAGACTTCAAAACACCGCTCCCGGATGGGCTCGAACCACAAACCTTTCGAATAACAGCTGAACGCGCTAACCATTGCGCCACGGAAGCCCAAAAATTAAATGTTCGTCAGATATTTTTAAAAAACTCTGAATTTTACGTTACATCTAAGACCTCACAACACCGCTCCCGGATGGGCTCGAACCACCAACCTTTCGGTTAACAGCCGACGGCGTTAACCATTGCGCAACGGAAGCCCAAAGATTAAATGTTCCTCAGGTATTGTGGAAAAACTTTGGATTTTTACGTTACATGTGAGATCTCACAACACCGCTCCCGGGTGGGCTCGAACCACCAACCTTTCGGTTAACAGCCGAACGCGCTAACCATTGCGCCACGGAAGCCCAAAAATTAAATGGTCGTCGGGTATTGTGGAAACACTTTGGCTTTTTACGTTACATGTGAGAGCTCACAACACCGCTCCCGGGTGGGCTCGAACCACCAACCTTTCTGTTAACAGCCGAACGCGCTAACCATTGCGCCACAGAAGCCCAAAGATTAAATGTTCGTCAGGTATTTTTAAAAAACTGAATTTTACGTTACATCTAAGACCTCACAACACCGCTCCCGGATGGGCTCGAACCACCAACCTTTCGGTTAACAGCCGAACGCGCTAACCATTGCGCCACGGATGCCCAAAAATTAAATGTTCGTCAGTTATTTTTAAAAAACTCTGAATTTTACATTACATCTAAGACCTCACAACACCGCTCCCGGATGGGCTCGAACCACCAACCTTTCGGTTAACAGCCGACGGCGTTAACCATTGCGCAACGGAAGCCCAAAGATAAAATGTTCGTCAGGTATTGTGGAAAAACTTTGGATTTTTACGTTACATGTGAGATTTCACAACACCGCTCCCGGGTGGGCTCGAACCACCAACCTTTTGGTTAACAGCCGAACGCGCTAACCATTGCGCCACGGAAGCCCAAAGATTAAATGTTCGTCAGGTATTGTGGAAAAACTTTGGCATTTGACATTACGTTTGAGATCTCACAACACCGCTCCCGGGTGGGCTCGAACCACCAACCTTTCGGTTAACAGCCGAACGCGCTAACCATTGCGCCACGGAAGCTCAAAAATTAAACGGTCGTCAGGTATTGTGGAAAAACTTTGGCTTTTTACGTTACATTTGAGACTTCACAACACGGCAGCCGGGTGGGCTCGAACCACCAACCTTTTGGTTAACATCCGAACGCGCTAACCTTCGAGCCAAGGAAGCTCAGAAATGAAATGGTCGTCAGGTATTGTGGAAAAACTCTGACTTTTTACGTCACATCCGAGACTTCAAACACCGCTCCCGGATGGGCTCGAACCACAAACCTTTTGAATAACAGCTGAATGCGCTAACCATTGCGCCACGGAAGCCCAAAAATTAAATGTTCGTCAGATATTTTTAAAAAACTCTGAATTTTACGTTACATCTATGACCTCACAACACCGCTCCCGGATGGGCTCAAACCACCAACCTTTCGGTTAACAGCCGACGGCGTTAACCATTGCGCAACGGAAGCCCAAAGATTAAATGTTCGTCAGGTATTGTGGAAAAACTTTGGATTTTTACGTTACATGTGAGATCTCACAACACCGCTCCCGGGTGGGCTCGAACCACTAACCTTTCGGTTAACAGCCGAACGCGCTAACCATTGCGCCACGGAAGCCCAAAAATTAAATGTTCGTCAGGTATTGTGGAAAAACTTTGACTTTTTACGTCACATCTGAGACCTCAAAACACCGCTCCCGGATGGGCTCGAACCACCAACCTTTCGGTTAACAGCCGAACGCGCTAACCATTGCGCCACGGAAGCTCAAAAATTAAATGGTCGTCAGGTATTGTGGAAAAACTTTGACTTTTTACGTCACATCTGAGACCTCACAACACCGCTCCCGGATGGTCTCGAACCACCAACCTTTCAGTTAACAGCCGAACGCGCTAACCATTGCGCCACGGAAGCCCAAAGATTAAATGTTCGTCAGGTATTGTGGAAAAACTTTGGCATTTGACATTACGTTTGAGATCTCACAACACCGCACCCGGGTGGGCTCGAACCACCAACCTTTCGGTTAACAGCCGAACGCGCTAACCATTGCGCCACGGAAGCTCAAAAATTAAACGGTCGTCAGGTATTGTGGAAAAACTTTGGCTTTTTACGTTACATTTGAGACTTCACAACACGGCAGCCGGGTGGGCTCGAACCACCAACCTTTCGGTTAACAGCCGAACGCGCTAACCATTGCGCCACGGAAGCCCAAAAATTAAATGGTCGTCGGGTATTGTGGAAACACTTTGGCTTTTTACGTTACATGTGAGAGCTCACAACACCGCTCCCGGGTGGGCTCGAACCACCAACCTTTCTGTTAACAGCCGAACGCGCTAACCATTGCGCCACAGAAGCCCAAAGATTAAATGTTCGTCAGGTATTTTTAAAAAACTCTGAATTTTACGTTACATCTAAGACCTCACAACACCGCTCCCGGATGGGCTCGAACCACCAACCTTTCGGTTAACAGCCGAACGCGCTAACCATTGCGCCACGGATGCCCAAAAATTAAATGTTCGTCAGTTATTTTTAAAAAACTCTGAATTTTACATTACATCTAAGACCTCACAACACCGCTCCCGGATGGGCTCGAACCACCAACCTTTCGGTTAACAGCCGACGGCGTTAACCATTGCGCAACGGAAGCCCAAAGATAAAATGTTCGTCAGGTATTGTGGAAAAACTTTGGATTTTTACGTTACATGTGAGATTTCACAACACCGCTCCCGGGTGGGCTCGAACCACCAACCTTTTGGTTAACAGCCGAACGCGCTAACCATTGCGCCACGGAAGCCCAAAGATTAAATGTTCGTCAGGTATTGTGGAAAAACTTTGGCATTTGACATTACGTTTGAGATCTCACAACACCGCTCCCGGGTGGGCTCGAACCACCAACCTTTCGGTTAACAGCCGAACGCGCTAACCATTGCGCCACGGAAGCTCAAAAATTAAACGGTCGTCAGGTATTGTGGAAAAACTTTGGCTTTTTACGTTACATTTGAGACTTCACAACACGGCAGCCGGGTGGGCTCGAACCACCAACCTTTTGGTTAACATCCGAACGCGCTAACCTTCGAGCCAAGGAAGCTCAGAAATGAAATGGTCGTCAGGTATTGTGGAAAAACTCTGACTTTTTACGTCACATCCGAGACTTCAAACACCGCTCCCGGATGGGCTCGAACCACAAACCTTTTGAATAACAGCTGAATGCGCTAACCATTGCGCCACGGAAGCCCAAAAATTAAATGTTCGTCAGATATTTTTAAAAAACTCTGAATTTTACGTTACATCTATGACCTCACAACACCGCTCCCGGATGGGCTCAAACCACCAACCTTTCGGTTAACAGCCGACGGCGTTAACCATTGCGCAACGGAAGCCCAAAGATTAAATGTTCGTCAGGTATTGTGGAAAAACTTTGGATTTTTACGTTACATGTGAGATCTCACAACACCGCTCCCGGGTGGGCTCGAACCACCAACCTTTCGGTTAACAGCCGAACGCGCTAACCATTGCGCCACGGAAGCCCAAAAATTAAATGTTCGTCAGGTATTGTGGAAAAACTTTGACTTTTTACGTCACATCTGAGACCTCAAAACACCGCTCCCGGATGGGCTCGAACCACCAACCTTTCGGTTAACAGCCGAACGCGCTAACCATTGCGCCACGGAAGCTCAAAAATTAAATGGTCGTCAGGTATTGTGGAAAAACTTTGACTTTTTACGTCACATCTGAGACCTCACAACACCGCTCCCGGATGGTCTCGAACCACCAACCTTTCAGTTAACAGCCGAACGCGCTAACCATTGCGCCACGGAAGCCCAAAGATTAAATGTTCGTCAGGTATTGTGGAAAAACTTTGGCATTTGACATTACGTTTGAGATCTCACAACACCGCACCCGGGTGGGCTCGAACCACCAACCTTTCGGTTAACAGCCGAACGCGCTAACCATTGCGCCACGGAAGCTCAAAAATTAAACGGTCGTCAGGTATTGTGGAAAAACTTTGGCTTTTTACGTTACATTTGAGACTTCACAACACGGCAGCCGGGTGGGCTCGAACCACCAACCTTTTGGTTAACATCCGAACGCGCTAACCTTCGAGCCAAGGAAGCTCAGAAATGAAATGGTCGTCAGGTATTGTGGAAAAACTCTGACTTTTTACGTCACATCCGAGACTTCAAAACACCGCTCCCGGATGGGCTCGAACCACAAACCTTTTGAATAACAGCTGAATGCGCTAACCATTGCGCCACGGAAGCCCAAAAATTAAATGTTCGTCAGATATTTTTAAAACTCTGAATTTTACGTTACATCTATGACCTCACAACACCGCTCCCGGATGGGTTCGAACCACCAACCTTTCGGTTAACAGCCGACGGCGTTAACCATTGCGCAACGGAAGCCCAAAGATTAAATGTTCGTCAGGTATTGTGGAAAAACTTTGGATTTTTACGTTACATGTGAGATCTCACAACACCGCTCCCGGGTGGGCTCGAACCACCAACCTTTCGGTTAACAGCCGAACGCGCTAACCTTCGAGCCAAGGAAGCTCAGAAATGAAATGGTCGTCAGGTATTGTGGAAAAACTCTGACTTTTTACGTCACATCCGAGACTTCAAAACACCGCTCCCGGATGGGCTCGAACCACAAACCTTTTGAATAACAGCTGAACGCGCTAACCATTGCGCCACGGAAGCCCAAAAATTAAATGGTCGTCTGGTATTGTGGAAACACTTTGGCTTTTTACGTTACATGTGAGAGTTCACAACACCGCTCCCGGGTGGGCTCGAACCACCAACCTTTCTGTTAACAGCCGAACGCGCTAACCATTGCGCAACGGAAGCCCAAAGATTAAATGTTCGTCAGGTATTGTGGAAAAACTTTGGATTTTTACGTTACATGTGAGATCTCACAACACCGCTACCGGGTGGGCTCGAACCACCAACCTTTCGGTTAACAGCCGAACGCGCTAACCATTGCGCCACGGAAGCCCAAAAATTAAATGTTCGTCAGGTATTGTGGAAAAACTTTGACTTTTTACGTCACATCTGAGACCTCAAAACACCGCTCCCGGATGGGCTCGAACCACCAACCTTTCGGTTAACAGCCGAACGCGCTAACCATTGCGCCACGGAAGCTCAAAAATTAAATGGTCGTCAGGTATTGTGGAAAAACTTTGACTTTTTACGTCACATCTGAGACCTCACAACACCGCTCCCGGATGGTCTCGAACCACCAACCTTTCAGTTAACAGCCGAACGCGCTAACCATTGCGCCACGGAAGCCCAAAGATTAAATGTTCGTCAGGTATTGTGGAAAAACTTTGGCATTTGACATTACGTTTGAGATCTCACAACACCGCACCCGGGTGGGCTCGAACCACCAACCTTTCGGTTAACAGCCGAACGCGCTAACCATTGCGCCACGGAAGCTCAAAAATTAAACGGTCGTCAGGTATTGTGGAAAAACTTTGGCTTTTTACGTTACATTTGAGACTTCACAACACGGCAGCCGGGTGGGCTCGAACCACCAACCTTTTGGTTAACATCCGAACGCGCTAACCTTCGAGCCAAGGAAGCTCAGAAATGAAATGGTCGTCAGGTATTGTGGAAAAACTCTGACTTTTTACGTCACATCCGAGACTTCAAAACACCGCTCCCGGATGGGCTCGAACCACAAACCTTTTGAATAACAGCTGAATGCGCTAACCATTGCGCCACGGAAGCCCAAAAATTAAATGTTCGTCAGATATTTTTAAAACTCTGAATTTTACGTTACATCTATGACCTCACAACACCGCTCCCGGATGGGTTCGAACCACCAACCTTTCGGTTAACAGCCGACGGCGTTAACCATTGCGCAACGGAAGCCCAAAGATTAAATGTTCGTCAGGTATTGTGGAAAAACTTTGGATTTTTACGTTACATGTGAGATCTCACAACACCGCTCCCGGGTGGGCTCGAACCACCAACCTTTCGGTTAACAGCCGAACGCGCTAACCATTGCGCCACGGAAGCCCAAAAATTAAATGTTCGTCAGGTATTGTGGAAAAACTTTGACTTTTTACGTCACATCTGAGACCTCAAAACACCGCTCCCGGATGGGCTCGAACCACCAACCTTTCGGTTAACAGCCGAACGCGCTAACCATTGCGCCACGGAAGCTCAAAAATTAAATGGTCGTCAGGTATTGTGGAAAAACTTTGACTTTTTACGTCACATCTGAGACCTCACAACACCGCTCCCGGATGGTCTCGAACCACCAACCTTTCAGTTAACAGCCGAACGCGCTAACCATTGCGCCACGGAAGCCCAAAGATTAAATGTTCGTCAGGTATTGTGGAAAAACTTTGGCATTTGACATTACGTTTGAGATCTCACAACACCGCACCCGGGTGGGCTCGAACCACCAACCTTTCGGTTAACAGCCGAACGCGCTAACCATTGCGCCACGGAAGCTCAAAAATTAAACGGTCGTCAGGTATTGTGGAAAAACTTTGGCTTTTTACGTTACATTTGAGACTTCACAACACGGCAGCCGGGTGGGCTCGAACCACCAACCTTTTGGTTAACATCCGAACGCGCTAACCTTCGAGCCAAGGAAGCTCAGAAATGAAATGGTCGTCAGGTATTGTGGAAAAACTCTGACTTTTTACGTCACATCCGAGACTTCAAAACACCGCTCCCGGATGGGCTCGAACCACAAACCTTTTGAATAACAGCTGAATGCGCTAACCATTGCGCCACGGAAGCCCAAAAATTAAATGTTCGTCAGATATTTTTAAAACTCTGAATTTTACGTTACATCTATGACCTCACAACACCGCTCCCGGATGGGTTCGAACCACCAACCTTTCGGTTAACAGCCGACGGCGTTAACCATTGCGCAACGGAAGCCCAAAGATTAAATGTTCGTCAGGTATTGTGGAAAAACTTTGGATTTTTACGTTACATGTGAGATCTCACAACACCGCTCCCGGGTGGGCTCGAACCACCAACCTTTCGGTTAACAGCCGAACGCGCTAACCTTCGAGCCAAGGAAGCTCAGAAATGAAATGGTCGTCAGGTATTGTGGAAAAACTCTGACTTTTTACGTCACATCCGAGACTTCAAAACACCGCTCCCGGATGGGCTCGAACCACAAACCTTTTGAATAACAGCTGAACGCGCTAACCATTGCGCCACGGAAGCCCAAAAATTAAATGGTCGTCTGGTATTGTGGAAACACTTTGGCTTTTTACGTTACATGTGAGAGCTCACAACACCGCTCCCGGGTGGGCTCGAACCACCAACCTTTCGGTTAACAGCCGACGGCGTTAACCATTGCGCCACGGATGCCCAAAGATGAAATGTTCGTCAGGTATTGTGGAAAAACTTTGGATTTTTACGTTACATGTGAGATTTCACAACACCGCTCCCGGGTGGGCTCGAACCACCAACCTTTTGGTTAACAGCCGAACGCGCTAACCATTGCGCCACAGAAGCCCAAAGATTAAATGTTCGTCAGGTATTTTTAAAAAACTCTGAATTTTACGTTACATCTAAGACCTCACAACACCGCTCCCGGATGGGCTCGAACCACCAACCTTTCGGTTAACAGCCGACGGCGTTAACCATTGCGCAACGGAAGCCCAAAGATAAAATGTTCGTCAAGTATTGTGGAAAAACTTTGGATTTTTACTTTACATGTGAGATTTCACAACACCGCTCCCGGATGGTCTCGAACCACCAACCTTTCAGTTAACAGCCGAACGCGCTAACCATTGCGCCACGGAAGCCCAAAGATTAAATGTTCGTCAGGTATTGTGGAAAAACTTTCGCATTTGACATTACGTTTGAGATCTCACAACACCGCTCCCGGGTGGGCTCGAACGACCAACCTTTCGGTTAACAGCCGAACGCGCTAACCATTGCGCCACGGAAGCTCAAAAATTAAACGGTCGTCAGGTATTGTGGAAAAACTTTGGCTTTTTACGTTACATTTGAGACTTCACAAGACGGCAGCCGGGTGGGCTCGAACCACCAACCTTTTGGTTAACATCCGAACGCGCTAACCTTCGAGCCAAGTAAGCTCAGAAATAAAATGGTCGTCAGGTATTGTGGAAAAACTCTGACTTTTTACGTCACATCCGAGACTTCAAAACACCGCTCCCGGATGGGCTCGAACCACAAACCTTTTGAATAACAGCTGAATGCGCTAACCATTGCGCCACGGAAGCCCAAAAATTAAATGTTCGTCAGATATTTTTAAAAACTCTGAATTTTACGTTACATCTATGACCTCACAACACCGCTCCCGGATGGGCTCGAACCACCAACCTTTCGGTTAACAGCCGACGGCGTTAACAATGCGCAACGGAAGCCCAAAGATTAAATGTTCGTCAGGTATTGTGGAAAAACTTTGGATTTTTACGTTACATGTGAGATCTCGCAACACCGCTCCCGGGTGGGCTCGAACCACCAACCTTTCGGTTAACAGCCGAACGCGCTAACCTTCGAGCCAAGGAAGCTCAGAAATGAAATGGTCGTCAGGTATTGTGGAAAAACTCCGACTTTTTACGTCACATCCGAGACTTCAAAACACCGCTCCCGGATGGGCTCGAACCACAAACCTTTTGAATAACAGCTGAACGCGCTAACCATTGCGCCACGGAAGCCCAAAAATTAAATGGTCGTCGGGTATTGTGGAAACACTTTGGCTTTTTACGTTACATGTGAGAGCTCACAACACCGCTCCCGGGTGGGCTCGAACCACCAACCTTTCTGTTAACAGCCGAACGCGCTAACCATTGCGCCACAGAAGCCCAAAGACTAAATGTTCGTCAGGTATTTTTAAAAAACTCTGAATTTTACGTTACATCTAAGACCTCACAACACCGCTCCCGGATGGGCTCGAACCACCAACCTTTCGGTTAACAGCCGACGGCGTTAACCATTGCGCAACGGAAGCCCAAAGATTAAATGCTCGTCAGGTATTGTGGAAAAACTTTGGATTTTTACGTTACATGTGAGATCTCACAACACCGCTCCCGGGTGGGCTCGAACCCCCAACCTTTCGGTTAACAGCCGAACGCGCTAACCATTGCGCCACGGAAGCCCAAAGATTAAATGTTCGTCAGGTATTGTGGAAAAACTTTGACTTTTTACGTCACATCTGAGACTTCACAACACCGCTCCCGGATGGGCTCGAACCACAAACCTTTTGAATAACAGCTGAACGCTCTAACCATTGCGCCACGGAAGCCCAAAAATTAAATGTTCGTCAGTTATTTTAAAAAAACTCTGAATTTTACGTTACATCTAAGACCTCACAACACCGCTCACGGATGGGCTCGAGCCCACCCGGGAGCGGTGTTGTGAGATCTCACATGTAACGTAAAAATCCAAAGTTTTTCCACAATACCTGACGAGCATTTAATCTTTGGGCTTCCGTTGCGCAATGGTTAACGCCGTCGGCTGTTAACCGAAAGGTTGGTGGTTCGAGCCCATCCGGGAGTGGTGTTGTGAGGTCTTAGATGTAACGTAAAATTCAGAGTTTTTTAAAAATATCTGACGAACATTTAATTTTTGGGCTTCCGTGGCGCAATGGTTAGCGCGTTCAGCTGTTATTCAAAAGGTTTGTGGTTCGAGCCCATCCGGGAGTGGTGTTTTGAAGTCTCACATGTAACGTAAAAAGCCAAAGTGTTTCCACAATACCCGACGACCATTTAATTTTTGGGCTTCCGTGGCGCAATGGTTAGCGCGTTCGGCTGTTAAAGGGTATGGGAATTTACAATTTCATATCATATTTTAGCACGAAAGTGGTATTATATTACACTTTCAAGTCTCTACTTTCAAAATATAAAGTTTTTAATATAATTGAACCAAAGTTTCTATTTTTAAAATCCATTGGAAAATCACGAAAACTCAGCTTCGATATATAAATCATTTTGTCTTGTCAGCTTGTTCGGTTGGTTTATGACATCACACGGGAAAACCTATTCGAGCGAGCGCGAGCGCTACCCGTCTCGTGCTCTGTCTATGCTTTGATAGCGGAGAGAGTGGCACCATCTCGCGTGCGTGACGTCAGAAACAAGAAAACGTAGCCTTTCTTAAAAACTTTTAAAAAGTGGATTTTAAATAATTTCATATGAAGCATTTTCAAACGCATATTGCCAAATAACTAGAAATCGGAGAATTAAACGCTTGATATTTTTGAATTCACAGTAATTAATTCTATCTTTTGCTATATAAATCAGAGGTTTTTCAAACGAAGCTTCTCATACCCTTTAACCGAAAGGTTGGTGGTTCGAGCCCACCCAGGAGCCGTGTTGTGAAGTCTCAAATGTAACGTAAAAAGCCAAGGTTTTTCCACAATACCTGACGAGCATTTAATCTTTGGGCTTCCGTTGCGCAATGGTTAACGCCGTCGGCTGTTAACCGAAAGGTTGGTGGTTCGAGCCCATCCGGGAGCGGTGTTGTGAGGTCGTAGATGTAACGTATAATTCAGAGTTTTTTAAAAATATCTGACGAAAATTTAATTTTTGGGCTTCCGTGGCGCAATGGTTAGCGCGTTCAGCTGTTATTCAAAAGGTTTGTGGTTCGAGCCCATCCGGGAGCGATGTTTTGAAGTCTCGGATGTGACGTAAAAAGTCAGAGTTTTTCCACAATACCTGACGACCGTTTCATTTCTGAGCTTCCTTGGCTCGAAGGTTAGCGCGTTCGGATGTTAACCAAAAGGTTGATGGTTCGAGCCCACCCGGCTGCCGTGTTGTGAAGTCTCAAATGTAACGTAAAGAGCCTAAGTTTTTCCACAATACCTGACGACCGTTTAATTTTTGAGCTTCCGTGGCGCAATGGTTAGCGCGTTCAGCTGTTAACCGAAAGGTTGGTGGTTCGAGCCCACCCGGGAGCGGTGTTGTGAGATCTCAAACGTAATGTCAAATGCCAAAGTTTTTCCACAATACCTGACGAACATTTAATCTTTGGGCTTCCGTGGCGCAATGGTTAGCGCGTTCGGCTGTTAACCGAAAGGTTGGTGGTTCGAGCTCACCCAGGAGCCGTGTTGTGAAGTCTCAAATGTAACGTAAAAAGCCAAGGTTTTTCCACAATACCTGACGAACATTTAATCTTTGGGCTTCCGTGGCGCAATGGTTAGCGCGTTCGGCTGTTAACCGAAAGGTTGGTGGTTCGAGCCCACCCAGGAGCCGTGTTGTGAAGTCTCAAATGTAACGTAAAAAGCCAAGGTTTTTCCACAATACCTGACGAACATTTAATCTTTGGGCTTCCGTGGCGCAATGGTTAGCGCGTTCAGCTGTTAACCGAAAGGTTGGTGGTTCGAGCCCACCCGGGAGCGGTGTTGTGAGCTCTCACATGTAACGTAAAAAGCCAAAGTGTTTCCACAATACCCGACGACCATTTAATTTTTGGGCTTCCGTGGCGCAATGGTTAGCGCGTTCGGCTGTTAACCGAAAGGTTGGTGGTTCGAGCCCATCCGTGAGCGGTGTTGTGAGGTCTTAGATGTAACGTAAAATTCAGAGTTTTTTAAAAATAACTGACGAACATTTAATTTTTGGGCTTCCGTGGCGCAATGGTTAGAGCGTTCAGCTGTTATTCAAAAGGTTTGTGGTTCGAGCCCATCCGGGAGCGGTGTTGTGAAATCTCAAACGTAATGTCAAATGCCAAAGTTTTTCCACAATACCTGACGAACATTTAATCTTTGGGCTTCCGTGGCGCAATGGTTAGCGCGTTCGGCTGTTAACCGAAAGGTTGGTGGTTCGAGCCCACCCGGGAGCGGTGTTGTGAAATCTCATATGTAACGTAAAAATCCAAAGTTTTTCCACAATACCTGACGAACATTTTATCTTTGGGCTTCCGTTGCGCAATGGTTAACGCCGTCGGCTTTTAACCGAAAGGTTGGTGGTTCGAGCTCACCCAGGAGCCGTGTTGTGAAGTCTCAAATGTAACGTAAAAAGCCAAGGTTTTTCCACAATACCTGACGAACATTTAATCTTTGGGCTTCCGTGGCGCAATGGTTAGCGCGTTCGGCTGTTAACCGAAAGGTTGGTGGTTCGAGCCCACCCAATGCCGTGTTGTGAAGTCTCAAATGTAACGTAAAAAGCCAAGGTTTTTCCACAATACCTGATGAACATTTAATCTTTGGGCTTCCGTGGCGCAATGGTTAGCGCGTTCGGCTGTTAACCGAAAGGTTGGTGGTTCGAGCCCACCCGGGAGCGGTGTTGTGAGCTCTCACATGTAACGTAAAAAGCCAAAGTGTTTCCACAATACCCGACGACCATTTAATTTTTGGGCTTCCGTGGCGCAATGGTTAGCGCGTTCGGCTGTTAACCGAAAGGTTGGTGGTTCGAGCCCATCCGTGAGCGGTGTTGTGAGGTCTTAGATGTAACGTAAAATTCAGAGTTTTTTTAAAATAACTGACGAACATTTAATTTTTGGGCTTCCGTGGCGCAATGGTTAGAGCGTTCAGCTGTTATTCAAAAGGTTTGTGGTTCGAGCCCATCCGGGAGCGGTGTTGTGAAGTCTCAGATGTGACGTAAAAAGTCAAAGTTTTTCCACAATACCTGACGAACATTTAATCTTTGGGCTTCCGTGGCGCAATGGTTAGCGCGTTCGGCTGTTAACCGAAAGGTTGGGGGTTCGAGCCCACCCGGGAGCGGTGTTGTGAGATCTCACATGTAACGTAAAAATCCAAAGTTTTTCCACAATACCTGACGAGCATTTAATCTTTGGGCTTCCGTTGCGCAATGGTTAACGCCGTCGGCTGTTAACCGAAAGGTTGGTGGTTCGAGCCCATCCGGGAGCGGTGTTGTGAGGTCTTAGATGTAACGTAAAATTCAGAGTTTTTTAAAAATACCTGACGAACATTTAGTCTTTGGGCTTCTGTGGCGCAATGGTTAGCGCGTTCGGCTGTTAACAGAAAGGTTGGTGGTTCGAGCCCACCCGGGAGCGGTGTTGTGAGCTCTCACATGTAACGTAAAAAGCCAAAGTGTTTCCACAATACCCGACGACCATTTAATTTTTGGGCTTCCGTGGCGCAATGGTTAGCGCGTTCAGCTGTTATTCAAAAGGTTTGTGGTTCGAGCCCATCCGGGAGCGGTGTTTTGAAGTCTCGGATGTGACGTAAAAAGTCGGAGTTTTTCCACAATACCTGACGACCATTTCATTTCTGAGCTTCCTTGGCTCGAAGGTTAGCGCGTTCGGCTGTTAACCGAAAGGTTGGTGGTTCGAGCCCACCCGGGAGCGGTGTTGCGAGATCTCACATGTAACGTAAAAATCCAAAGTTTTTCCACAATACCTGACGAACATTTAATCTTTGGGCTTCCGTTGCGCATTGTTAACGCCGTCGGCTGTTAACCGAAAGGTTGGTGGTTCGAGCCCATCCGGGAGCGGTGTTGTGAGGTCATAGATGTAACGTAAAATTCAGAGTTTTTAAAAATATCTGACGAACATTTAATTTTTGGGCTTCCGTGGCGCAATGGTTAGCGCATTCAGCTGTTATTCAAAAGGTTTGTGGTTCGAGCCCATCCGGGAGCGGTGTTTTGAAGTCTCGGATGTGACGTAAAAAGTCAGAGTTTTTCCACAATACCTGACGACCATTTTATTTCTGAGCTTACTTGGCTCGAAGGTTAGCGCGTTCGGATGTTAACCAAAAGGTTGGTGGTTCGAGCCCACCCGGCTGCCGTCTTGTGAAGTCTCAAATGTAACGTAAAAAGCCAAAGTTTTTCCACAATACCTGACGACCGTTTAATTTTTGAGCTTCCGTGGCGCAATGGTTAGCGCGTTCGGCTGTTAACCGAAAGGTTGGTCGTTCGAGCCCACCCGGGAGCGGTGTTGTGAGATCTCAAACGTAATGTCAAATGCGAAAGTTTTTCCACAATACCTGACGAACATTTAATCTTTGGGCTTCCGTGGCGCAATGGTTAGCGCGTTCGGCTGTTAACTGAAAGGTTGGTGGTTCGAGACCATCCGGGAGCGGTGTTGTGAAATCTCACATGTAAAGTAAAAATCCAAAGTTTTTCCACAATACTTGACGAACATTTTATCTTTGGGCTTCCGTTGCGCAATGGTTAACGCCGTCGGCTGTTAACCGAAAGGTTGGTGGTTCGAGCCCATCCGGGAGCGGTGTTGTGAGGTCTTAGATGTAACGTAAAATTCAGAGTTTTTTAAAAATACCTGACGAACATTTAATCTTTGGGCTTCTGTGGCGCAATGGTTAGCGCGTTCGGCTGTTAACCAAAAGGTTGGTGGTTCGAGCCCACCCGGGAGCGGTGTTGTGAAATCTCACATGTAACGTAAAAATCCAAAGTTTTTCCACAATACCTGACGAACATTTCATCTTTGGGCATCCGTGGCGCAATGGTTAACGCCGTCGGCTGTTAACCGAAAGGTTGGTGGTTCGAGCCCACCCGGGAGCGGTGTTGTGAGCTCTCACATGTAACGTAAAAAGCCAAAGTGTTTCCACAATACCAGACGACCATTTAATTTTTGGGCTTCCGTGGCGCAATGGTTAGCGCGTTCAGCTGTTATTCAAAAGGTTTGTGGTTCGAGCCCATCCGGGAGCGGTGTTTTGAAGTCTCGGATGTGACGTAAAAAGTCAGAGTTTTTCCACAATACCTGACGACCATTTCATTTCTGAGCTTCCTTGGCTCGAAGGTTAGCGCGTTCGGCTGTTAACCGAAAGGTTGGTGGTTCGAGCCCACCCGGGAGCGGTGTTGTGAGATCTCACATGTAACGTAAAAATCCAAAGTTTTTCCACAATACCTGACGAACATTTAATCTTTGGGCTTCCGTTGCGCAATGGTTAACGCCGTCGGCTGTTAACCGAAAGGTTGGTGGTTCGAACCCATCCGGGAGCGGTGTTGTGAGGTCATAGATGTAACGTAAAATTCAGAGTTTTAAAAATATCTGACGAACATTTAATTTTTGGGCTTCCGTGGCGCAATGGTTAGCGCATTCAGCTGTTATTCAAAAGGTTTGTGGTTCGAGCCCATCCGGGAGCGGTGTTTTGAAGTCTCGGATGTGACGTAAAAAGTCAGAGTTTTTCCACAATACCTGACGACCATTTCATTTCTGAGCTTCCTTGGCTCGAAGGTTAGCGCGTTCGGATGTTAACCAAAAGGTTGGTGGTTCGAGCCCACCCGGCTGCCGTGTTGTGAAGTCTCAAATGTAACGTAAAAAGCCAAAGTTTTTCCACAATACCTGACGACCGTTTAATTTTTGAGCTTCCGTGGCGCAATGGTTAGCGCGTTCGGCTGTTAACCGAAAGGTTGGTGGTTCGAGCCCACCCGGGTGCGGTGTTGTGAGATCTCAAACGTAATGTCAAATGCCAAAGTTTTTCCACAATACCTGACGAACATTTAATCTTTGGGCTTCCGTGGCGCAATGGTTAGCGCGTTCGGCTGTTAACTGAAAGGTTGGTGGTTCGAGACCATCCGGGAGCGGTGTTGTGAGGTCTCAGATGTGACGTAAAAAGTCAAAGTTTTTCCACAATACCTGACGACCATTTAATTTTTGAGCTTCCGTGGCGCAATGGTTAGCGCGTTCGGCTGTTAACCGAAAGGTTGGTGGTTCGAGCCCATCCGGGAGCGGTGTTTTGAGGTCTCAGATGTGACGTAAAAAGTCAAAGTTTTTCCACAATACCTGACGAACATTTAATTTTTGGGCTTCCGTGGCGCAATGGTTAGCGCGTTCGGCTGTTAACCGAAAGGTTGGTGGTTCGAGCCCACCCGGGAGCGGTGTTGTGAGATCTCACATGTAACGTAAAAATCCAAAGTTTTTCCACAATACCTGACGAACATTTAATCTTTGGGCTTCCGTTGCGCAATGGTTAGCGCGTTCGGCTGTTAACAGAAAGGTTGGTGGTTCGAGCCCACCCGGGAGCGGTGTTGTGAGCTCTCACATGTAACGTAAAAAGCCAAAGTGTTTCCACAATACCAGACGACCATTTAATTTTTGGGCTTCCGTGGCGCAATGGTTAGCGCGTTCAGCTGTTATTCAAAAGGTTTGTGGTTCGAGCCCATCCGGGAGCGGTGTTTTGAAGTCTCGGATGTGACGTAAAAAGTCAGAGTTTTTCCACAATACCTGACGACCATTTCATTTCTGAGCTTCCTTGGCTCGAAGGTTAGCGCGTTCGGCTGTTAACCGAAAGGTTGGTGGTTCGAGCCCACCCGGGAGCGGTGTTGTGAGATCTCACATGTAACGTAAAAATCCAAAGTTTTTCCACAATACCTGACGAACATTTAATCTTTGGGCTTCCGTTGCGCAATGGTTAACGCCGTCGGCTGTTAACCGAAAGGTTGGTGGTTCGAACCCATCCGGGAGCGGTGTTGTGAGGTCATAGATGTAACGTAAAATTCAGAGTTTTAAAAATATCTGACGAACATTTAATTTTTGGGCTTCCGTGGCGCAATGGTTAGCGCATTCAGCTGTTATTCAAAAGGTTTGTGGTTCGAGCCCATCCGGGAGCGGTGTTTTGAAGTCTCGGATGTGACGTAAAAAGTCAGAGTTTTTCCACAATACCTGACGACCATTTCATTTCTGAGCTTCCTTGGCTCGAAGGTTAGCGCGTTCGGATGTTAACCAAAAGGTTGGTGGTTCGAGCCCACCCGGCTGCCGTGTTGTGAAGTCTCAAATGTAACGTAAAAAGCCAAAGTTTTTCCACAATACCTGACGACCGTTTAATTTTTGAGCTTCCGTGGCGCAATGGTTAGCGCGTTCGGCTGTTAACCGAAAGGTTGGTGGTTCGAGCCCACCCGGGTGCGGTGTTGTGAGATCTCAAACGTAATGTCAAATGCCAAAGTTTTTCCACAATACCTGACGAACATTTAATCTTTGGGCTTCCGTGGCGCAATGGTTAGCGCGTTCGGCTGTTAACTGAAAGGTTTGTGGTTCGAGACCATCCGGGAGCGGTGTTGTGAGGTCTCAGATGTGACGTAAAAAGTCAAAGTTTTTCCACAATACCTGACGACCATTTAATTTTTGAGCTTCCGTGGCGCAATGGTTAGCGCGTTCGGCTGTTAACCGAAAGGTTGGTGGTTCGAGCCCATCCGGGAGCGGTGTTTTGAGGTCTCAGATGTGACGTAAAAAGTCAAAGTTTTTCCACAATACCTGACGAACATTTAATTTTTGGGCTTCCGTGGCGCAATGGTTAGCGCGTTCGGCTGTTAACCGAAAGGTTGGTGGTTCGAGCCCACCCGGGAGCGGTGTTGTGAGATCTCACATGTAACGTAAAAATCCAAAGTTTTTCCACAATACCTGACGAACATTTAATCTTTGGGCTTCCGTTGCGCAATGGTTAGCGCGTTCGGCTGTTAACAGAAAGGTTGGTGGTTCGAGCCCACCCGGGAGCGGTGTTGTGAGCTCTCACATGTAACGTAAAAAGCCAAAGTGTTTCCACAATACCAGACGACCATTTAATTTTTGGGCTTCCGTGGCGCAATGGTTAGCGCGTTCAGCTGTTATTCAAAAGGTTTGTGGTTCGAGCCCATCCGGGAGCGGTGTTTTGAAGTCTCGGATGTGACGTAAAAAGTCAGAGTTTTTCCACAATACCTGACGACCATTTCATTTCTGAGCTTCCTTGGCTCGAAGGTTAGCGCGTTCGGCTGTTAACCGAAAGGTTGGTGGTTCGAGCCCACCCGGGAGCGGTGTTGTGAGATCTCACATGTAACGTAAAAATCCAAAGTTTTTCCACAATACCTGACGAACATTTAATCTTTGGGCTTCCGTTGCGCAATGGTTAACGCCGTCGGCTGTTAACCGAAAGGTTGGTGGTTCGAACCCATCCGGGAGCGGTGTTGTGAGGTCATAGATGTAACGTAAAATTCAGAGTTTTAAAAATATCTGACGAACATTTAATTTTTGGGCTTCCGTGGCGCAATGGTTAGCGCATTCAGCTGTTATTCAAAAGGTTTGTGGTTCGAGCCCATCCGGGAGCGGTGTTTTGAAGTCTCGGATGTGACGTAAAAAGTCAGAGTTTTTCCACAATACCTGACGACCATTTCATTTCTGAGCTTCCTTGGCTCGAAGGTTAGCGCGTTCGGATGTTAACCAAAAGGTTGGTGGTTCGAGCCCACCCGGCTGCCGTGTTGTGAAGTCTCAAATGTAACGTAAAAAGCCAAAGTTTTTCCACAATACCTGACGACCGTTTAATTTTTGAGCTTCCGTGGCGCAATGGTTAGCGCGTTCGGCTGTTAACCGAAAGGTTGGTGGTTCGAGCCCACCCGGGTGCGGTGTTGTGAGATCTCAAACGTAATGTCAAATGCCAAAGTTTTTCCACAATACCTGACGAACATTTAATCTTTGGGCTTCCGTGGCGCAATGGTTAGCGCGTTCGGCTGTTAACTGAAAGGTTGGTGGTTCGAGACCATCCGGGAGCGGTGTTGTGAGGTCTCAGATGTGACGTAAAAAGTCAAAGTTTTTCCACAATACCTGACGACCATTTAATTTTTGAGCTTCCGTGGCGCAATGGTTAGCGCGTTCGGCTGTTAACCGAAAGGTTGGTGGTTCGAGCCCATCCGGGAGCGGTGTTTTGAGGTCTCAGATGTGACGTAAAAAGTCAAAGTTTTTCCACAATACCTGACGAACATTTAATTTTTGGGCTTCCGTGGCGCAATGGTTAGCGCGTTCGGCTGTTAACCGAAAGGTTGGTGGTTCGAGCCCACCCGGGAGCGGTGTTGTGAGATCTCACACGTAACGTAAAAATCCAAAGTTTTTCCACAATACCTGACGAACATTTAATCTTTGGGCTTCCGTTGCGCAATGGTTAACGCCGTCGGCTGTTAACCGAAAGGTTGGTGGTTTGAGCCCATCCGGGAGCGGTGTTGTGAGGTCATAGATGTAACGTAAAATTCAGAGTTTTTTAAAAATATCTGACGAACATTTAATTTTTGGGCTTCCGTGGCGCAATGGTTAGCGCATTCAGCTGTTATTCAAAAGGTTTGTGGTTCGAGCCCATCCGGGAGCGGTGTTTGAAGTCTCGGATGTGACGTAAAAAGTCAGAGTTTTTCCACAATACCTGACGACCATTTCATTTCTGAGCTTCCTTGGCTCGAAGGTTAGCGCGTTCGGATGTTAACCAAAAGGTTGGTGGTTCGAGCCCACCCGGCTGCCGTGTTGTGAAGTCTCAAATGTAACGTAAAAAGCCAAAGTTTTTCCACAATACCTGACGACCGTTTAATTTTTGAGCTTCCGTGGCGCAATGGTTAGCGCGTTCGGCTGTTAACCGAAAGGTTGGTGGTTCGAGCCCACCCGGGAGCGGTGTTGTGAGATCTCAAACGTAATGTCAAATGCCAAAGTTTTTCCACAATACCTGACGAACATTTAATCTTTGGGCTTCCGTGGCGCAATGGTTAGCGCGTTCGGCTGTTAACCAAAAGGTTGGTGGTTCGAGCCCACCCGGGAGCGGTGTTGTGAAATCTCACATGTAACGTAAAAATCCAAAGTTTTTCCACAATACCTGACGAACATTTTATCTTTGGGCTTCCGTTGCGCAATGGTTAACGCCGTCGGCTGTTAACCGAAAGGTTGGTGGTTCGAGCCCATCCGGGAACGGTGTTGTGAGGTCTTAGATGTAATGTAAAATTCAGAGTTTTTTAAAAATAACTGACGAACATTTAATTTTTGGGCATCCGTGGCGCAATGGTTAGCGCGTTCGGCTGTTAACCGAAAGGTTGGTGGTTCGAGCCCATCCGGGAGCGGTGTTGTGAGGTCTTAGATGTAACGTAAAATTCAGAGTTTTTTAAAAATACCTGACGAACATTTAATCTTTGGGCTTCTGTGGCGCAATGGTTAGCGCGTTCGGCTGTTAACAGAAAGGTTGGTGGTTCGAGCCCACCCGGGAGCGGTGTTGTGAGCTCTCACATGTAACGTAAAAAGCCAAAGTGTTTCCACAATACCCGACGACCATTTAATTTTTGGGCTTCCGTGGCGCAATGGTTAGCGCGTTCGGCTGTTAACCGAAAGGTTGGTGGTTCGAGCCCACCCGGCTGCCGTGTTGTGAAGTCTCAAATGTAACGTAAAAAGCCAAAGTTTTTCCACAATACCTGACGACCGTTTAATTTTTGAGCTTCCGTGGCGCAATGGTTAGCGCGTTCGGCTGTTAACCGAAAGGTTGGTGGTTCGAGCCCACCCGGGTGCGGTGTTGTGAGATCTCAAACGTAATGTCAAATGCCAAAGTTTTTCCACAATACCTGACGAACATTTAATCTTTGGGCTTCCGTGGCGCAATGGTTAGCGCGTTCGGCTGTTAACTGAAAGGTTGGTGGTTCGAGACCATCCGGGAGCGGTGTTGTGAGGTCTCAGATGTGACGTAAAAAGTCAAAGTTTTTCCACAATACCTGACGACCATTTAATTTTTGAGCTTCCGTGGCGCAATGGTTAGCGCGTTCGGCTGTTAACCGAAAGGTTGGTGGTTCGAGCCCATCCGGGAGCGGTGTTTTGAGGTCTCAGATGTGACGTAAAAAGTCAAAGTTTTTCCACAATACCTGACGAACATTTAATTTTTGGGCTTCCGTGGCGCAATGGTTAGCGCGTTCGGCTGTTAACCGAAAGGTTGGTGGTTCGAGCCCACCCGGGAGCGGTGTTGTGAGATCTCACATGTAACGTAAAAATCCAAAGTTTTTCCACAATACCTGACGAACATTTAATCTTTGGGCTTCCGTTGCGCAATGGTTAACGCCGTCGGCTGTTAACCGAAAGGTTGGTGGTTTGAGCCCATCCGGGAGCGGTGTTGTGAGGTCATAGATGTAACGTAAAATTCAGAGTTTTTTAAAAATATCTGACGAACATTTAATTTTTGGGCTTCCGTGGCGCAATGGTTAGCGCATTCAGCTGTTATTCAAAAGGTTTGTGGTTCGAGCCCATCCGGGAGCGGTGTTTGAAGTCTCGGATGTGACGTAAAAAGTCAGAGTTTTTCCACAATACCTGACGACCATTTCATTTCTGAGCTTCCTTGGCTCGAAGGTTAGCGCGTTCGGATGTTAACCAAAAGGTTGGTGGTTCGAGCCCACCCGGCTGCCGTGTTGTGAAGTCTCAAATGTAACGTAAAAAGCCAAAGTTTTTCCACAATACCTGACGACCGTTTAATTTTTGAGCTTCCGTGGCGCAATGGTTAGCGCGTTCGGCTGTTAACCGAAAGGTTGGTGGTTCGAGCCCACCCGGGAGCGGTGTTGTGAGATCTCAAACGTAATGTCAAATGCCAAAGTTTTTCCACAATACTTGACGAACATTTAATCTTTGGGCTTCCGTGGCGCAATGGTTAGCGCGTTCGGCTGTTAACCAAAAGGTTGGTGGTTCGAGCCCACCCGGGAGCGGTGTTGTGAAATCTCACATGTAACGTAAAAATCCAAAGTTTTTCCACAATACCTGACGAACATTTTATCTTTGGGCTTCCGTTGCGCAATGGTTAACGCCGTCGGCTGTTAACCGAAAGGTTGGTGGTTCGAGCCCATCCGGGAGCGGTGTTGTGAGGTCTTAGATGTAATGTAAAATTCAGAGTTTTTTAAAAATAACTGACGAACATTTAATTTTTGGGCATCCGTGGCGCAATGGTTAGCGCGTTCGGCTGTTAACCGAAAGGTTGGTGGTTCGAGCCCATCCGGGAGCGGTGTTGTGAGGTCTTAGATGTAACGTAAAATTCAGAGTTTTTTAAAAATACCTGACGAACATTTAATCTTTGGGCTTCTGTGGCGCAATGGTTAGCGCGTTCGGCTGTTAACAGAAAGGTTGGTGGTTCGAGCCCACCCGGGAGCGGTGTTGTGAGCTCTCACATGTAACGTAAAAAGCCAAAGTGTTTCCACAATACCCGACGACCATTTAATTTTTGGGCTTCCGTGGCGCAATGGTTAGCGCGTTCGGCTGTTAACCGAAAGGTTGGTGGTTCGAGCCCACCCGGGAGCGGTGTTGTGAGATCTCACATGTAACGTAAAAATCCAAAGTTTTTCCACAATACCTGAGGAACATTTAATCTTTGGGCTTCCGTTGCGCAATGGTTAACGCCGTCGGCTGTTAACCGAAAGGTTGGTGGTTCGAGCCCATCCGGGAGCGGTGTTGTGAGGTCTTAGATGTAACGTAAAATTCAGAGTTTTTTAAAAATATCTGACGAACATTTAATTTTTGGGCTTCCGTGGCGCAATGGTTAGCGCGTTCAGCTGTTATTCGAAAGGTTTGTGGTTCGAGCCCATCCGGGAGCGGTGTTTTGAAGTCTCGGATGTGACGTAAAAAGTCAGAGTTTTTCCACAATACCTGACGACCATTTCATTTCTGAGCTTCCTTGGCTCGAAGGTTAGCGCGTTCGGATGTTAACCAAAAGGTTGGTGGTTCGAGCCCACCCGGCTGCCGTGTTGTGAAGTCTCAAATGTAACGTAAAAAGCCAAAGTTTTTCCACAATACCTGACGACCGTTTAATTTTTGAGCTTCCGTGGCGCAATGGTTAGCGCGTTCGGCTGTTAACCGAAAGGTTGGTGGTTCGAGCCCACCCGGGTGCGGTGTTGTGAGATCTCAAACGTAATGTCAAATGCCAAAGTTTTTCCACAATACCTGACGAACATTTAATCTTTGGGCTTCCGTGGCGCAATGGTTAGCGCGTTCGGCTGTTAACTGAAAGGTTGGTGGTTCGAGACCATCCGGGAGCGGTGTTGTGAGGTCTCAGATGTGACGTAAAAAGTCAAAGTTTTTCCACAATACCTGACGACCATTTAATTTTTGAGCTTCCGTGGCGCAATGGTTAGCGCGTTCGGCTGTTAACCGAAAGGTTGGTGGTTCGAGCCCATCCGGGAGCGGTGTTTTGAGGTCTCAGATGTGACGTAAAAAGTCAAAGTTTTTCCACAATACCTGACGAACATTTAATTTTTGGGCTTCCGTGGCGCAATGGTTAGCGCGTTCGGCTGTTAACCGAAAGGTTGGTGGTTCGAGCCCACCCGGGAGCGGTGTTGTGAGATCTCACATGTAACGTAAAAATCCAAAGTTTTTCCACAATACCTGACGAACATTTAATCTTTGGGCTTCCGTTGCGCAATGGTTAACGCCGTCGGCTGTTAACCCAAAGGTTGGTGGTTCGAGCCCATCCGGGAGCGGTGTTGTGAGGTCATAGATGTAACGTAAAATTCAGAGTTTTTTAAAAATATCTGACGAACATTTAATTTTTGGGCTTCCGTGGCGCAATGGTTAGCGCATTCAGCTGTTATTCAAAAGGTTTGTGGTTCGAGCCCATCCGGGAGCGGTGTTTGAAGTCTCGGATGTGACGTAAAAAGTCAGAGTTTTTCCACAATACCTGACGACCATTTCATTTCTGAGCTTCCTTGGCTCGAAGGTTAGCGCGTTCGGATGTTAACCAAAAGGTTGGTGGTTCGAGCCCACCCGGCTGCCGTGTTGTGAAGTCTCAAATGTAACGTAAAAAGCCAAAGTTTTTCCACAATACCTGACGACCGTTTAATTTTTGAGCTTCCGTGGCGCAATGGTTAGCGCGTTCGGCTGTTAACCGAAAGGTTGGTGGTTCGAGCCCACCCGGGAGCGGTGTTGTGAGATCTCAAACGTAATGTCAAATGCCAAAGTTTTTCCACAATACCTGACGAACATTTAATCTTTGGGCTTCCGTGGCGCAATGGTTAGCGCGTTCGGCTGTTAACCAAAAGGTTGGTGGTTCGAGCCCACCCGGGAGCGGTGTTGTGAAATCTCACATGTAACGTAATAATCCAAAGTTTTTCCACAATACCTGACGAACATTTTATCTTTGGGCTTCCGTTGCGCAATGGTTAACGCCGTCGGCTGTTAACCGAAAGGTTGGTGGTTCGAGCCCATCCGGGAGCGGTGTTGTGAGGTCTTAGATGTAATGTAAAATTCAGAGTTTTTTAAAAATAACTGACGAACATTTAATTTTTGGGCATCCGTGGCGCAATGGTTAGCGCGTTCGGCTGTTAACCGAAAGGTTGGTGGTTCGAGCCCATCCGGGAGCGGTGTTGTGAGGTCTTAGATGTAACGTAAAATTCAGAGTTTTTTAAAAATACCTGACGAACATTTAATCTTTGGGCTTCTGTGGCGCAATGGTTAGCGCGTTCGGCTGTTAACAGAAAGGTTGGTGGTTCGAGCCCACCCGGGAGCGGTGTTGTGAGCTCTCACATGTAACGTAAAAAGCCAAAGTGTTTCCACAATACCCGACGACCATTTAATTTTTGGGCTTCCGTGGCGCAATGGTTAGCGCGTTCGGCTGTTAACCGAAAGGTTGGTGGTTCGAGCCCACCCGGGAGCGGTGTTGTGAGATCTCACATGTAACGTAAAAATCCAAAGTTTTTCCACAATACCTGAGGAACATTTAATCTTTGGGCTTCCGTTGCGCAATGGTTAACGCCGTCGGCTGTTAACCGAAAGGTTGGTGGTTCGAGCCCATCCGGGAGCGGTGTTGTGAGGTCTTAGATGTAACGTAAAATTCAGAGTTTTTTAAAAATATCTGACGAACATTTAATTTTTGGGCTTCCGTGGCGCAATGGTTAGCGCGTTCAGCTGTTATTCGAAAGGTTTGTGGTTCGAGCCCATCCGGGAGCGGTGTTTTGAAGTCTCGGATGTGACGTAAAAAGTCAGAGTTTTTCCACAAATACCTGACGACCATTTCATTTCTGAGCTTCCTTGGCTCGAAGGTTAGCGCGTTCGGCTGTTAACCGAAAGGTTGGTGGTTCGAGCCCACCCGGGAGCGGTGTTGTGAGATCTCACATGTAACGTAAAAATCCAAAGTTTTTCCACAATACCTGACGAACATTTAATCTTTGGGCTTCCGTTGCGCAATGGTTAAAGCCGTCGGCTGTTAACCGAAAGGTTGGTGGTTCGAGCCCATCCGGGAGCGGTGTTGTGAGGTCTTAGATGTAACGTAAAATTCAGAGTTTTTTAAAAATATCTGACGAACATTTAATTTTTGGGCTTCCGTGGCGCAATGGTTAGCGCATTCAGCTGTTATTCAAAAGGTTTGTGGTTCGAGCCCATCCGGGAGCGGTGTTTTGAAGTCTCGGATGTGACGTAAAAAGTCAGAGTTTTTCCACAATACCTGACGACCATTTCATTTCTGAGCTTCCTTGGCTCGAAGGTTAGCGCGTTCGGATGTTAACCAAAAGGTTGGTGGTTCGAGCCCACCCGGCTGCCGTGTTGTGAAGTCTCAAATGTAACGTAAAAAGCCAAAGTTTTTCCACAATACCTGACGACCGTTTAATTTTTGAGCTTCCGTGGCGCAATGGTTAGCGCGTTCGGCTGTTAACCGAAAGGTTGGTGGTTCGAGCCCACCCGGGAGCGGTGTTGTGAGATCTCAAACGTAATGTCAAATGCGAAAGTTTTTCCACAATACCTGACGAACATTTAATCTTTGGGCTTCCGTGGCGCAATGGTTAGCGCGTTCGGCTGTTAACTGAAAGGTTGGTGGTTCGAGACCATCCGGGAGCGGTGTTGTGAGGTCTCAGATGTGACGTAAAAAGTCAAAGTTTTTCCACAATACCTGACGAACATTTAATCTTTGGGCTTCCGTGGCGCAATGGTTAGCGCGTTCGGCTGTTAACCGAAAGGTTGGTGGTTCGAGCCCACCCGGGAGCGGTGTTGTGAAATCTCACATGTAACGTAAAAATCCAAAGTTTTTCCACAATACCTGACGAACATTTTATCTTTGGGCTTCCGTTGCGCAATGGTTAACGCCGTCGGCTGTTAACCGAAAGGTTGGTGGTTCGAGCCCATCCGTGAGCGGTGTTGTGAGGTCTGAGATATGACGTAAAAAGTCAAAGTTTTTCCACAATACCTGACGAACATTTAATCTTTGGGCTTCCGTTGCGCAATGGTTAACGCCGTCGGCTGTTAACCGAAAGGTTGGTGGTTCGAGCCCACCCAAGAGCGGTGTTGTGAAATCTCACATGTAACGTAAAAATCCAAAGTTTTTCCACAATACCTGACGAACATTTAATCGTTGGGCTTCCGTGGCGCAATGGTTAGCGCGTTCGGCTGTTAACCGAAAGGTTGGTGGTTCGAGCCCACCCGGGAGCGGTGTTGTGAGGTCTCAGATGTGACGTAAAAAGTCAAAGTTTTTCCACAATACCTGACGAACATTTAATCTTTGGGCATCCGTTGCGCAATGGTTAACGCCGTCGGCTGTTAACCGAAAGGTTGGTGGTTCGAGCCCATCCGGGAGCGGTGTTGTGAGGTCATAGATGTAACGTAAAATTCAGAGTTTTTAAAAATATCTGACGAACATTTAATTTTTGGGCTTCCGTGGCGCAATGGTTAGCGCATTCAGCTGTTATTCAAAAGGTTTGTGGTTCGAGCCCATCCGGGAGCGGTGTTTTGAAGTCTCGGATGTGACGTAAAAAGTCAGAGTTTTTCCACAATACCTGACGACCATTTCATTTCTGAGCTTCCTTGGCTCGAAGGTTAGCGCGTTCGGATGTTAACCAAAAGGTTGGTGGTTCGAGCCCACCCGGCTGCCGTGTTGTGAAGTCTCAAATGTAACGTAAAAAGCCAAAGTTTTTCCACAATACCTGACGACCGTTTAATTTTTGAGCTTCCGTGGCGCAATGGTTAGCGCGTTCGGCTGTTAACCGAAAGGTTGGTGGTTCGAGCCCACCCGGGAGCGGTGTTGTGAGATCTCAAACGTAATGTCAAATGCGAAAGTTTTTCCACAATACCTGACGAACATTTAATCTTTGGGCTTCCGTGGCGCAATGGTTAGCGCGTTCGGCTGTTAACTGAAAGGTTGGTGGTTCGAGACCATCCGGGAGCGGTGTTGTGAGGTCTCAGATGTGACGTAAAAAGTCAAAGTTTTTCCACAATACCTGACGAACATTTAATCTTTGGGCTTCCGTGGCGCAATGGTTAGCGCGTTCGGCTGTTAACCGAAAGGTTGGTGGTTCGAGCCCACCCGGGAGCGGTGTTGTGAAATCTCACAGGTAACGTAAAACTCCAAAGTTTTTCCACAATACCTGACGAACATTTAATCTTTGGGCTTCCGTTGCGCAATGGTTAACGCCGTCGGCTGTTAACCGAAAGGTTGGTGGTTCGTGCCCATCCGGGAGCTGTGTTGTGAGGTCTTAGATGTAACGTAAAATTCACAGTTTTTTAAAAATAACTGACGAACATTTAATTTTTGGGCTTCCGTGGCGCAATGGTTAGAGCGTTCAGCTGTTATTCAAAAGGTTTGTGGTTCGAGCCCATCCGGGAGCGGTGTTGTGAAGTCTCAGATGTGACGTAAATAGTCAAAGTTTTTCCACAATACCTAACGAACGTTTAATCTTTGGGCTTCCGTTGCACAATGGTTAACGCCGTCGGCTGTTAACCGAAAGGTTGGTGGTTCGAGCCCATCCGGGAGCGGTGTTGTGAGGTCTTAGATGTAACGTAAAATTCAGAGTTTTTTAAAAATAACTGACGAACATTTAATTTTTGGTCTTCCGTGGCGCAATGGTTAGAGCGTTCTGCTGTTATTCAAAAGGTTTGTGGTTCGAGCCCATCCGGGAGCGGTGTTGTGAAGTCTCAGATGTGACGTAAAAAGTCAAAGTTTTTCCACAATACCTGACGACCGTTTAATCTTTGGGCTTCCGTGGCGCAATGGTTAGCGCGTTCGGCTGTTAACCGAAAGGTTGGTGGCTCGAGCCCACCCGGGAGCGGTGTTGTGAAATCTCACATGTAACGTAAAAATCCAAAGTTTTTCCACAATACCTGACGAACATTTAATCTTTGGGCTTCCGTTGCGCAATGGTTAACGCCGTCGGCTGTTAACCGAAAGGTTGGTGGTTCGAGCCCATCCGGGAGCGGTGTTGTGAGCTCATAGATGTAACGTAAAATTCAGAGTTTTTCCACAATACCTGACGAACATTTAATCTTTGGGCTTCCGTGGCGCAATGGTTAGCGCGTTCGGCTGTTAACTGAAAGGTTGGTGGTTCGAGACCATCCGGGAGCGGTGTTGTGACGTCTCAGATGTGACGTAAAAAGTCAAAGTTTTTCCACAATACCTGACGAACATTTAATTTTTGGGCTTCCGTGGCGCAATGGTTAGCGCGTTCGGCTGTTAACCGAAAGGTTGGTGGTTCGAGCCCACCCGGGAGCGGTGTTGTGAGGTCTTAGATGTAACGTAAAATTCAGAGTTTTTTAAAAATAACTGACGAACATTTAATTTTTGGGCTTCCGTGGCGCAATGGTTAGCGCGTTCGGCTGTTAACCGAAAGGTTGGTGGTTCGAGCCCATCCGGGAGCGGTGTTGTGAGGTCTTAGATGTAACGTAAAATTCAGAGTTTTTTAAAAATACCTGACGAACATTTAATCTTTGGGCTTCTGTGGCGCAATGGTTAGCGCGTTCGGCTGTTAACAGAAAGGTTGGTGGTTCGAGCCCACCCGGGAGCGGTGTTGTGAGCTCTCACATGTAACGTAAAAAGCCAAAGTGTTTCCACAATACCCGACGACCATTTAATTTTTGGGCTTCCGTGGCGCAATGGTTAGCGCGTTCGGCTGTTAATTGAAAGGTTGGTGGTTCGAGCCCATCCGTGAGCGGTGTTGTGAGGTCTGAGATGTGACGTAAAAAGTCAAAGTGTTTCCACAATACCTGACGAACATTTAATCTTTGGGCTTCCGTTGCGCAATGGTTAACGCCGTCGGCTGTTAACCGAAAGGTTGGTGGTTCGAGCCCACCCAAGAGCGGTGTTGTGAAATCTCACATGTAACGTAAAAATCCAAAGTTTTTCCACAATACCTGACGAACATTTAATCGTTGGGCTTCCGTGGCGCAATGGTTAGCGCGTTCGGCTGTTAACCGAAAGGTTGGTGGTTCGAGCCACCCGGGAGCGGTGTTGTGAAATCTCACAGGTAACGTAAAACTCAGAGTTTTTTAAAAATACCTGACGAACATTTAATCTTTGGGCTTCTGTGGCGCAACGGTTAGCGCGTTCGGCTGTTAACAGAAAGGTTGGTGGTTCGAGCCCACCCGGGAGCGGTGTTGTGAGCTCTCACATGTAACGTAAAATGCCAAAGTGTTTCCACAATACCCGACGACCATTTAACTTTTGGGCTTCCGTGGCGCAATGGTTAGCGCGTTCGGCTGTTAACCGAAAGGTTAGTGGTTCGAGCCCATCCGTGAGCGGTGTTGTGAGGTCTCAGATGTGACGTAAAAAGTCAAAGTTTTTCCACAATACCTGACGAACATTTAATCTTTGGGCTTCCGTTGCGCAATGGTTAACGCCGTCGGCTGTTAACCGAGAGGTTGGTGGTTCGAACCCACCCAAGAGCGGTGTTGTGAAATCTCACAGGTAACGTAAAACTCCAAAGTTTTTCCACAATACCTGACGAACATTTAATCTTTGGGCTTCCGTTGCGCAATGGTTAACGCCGTCGGCTGTTAACCGAAAGGTTGGTGGTTCGTGCCCATCCGGGAGCTGTGTTGTGAGGTCTTAGATGTAACGTAAAATTCACAGTTTTTTAAAAATAACTGACGAACATTTAATTTTTGGGCTTCCGTGGCGCAATGGTTAGAGCGTTCAGCTGTTATTCAAAAGGTTTGTGGTTCGAGCCCATCCGGGAGCGGTGTTGTGAAGTCTCAGATGTGACGTAAATAGTCAAAGTTTTTCCACAATACCTAACGAACATTTAATCTTTGGGCTTCCGTTGCACAATGGTTAACGCCGTCGGCTGTTAACCGAAAGGTTGGTGGTTCGAGCCCATCCGGGAGCGGTGTTGTGAGGTCTTAGATGTAACGGAAAATTCAGAGTTTTTTAAAAATAACTGACGAACATTTAATTTTTGGTCTTCCGTGGCGCAATGGTTAGAGCGTTCTGCTGTTATTCAAAAGGTTTGTGGTTCGAGCCCATCCGGGAGCGGTGTTGTGAAGTCTCAGATGTGACGTAAAAAGTCAAAGTTTTTCCACAATACCTGACGACCGTTTAATCTTTGGGCTTCCGTGGCGCAATGGTTAGCGCGTTCGGCTGTTAACCGAAAGGTTGGTGGCTCGAGCCCACCCGGGAGCGGTGTTGTGAAATCTCACATGTAACGTAAAAATCCAAAGTTTTTCCACAATACCTGACGAACATTTAATCTTTGGGCTTCCGTTGCGCAATGGTTAACGCCGTCGGCTGTTAACCGAAAGGTTGGTGGTTCGAGCCCATCCGGGAGCGGTGTTGTGAGCTCATAGATGTAACGTAAAATTCAGAGTTTTTCCACAATACCTGACGAACATTTAATCTTTGGGCTTCCGTGGCGCAATGGTTAGCGCGTTCGGCTGTTAACTGAAAGGTTGGTGGTTCGAGACCATCCGGGAGCGGTGTTGTGAGGTCTCAGATGTGACGTAAAAAGTCAAAGTTTTTCCACAATACCTGACGAACATTTAATCTTTGGGCTTCCGTTGCGCAATGGTTAACGCCGTCGGCTGTTAACCGAAAGGTTGGTGGTTCGAGCCCATCCGGGAGCGGTGTTGTGAGGTCATAGATGTAACGTAAAATTCAGAGTTTTTAAAAATATCTGACGAACATTTAATTTTTGGGCTTCCGTGGCGCAATGGTTAGCGCATTCAGCTGTTATTCAAAAGGTTTGTGGTTCGAGCCCATCCGGGAGCGGTGTTTTGAAGTCTCGGATGTGACGTAAAAAGTCAGAGTTTTTCCACAATACCTGACGACCATTTCATTTCTGAGCTTCCTTGGCTCGAAGGTTAGCGCGTTCGGATGTTAACCAAAAGGTTGGTGGTTCGAGCCCACCCGGCTGCCGTGTTGTGAAGTCTCAAATGTAACGTAAAAAGCCAAAGTTTTTCCACAATACCTGACGACCGTTTAATTTTTGAGCTTCCGTGGCGCAATGGTTAGCGCGTTCGGCTGTTAACCGAAAGGTTGGTGGTTCGAGCCCACCCGGGAGCGGTGTTGTGAGATCTCAAACGTAATGTCAAATGCGAAAGTTTTTCCACAATACCTGACGAACATTTAATCTTTGGGCTTCCGTGGCGCAATGGTTAGCGCGTTCGGCTGTTAACTGAAAGGTTGGTGGTTCGAGACCATCCGGGAGCGGTGTTGTGAGGTCTCAGATGTGACGTAAAAAGTCAAAGTTTTTCCACAATACCTGACGAACATTTAATCTTTGGGCTTCCGTGGCGCAATGGTTAGCGCGTTCGGCTGTTAACCGAAAGGTTGGTGGTTCGAGCCCACCCGGGAGCGGTGTTGTGAAATCTCACAGGTAACGTAAAACTCCAAAGTTTTTCCACAATACCTGACGAACATTTAATCTTTGGGCTTCCGTTGCGCAATGGTTAACGCCGTCGGCTGTTAACCGAAAGGTTGGTGGTTCGTGCCCATCCGGGAGCTGTGTTGTGAGGTCTTAGATGTAACGTAAAATTCACAGTTTTTTAAAAATAACTGACGAACATTTAATTTTTGGGCTTCCGTGGCGCAATGGTTAGAGCGTTCAGCTGTTATTCAAAAGGTTTGTGGTTCGAGCCCATCCGGGAGCGGTGTTGTGAAGTCTCAGATGTGACGTAAATAGTCAAAGTTTTTCCAC
Organism: Phalangium opilio; assembly: GCF_054372755.1. Lineage (NCBI taxonomy): Eukaryota > Metazoa > Arthropoda > Arachnida > Opiliones > Phalangiidae > Phalangium > Phalangium opilio. The sequence goes on from NW_028324228.1 coordinate 8,295,321, forward strand.
AATACCTAACGAACGTTTAATCTTTGGGCTTCCGTTGCACAATGGTTAACGCCGTCGGCTGTTAACCGAAAGGTTGGTGGTTCGAGCCCATCCGGGAGCGGTGTTGTGAGGTCTTAGATGTAACGTAAAATTCAGAGTTTTTTAAAAATAACTGACGAACATTTAATTTTTGGTCTTCCGTGGCGCAATGGTTAGAGCGTTCTGCTGTTATTCAAAAGGTTTGTGGTTCGAGCCCATCCGGGAGCGGTGTTGTGAAGTCTCAGATGTGACGTAAAAAGTCAAAGTTTTTCCACAATACCTGACGACCGTTTAATCTTTGGGCTTCCGTGGCGCAATGGTTAGCGCGTTCGGCTGTTAACCGAAAGGTTGGTGGCTCGAGCCCACCCGGGAGCGGTGTTGTGAAATCTCACATGTAACGTAAAAATCCAAAGTTTTTCCACAATACCTGACGAACATTTAATCTTTGGGCTTCCGTTGCGCAATGGTTAACGCCGTCGGCTGTTAACCGAAAGGTTGGTGGTTCGAGCCCATCCGGGAGCGGTGTTGTGAGCTCATAGATGTAACGTAAAATTCAGAGTTTTTCCACAATACCTGACGAACATTTAATCTTTGGGCTTCCGTGGCGCAATGGTTAGCGCGTTCGGCTGTTAACTGAAAGGTTGGTGGTTCGAGACCATCCGGGAGCGGTGTTGTGACGTCTCAGATGTGACGTAAAAAGTCAAAGTTTTTCCACAATACCTGACGAACATTTAATTTTTGGGCTTCCGTGGCGCAATGGTTAGCGCGTTCGGCTGTTAACCGAAAGGTTGGTGGTTCGAGCCCACCCGGGAGCGGTGTTGTGAGGTCTTAGATGTAACGTAAAATTCAGAGTTTTTTAAAAATAACTGACGAACATTTAATTTTTGGGCTTCCGTGGCGCAATGGTTAGCGCGTTCGGCTGTTAACCGAAAGGTTGGTGGTTCGAGCCCATCCGGGAGCGGTGTTGTGAGGTCTTAGATGTAACGTAAAATTCAGAGTTTTTTAAAAATACCTGACGAACATTTAATCTTTGGGCTTCTGTGGCGCAATGGTTAGCGCGTTCGGCTGTTAACAGAAAGGTTGGTGGTTCGAGCCCACCCGGGAGCGGTGTTGTGAGCTCTCACATGTAACGTAAAAAGCCAAAGTGTTTCCACAATACCCGACGACCATTTAATTTTTGGGCTTCCGTGGCGCAATGGTTAGCGCGTTCGGCTGTTAATTGAAAGGTTGGTGGTTCGAGCCCATCCGTGAGCGGTGTTGTGAGGTCTGAGATGTGACGTAAAAAGTCAAAGTTTTTCCACAATACCTGACGAACATTTAATCTTTGGGCTTCCGTTGCGCAATGGTTAACGCCGTCGGCTGTTAACCGAAAGGTTGGTGGTTCGAGCCCACCCAAGAGCGGTGTTGTGAAATCTCACATGTAACGTAAAAATCCAAAGTTTTTCCACAATACCTGACGAACATTTAATCGTTGGGCTTCCGTGGCGCAATGGTTAGCGCGTTCGGCTGTTAACCGAAAGGTTGGTGGTTCGAGCCACCCGGGAGCGGTGTTGTGAAATCTCACAGGTAACGTAAAACTCAGAGTTTTTTAAAAATACCTGACGAACATTTAATCTTTGGGCTTCTGTGGCGCAATGGTTAGCGCGTTCGGCTGTTAACAGAAAGGTTGGTGGTTCGAGCCCACCCGGGAGCGGTGTTGTGAGCTCTCACATGTAACGTAAAATGCCAAAGTGTTTCCACAATACCCGACGACCATTTAATTTTTGGGCTTCCGTGGCGCAATGGTTAGCGCGTTCGGCTGTTAACCGAAAGGTTAGTGGTTCGAGCCCATCCGTGAGCGGTGTTGTGAGGTCTCAGATGTGACGTAAAAAGTCAAAGTTTTTCCACAATACCTGACGAACATTTAATCTTTGGGCTTCCGTTGCGCAATGGTTAACGCCGTCGGCTGTTAACCGAGAGGTTGGTGGTTCGAACCCACCCAAGAGCGGTGTTGTGAAATCTCACAGGTAACGTAAAACTCCAAAGTTTTTCCACAATACCTGACGAACATTTAATCTTTGGGCTTCCGTTGCGCAATGGTTAACGCCGTCGGCTGTTAACCGAAAGGTTGGTGGTTCGTGCCCATCCGGGAGCTGTGTTGTGAGGTCTTAGATGTAACGTAAAATTCACAGTTTTTTAAAAATAACTGACGAACATTTAATTTTTGGGCTTCCGTGGCGCAATGGTTAGAGCGTTCAGCTGTTATTCAAAAGGTTTGTGGTTCGAGCCCATCCGGGAGCGGTGTTGTGAAGTCTCAGATGTGACGTAAATAGTCAAAGTTTTTCCACAATACCTAACGAACATTTAATCTTTGGGCTTCCGTTGCACAATGGTTAACGCCGTCGGCTGTTAACCGAAAGGTTGGTGGTTCGAGCCCATCCGGGAGCGGTGTTGTGAGGTCTTAGATGTAACGTAAAATTCAGAGTTTTTTAAAAATAACTGACGAACATTTAATTTTTGGTCTTCCGTGGCGCAATGGTTAGAGCGTTCTGCTGTTATTCAAAAGGTTTGTGGTTCGAGCCCATCCGGGAGCGGTGTTGTGAAGTCTCAGATGTGACGTAAAAAGTCAAAGTTTTTCCACAATACCTGACGACCGTTTAATCTTTGGGCTTCCGTGGCGCAATGGTTAGCGCGTTCGGCTGTTAACCGAAAGGTTGGTGGCTCGAGCCCACCCGGGAGCGGTGTTGTGAAATCTCACATGTAACGTAAAAATCCAAAGTTTTTCCACAATACCTGACGAACATTTAATCTTTGGGCTTCCGTTGCGCAATGGTTAACGCCGTCGGCTGTTAACCGAAAGGTTGGTGGTTCGAGCCCATCCGGGAGCGGTGTTGTGAGCTCATAGATGTAACGTAAAATTCAGAGTTTTTCCACAATACCTGACGAACATTTAATCTTTGGGCTTCCGTGGCGCAATGGTTAGCGCGTTCGGCTGTTAACTGAAAGGTTGGTGGTTCGAGACCATCCGGGAGCGGTGTTGTGAGGTCTCAGATGTGACGTAAAAAGTCAAAGTTTTTCCACAATACCTGACGAACATTTAATTTTTGGGCTTCCGTGGCGCAATGGTTAGCGCGTTCGGCTGTTAACCGAAAGGTTGGTGGTTCGAGCCCACCCGGGAGCGGTGTTGTGAGGTCTTAGATGTAACGTAAAATTCAGAGTTTTTTAAAAATAACTGACGAACATTTAATTTTTGGGCTTCCGTGGCGCAATGGTTAGCGCGTTCGGCTGTTAACCGAAAGGTTGGTGGTTCGAGCCCATCCGGGAGCGGTGTTGTGAGGTCTTAGATGTAACGTAAAATTCAGAGTTTTTTAAAAATACCTGACGAACATTTAATCTTTGGGCTTCTGTGGCGCAATGGTTAGCGCGTTCGGCTGTTAACAGAAAGGTTGGTGGTTCGAGCCCACCCGGGAGCGGTGTTGTGAGCTCTCACATGTAACGTAAAAAGCCAAAGTGTTTCCACAATACCCGACGACCATTTAATTTTTGGGCTTCCGTGGCGCAATGGTTAGCGCGTTCGGCTGTTAATTGAAAGGTTGGTGGTTCGAGCCCATCCGTGAGCGGTGTTGTGAGGTCTGAGATGTGACGTAAAAAGTCAAAGTTTTTCCACAATACCTGACGAACATTTAATCTTTGGGCTTCCGTTGCGCAATGGTTAACGCCGTCGGCTGTTAACCGAAAGGTTGGTGGTTCGAGCCCACCCAAGAGCGGTGTTGTGAAATCTCACATGTAACGTAAAAATCCAAAGTTTTTCCACAATACCTGACGAACATTTAATCGTTGGGCTTCCGTGGCGCAATGGTTAGCGCGTTCGGCTGTTAACCGAAAGGTTGGTGGTTCGAGCCACCCGGGAGCGGTGTTGTGAAATCTCACAGGTAACGTAAAACTCAGAGTTTTTTAAAAATACCTGACGAACATTTAATCTTTGGGCTTCTGTGGCGCAATGGTTAGCGCGTTCGGCTGTTAACAGAAAGGTTGGTGGTTCGAGCCCACCCGGGAGCGGTGTTGTGAGCTCTCACATGTAACGTAAAATGCCAAAGTGTTTCCACAATACCCGACGACCATTTAATTTTTGGGCTTCCGTGGCGCAATGGTTAGCGCGTTCGGCTGTTAACCGAAAGGTTAGTGGTTCGAGCCCATCCGTGAGCGGTGTTGTGAGGTCTCAGATGTGACGTAAAAAGTCAAAGTTTTTCCACAATACCTGACGAACATTTAATCTTTGGGCTTCCGTTGCGCAATGGTTAACGCCGTCGGCTGTTAACCGAGAGGTTGGTGGTTCGAACCCACCCAAGAGCGGTGTTGTGAAATCTCACATGTAACGTAAAAATCCAAAGTTTTTCCACAATACCTGACGAACATTTAATCTTTGGGCTTCCGTTGCACAATGGTTAACGCCGTCGGCTGTTAACCGAAAGGTTGGTGGTTCGAGCCCATCCGGGAGCGGTGTTGTGAGGTCTTAGATGTAACGTAAAATTCAGAGTTTTTTAAAAATAACTGACGAACATTTAATTTTTGGTCTTCCGTGGCGCAATGGTTAGAGCGTTCTGCTGTTATTCAAAAGGTTTGTGGTTCGAGCCCATCCGGGAGCGGTGTTGTGAAGTCTCAGATGTGACGTAAAAAGTCAAAGTTTTTCCACAATACCTGACGACCGTTTAATCTTTGGGCTTCCGTGGCGCAATGGTTAGCGCGTTCGGCTGTTAACCGAAAGGTTGGTGGCTCGAGCCCACCCGGGAGCGGTGTTGTGAAATCTCACATGTAACGTAAAAATCCAAAGTTTTTCCACAATACCTGACGAACATTTAATCTTTGGGCTTCCGTTGCGCAATGGTTAACGCCGTCGGCTGTTAACCGAAAGGTTGGTGGTTCGAGCCCATCCGGGAGCGGTGTTGTGAGGTCATAGATGTAACGTAAAATTCAGAGTTTTTCCACAATACCTGACGAACATTTAATCTTTGGGCTTCCGTGGCGCAATGGTTAGCGCGTTCGGCTGTTAACTGAAAGGTTGGTGGTTCGAGACCATCCGGGAGCGGTGTTGTGAGGTCTCAGATGTGACGTAAAAAGTCAAAGTTTTTCCACAATACCTGACGAACATTTAATTTTTGGGCTTCCGTGGCGCAATGGTTAGCGCGTTCGGCTGTTAACCGAAAGGTTGGTGGTTCGAGCCCACCCGGGAGCGGTGTTGTGAAATCTCACATGTAACGTAAAAATCCAAAGTTTTTCCACAATACCTGACGAACATTTTATCTTTGGGCTTCCGTTGCGCAATGGTTAACGCCGTCGGCTGTTAACCGAAAGGTTGGTGGTTCGAGCCCATCCGGGAGCGGTGTTGTGAGGTCTTAGATGTAACGTAAAATTCAGAGTTTTTTAAAAATAACTGACGAACATTTAATTTTTGGGCTTCCGTGGCGCAATGGTTAGCGCGTTCGGCTGTTAACCGAAAGGTTGGTGGTTCGAGCCCATCCGGGAGCGGTGTTGTGAGGTCTTAGATGTAACGTAAAATTCAGAGTTTTTTAAAAATACCTGACGAACATTTAATCTTTGGGCTTCTGTGGCGCAATGGTTAGCGCGTTCGGCTGTTAACAGAAAGGTTGGTGGTTCGAGCCCACCCGGGAGCGGTGTTGTGAGCTCTCACATGTAACGTAAAAAGCCAAAGTGTTTCCACAATACCCGACGACCATTTAATTTTTGGGCTTCCGTGGCGCAATGGTTAGCGCGTTCGGCTGTTAACCGAAAGGTTGGTGGTTCGAGCCCATCCGTGAGCGGTGTTGTGAGGTCTGAGATGTGACGTAAAAAGTCAAAGTTTTTCCACAATACCTGACGAACATTTAATCTTTGGGCTTCCGTTGCGCAATGGTTAACGCCGTCGGCTGTTAACCGAAAGGTTGGTGGTTCGAGCCCACCCAAGAGCGGTGTTGTGAAATCTCACATGTAACGTAAAAATCCAAAGTTTTTCCACAATACCTGACGAACATTTAATCGTTGGGCTTCCGTGGCGCAATGGTTAGCGCGTTCGGCTGTTAACCGAAAGGTTGGTGGTTCGAGCCCACCCGGGAGCGGTGTTGTGAAATCTCACAGGTAACGTAAAACTCAGAGTTTTTTAAAAATACCTGACGAACATTTAATCTTTGGGCTTCTGTGGCGCAATGGTTAGCGCGTTCGGCTGTTAACCGAAAGGTTGGTGGTTCGAGCCCATCCGGGAGCGGTGTTGTGAGGTCTTAGATGTAACGTAAAATTCAGAGTTTTTTAAAAATACCTGACGAACATTTAATCTTTGGGCTTCTGTGGCGCAATGGTTAGCGCGTTCGGCTGTTAACAGAAAGGTTGGTGGTTCGAGCCCATCCGGGAGCGGTGTTGTGAGGTCTTAGATGTAACGTAAAATTCAGAGTTTTTTAAAAATAACTGACGAACATTTAATTTTTGGGCTTCCGTGGCGCAATGGTTAGCGCGTTCGGCTGTTAACCGAAAGGTTGGTGGTTCGAGCCCATCCGGGAGCGGTGTTGTGAGGTCTTAGATGTAACGTAAAATTCAGAGTTTTTTAAAAATACCTGACGAACATTTAATCTTTGGGCTTCTGTGGCGCAATGGTTAGCGCGTTCGGCTGTTAACAGAAAGGTTGGTGGTTCGAGCCCACCCGGGAGCGGTGTTGTGAGCTCTCACATGTAACGTAAAAAGCCAAAGTGTTTCCACAATACCCGACGACCATTTAATTTTTGGGCTTCCGTGGCGCAATGGTTAGCGCGTTCGGCTGTTAACCGAAAGGTTGGTGGTTCGAGCCCATCCGTGAGCGGTGTTGTGAGGTCTGAGATGTGACGTAAAAAGTCAAAGTTTTTCCACAATACCTGACGAACATTTAATCTTTGGGCTTCCGTTGCGCAATGGTTAACGCCGTCGGCTGTTAACCGAAAGGTTGGTGGTTCGAGCCCACCCAAGAGCGGTGTTGTGAAATCTCACATGTAACGTAAAAATCCAAAGTTTTTCCACAATACCTGACGAACATTTAATCGTTGGGCTTCCGTGGCGCAATGGTTAGCGCGTTCGGCTGTTAACCGAAAGGTTGGTGGTTCGAGCCCACCCGGGAGCGGTGTTGTGAAATCTCACAGGTAACGTAAAACTCAGAGTTTTTTAAAAATACCTGACGAACATTTAATCTTTGGGCTTCTGTGGCGCAATGGTTAGCGCGTTCGGCTGTTAACCGAAAGGTTGGTGGTTCGAGCCCATCCGGGAGCGGTGTTGTGAGGTCTTAGATGTAACGTAAAATTCAGAGTTTTTTAAAAATACCTGACGAACATTTAATCTTTGGGCTTCTGTGGCGCAATGGTTAGCGCGTTCGGCTGTTAACAGAAAGGTTGGTGGTTCGAGCCCACCCGGGAGCGGTGTTGTGAGCTCTCACATGTAACGTAAAAAGCCAAAGTGTTTCCACAATACCCGACGACCATTTAATTTTTGGGCTTCCGTGGCGCAATGGTTAGCGCGTTCGGCTGTTAACCGAAAGGTTGGTGGTTCGAGCCCATCCGTGAGCGGTGTTGTGTGGTCTGAGATGTGACGTAAAAAGTCAAAGTTTTTCCACAATACCTGACGAACATTTAATCTTTGGGCTTCCGTTGCGCAATGGTTAACGCCGTCGGCTGTTAACCGAAAGGTTGGTGGTTCGAGCCCACCCAAGAGCGGTGTTGTGAAATCTCACATGTAACGTAAAAATCCAAAGTTTTTCCACAATATCTGACGAACATTTAATCGTTGGGCTTCCGTGGCGCAATGGTTAGCGCGTTCGGCTGTTAACCGAAAGGTTGGTGGTTCGAGCCCACCCGGGAGCGGTGTTGTGAAATCTCACAGGTAACGTAAAACTCAGAGTTTTTTAAAAAATACCTGACGAACATTTAATCTTTGGGCTTCTGTGGCGCAATGGTTAGCGCGTTCGGCTGTTAACAGAAAGGTTGGTGGTTCGAGCCCACCCGGGAGCGGTGTTGTGAGCTCTCACATGTAACGTAAAATGCCAAAGTGTTTCCACAATACCCGACGACCATTTAATTTTTGGGCTTCCGTGGCGCAATGGTTAGCGCGTTCGGCTGTTAACCGAAAGGTTAGTGGTTCGAGCCCATCCGTGAGCGGTGTTGTGAGGTCTCAGATGTGACGTAAAAAGTCAAAGTTTTTCCACAATACCTGACGAACATTTAATCTTTGGGCTTCCGTTGCGCAATGGTAAACGCCGTCGGCTGTTAACCGAGAGGTTGGTGGTTCGAACCCACCCAAGAGCGGTGTTGTGAAATCTCACATGTAACGTAAAAATCCAAAGTTTTTCCACAATACCTGACGAACATTTAATCGTTGGGCTTCCGTGGCGCAATGGTTAGCGCGTTCGGCTGTTAACCGAAAGGTTGGTGCTTCGAGCCCACCCGGGAGCGGTGTTGTGAAATCTCACAGGTAACGTAAAACTCCAAAGTTTTTCCACAATACCTGACGAACATTTAATCTTTGGGCTTCCGTTGCGCAATGGTTAACGCCGTCGGCTGTTAACCGAAAGGTTGGTGGTTCGTGCCCATCCGGGAGCTGTGTTGTGAGGTCTTAGATGTAACGTAAAATTCACAGTTTTTTAAAAATAACTGACGAACATTTAATTTTTGGGCTTCCGTGGCGCAATGGTTAGAGCGTTCAGCTGTTATTCAAAAGGTTTGTGGTTCGAGCCCATCCGGGAGCGGTGTTGTGAAGTCTCAGATGTGACGTAAATAGTCAAAGTTTTTCCACAATACCTAACGAACATTTAATCTTTGGGCTTCCGTTGCACAATGGTTAACGCCGTCGGCTGTTAACCGAAAGGTTGGTGGTTCGAGCCCATCCGGGAGCGGTAATGTGAGGTCTTAGATGTAACGTAAAATGCAGAGTTTTTTAAAAATAACTGACGAACATTTAATTTTTGGTCTTCCGTGGCGCAATGGTTAGAGCGTTCTGCTGTTATTCAAAAGGTTTGTGGTTCGAGCCCATCCGGGAGCGGTGTTTTGAAGTCTCTGAAGTGACGTAAAAAGTCAGAGTTTTTCCACAATACCTGACGACCATTTCATTTCTGAGCTTCCTTGGCTCGAAGGTTAGCGCGTTCGGATGTTAACCAAAAGGTTGGTGGTTCGAGCCCACCCGGCTGCCGTGTTGTGAAGTCTCAAATGTAACGTAAAAAGCCAAAGTTTTTCCACAATGCCTGACGACCGTTTAATTTTTAAGCTTCCGTGGCGCGATGGTTAGCGCGTTCGGCTGTTAACCGAAAGGTTGGTGGTTCGAGCCCACCCGGGAGCGGTGTTGTGAAATCTCACATGTAACGTAAAAATCCAAAGTTTTTCCACAATACCTGACGAACATTTAATCTTTGGGCTTCCGTTGCGCAATGGTTAACGCCGTCGGCTGTTAGCCGAAAGGTTGGTGGTTCGAGCCCATCCGGGAGCGGTGTTGTGAGGTCTTAGATGTAACGTAAAATTCAGAGTTTTTCCACAATACCTGACGACCATTTCATTTCTGAGCTTCCTTGGCTCCATGGTTAGCGTGTTCGGATGTTAAGCTTAAGGTTTGTGGTTCGAGCCCACCCGGGAGCAGTGTTGTGAAGTCTCAAATGTAACGTAAAAAGCCAAAGTTTTTCCACAATACCTGACGACCATTTCATTTCTGAGCTTCCTTGGCTCCATGGTTAGCGTGTTCGGATGTTAAGCTTAAGGTTGGTGGTTCGAGCCCACCCGGGAGCAGTGTTGTGAAGTCTCAAATGTAACGTAAAAAGCCAAAGTTTTTCCACAATACCTGACGACCATTTAATTTTTGGGCTTCCGTGGCTCAATGGTTAGCGCGTTCGGCTGTTAACTAATAGGTTGGTGGTTCGAGCCCACCCGGGAGCGGAGTTGTGAAATCTCATAGGTAACGTAAAAATCCAAAGTTTTTCCACAATACCTGACGAACATTTAATCTTTGGGCTTCCGTTGCGCAATGGTTAACGCCGTCGGCTGTTAACCGAAAGGTTGGTGGTTCGAGCCCATCCGGGAGCGGTGTTGTGAGGTCTTAGATGTAACGTAAAATTCAGAGTTTTTTAAAAATATCTGACGAACATTTAATTTTTGGGCTTCCGTGGCGCAATGGTTAGCGCGTTCAGCTGTTATTCAAAAGGTTTGTGGTTCGAGCCCATCCGGGAGCGGTGTTTTGAAGTCTCTGATGTGACGTAAAAAGTCAGAGGTTTTCCACAATACCTGACGACCATTTCATTTCTGAGCTTCCTTGGCTCGAAGGTTAGCGCGTTCGGATGTTAACCAAAAGGTTGGTGGTTCGAGCCCACCCGGCTGCCGTGTTGTGAAGTCTCAAATGTAACGTAAAAAGCCAAAGTTTTTCCACAATACCTGACGACCGTTTAATTTTTGAGCTTCCGTGGCGCAATGGTTAGCGCGTTCGGCTGTTAACAGAAAGGTTGGTGGTTCGAGCCCACCCGGGAGCGGTGTTGTGAGATCTCAAACGTAATGTCAAATGCCAAAGTTTTTGCACAATACCTGACGACCATTTAATTTTTGAGCTTCCGTGGCGCAATGGTTAGCGCGTTCGGCTGTTAACCGAAAGGTTGGTGGTTCGAGCCCACCCGGGAGCGGTGTTGTGAAATCTCACATGTAACGTAAAAATCCAAAGTTTTTCCACAATACCTGACGAACATTTAATCTTTGGGCTTCCGTTGCGCAATGGTTAACGCCGTCGGCTGTTAACCGAAAGGTTGGTGGTTCGAGCCCATCCGGGAGCGGTGTTGTGAGGTCTTAGATGTAACGTAAAATTCAGAGTTTTTTAAAAATAACTGACGAACATTTAATTTTTGGGCTTCCGTGGCGCAATGCTTAGCGCGTTCGGCTGTTAACCGAAAGGTTGGTGGTTCGAGCCCATCCGGGAGCGGTGTTGTGAAGTCTCAGATGTGACGTAAAAAGTCAAAGTTTTTCCACAATACCTGACGACCATTTCATTTCTGAGCTTCCTTAGCTCCATGGTTAGCGTGTTCGGATGTTAAGCTTAAGGTTGGTGGTTCGAGCCCACCCGGGAGCAGTGTTGTGAAGTCTCAAATGTAACGTAAAAAGCCAAAGTTTTTCCACAATACCTGACGACCGTTTAATTTTTGAGCTTCCGTGGCGCAATGGTTAGCGCGTTCGGCTGTTAACCGAAAGGTTGGTGGTTCGAGCCCACCCGGGAGCGGTGTTGTGAAATCTCACATGTAACGTAAAAATCCAAAGTTTTTCCACAATACCTGACGAACATTTAATCTTTGGGCTTCCGTTGCGCAATGGTTAACGCCGTCGGCTGTTAACCGAAAGATTGGTGGTTCGAGCCCATCCGGGAGCGGTGTTGTGAGGTCTTAGATGTAACGTAAAATTCAGAGTTTTTTAAAAATAACTGACGAACATTTAATTTTTGGGCTTCCGTGGCGCAATGGTTAGCGCGTTCGGCTGTTAACCGAAAGGTTGGTGGTTCGAGCCCATCCGGGAGCGGTGTTGTGAAGTCTCAGATGTGACGTAAAAAGTCAAAGTTTTTCCACAATACCTGACGACCATTTCATTTCTGAGCTTCCTTGGCTCCATGGTTAGCGTGTTCGGATGTTAAGCTTAAGGTTGGTGGTTCGAGCCCACCCGGGAGCAGTGTTGTGAAGTCTCAAATGTAACGTAAAAAGCCAAAGTTTTTCCACAATACCTGACGACCATTTAATTTTTGGGCTTCCGCGGCTCAATGGTTAGCGCGTTCGGCTGTTAACTAATAGGTTTGTGGTTCGAGCCCACCCGGGAGCGGAGTTGTGAAATCTCACATGTAACGTAAAAATCCAAAGTTTTTCCACAATACCTGACGAACATTTAATCTTTGGGCTTTTGTTGCGCAATGGTTAACGCCGTCGGCTGTTAACCGAAAGGTTGGTGGTTCGAGCCCATCCGGGAGCGGTGTTGTGAGGTCTTAGATGTAACGTAAAATTCAGAGTTTTTTAAAAATAACTGACGAACATTTAATTTTTGGGCTTCCGTGGCGCAATGGTTAGCGCGTTCGGCTGTTAACCGAAAGGTTGGTGGTTCGAGCCCATCCGGGAGCGGTGTTGTGAAGTCTCAGATGTGACGTAAAAAGTCAAAGTTTTTCCACAATACCTGACGACCATTTCATTTCTGAGCTTCCTTGGCTCCATGGTTAGCGTGTTCGGATGTTAAGCTTAAGGTTGGTGGTTCGAGCCCACCCGGGAGCAGTGTTGTGAAGTCTCAAATGTAACGTAAAAAGCCAAAGTTTTTCCACAATACCTGACGACCGTTTAATTTTTGAGCTTCCGTGGCGCAATGGTTAGCGCGTTCGGCTGTTAACCGAAAGGTTGGTGGTTCGAGCCCACCCGGGAGCGGTGTTGTGAAATCTCACATGTAACGTAAAAATCCAAAGTTTTTCCACAATACCTGACGAACATTTAATCTTTGGGCTTCCGTTGCGCAATGGTTAACGCCGTCGGCTGTTAACCGAAAGGTTAGTGGTTCGAGCCCATCCGGGAGCGGTGTTGTGAGGTCTTAGATGTAACGTAAAATTCAGAGTTTTTTAAAAATAACTGACGAACATTTAATTTTTGGGCTTCCGTGGCGCAATGGTTAGCGTGTTCGGCTGTTAACCGAAAGGTTGGTGGTTCGAGCCCATCCGGGAGCGGTGTTGTGAATTCTCAGATGTGACGTAAAAAGTCAAAGTTTTTCCACAATACCTGACGACCATTTCATTTCTGAGCTTCCTTGGCTCCATGGTTAGCGTGTTCGGATGTTAAGCTTAAGGTTGGTGTCTCGAGCCCACCCGGGAGCAGTGTTGTGAAGTCTCAAATGTAACGTAAAAAGCCAAAGTTTTTCCACAATACCTGACGACCATTTAATTTTTGGGCTTCCGTGGCTCAATGGTTAGCGCGTTCGGCTGTTAACTAATAGGTTGGTGGTTCGAGCCCACCCGGGAGCGGAGTTGTGAAATCTCATAGGTAACGTAAAAATCCAAAGTTTTTCCACAATACCTGACGAACATTTAATCTTTGGGCTTCCGTTGCGCAATGGTTAACGCCGTCGGCTGTTAACCGAAAGGTTGGTGGTTCGAGCCCATCCGGGAGCGGTGTTGTGAGGTCTTAGATGTAACGTAAAATTCAGAGTTTTTTAAAAATATCTGACGAACATTTAATTTTTGGGCTTCCGTGGCGCAATGGTTAGCGCGTTCAGCTGTTATTCAAAAGGTTTGTGGTTCGAGCCCATCCGGGAGCGGTGTTTTGAAGTCTCTGATGTGACGTAAAAAGTCAGAGTTTTTCCACAATACCTGACGACCATTTCATTTCTGAGCTTCCTTGGCTCGAAGGTTAGCGCGTTCGGATGTTAACCAAAAGGTTGGTGGTTCGAGCCCACCCGGCTGCCGTGTTGTGAAGTCTCAAATGTAACGTAAAAAGCCAAAGTTTTTCCACAATACCTGACGACCGTTTAATTTTTGAGCTTCCGTGGCGCAATGGTTAGCGCGTTCGGCTGTTAACAGAAAGGTTGGTGGTTCGAGCCCACCCGGGAGCGGTGTTGTGAGATCTCAAACGTAATGTCAAATGCCAAAGTTTTTGCACAATACCTGACGACCATTTAATTTTTGAGCTTCCGTGGCGCAATGGTTAGCGCGTTCGGCTGTTAACCGAAAGGTTGGTGGTTCGAGCCCACCCGGGAGCGGTGTTGTGAAATCTCACATGTAACGTAAAAATCCAAAGTTTTTCCACAATACCTGACGAACATTTAATCTTTGGGCTTCCGTTGCGCAATGGTTAACGCCGTCGGCTGTTAACCGAAAGGTTGGTGGTTCGAGCCCATCCGGGAGCGGTGTTGTGAGGTCTTAGATGTAACGTAAAATTCAGAGTTTTTTAAAAATAACTGACGAACATTTAATTTTTGGGCTTCCGTGGCGCAATGCTTAGCGCGTTCGGCTGTTAACCGAAAGGTTGGTGGTTCGAGCCCATCCGGGAGCGGTGTTGTGAAGTCTCAGATGTGACGTAAAAAGTCAAAGTTTTTCCACAATACCTGACGACCATTTCATTTCTGAGCTTCCTTGGCTCCATGGTTAGCGTGTTCGGATGTTAAGCTTAAGGTTGGTGGTTCGAGCCCACCCGGGAGCAGTGTTGTGAAGTCTCAAATGTAACGTAAAAAGCCAAAGTTTTTCCACAATACCTGACGACCGTTTAATTTTTAAGCTTCCGTGGCGCAATGGTTAGCGCGTTCGGCTGTTAACCGAAAGGTTGGTGGTTCGAGCCCACCCGGGAGCGGTGTTGTGAAATCTCACATGTAACGTAAAAATCCAAAGTTTTTCCACAATACCTGACGAACATTTAATCTTTGGGCTTCCGTTGCGCAATGGTTAACGCCGTCGGCTGGTAACCGAAAGATTGGTGGTTCGAGCCCATCCGGGAGCGGTGTTGTGAGGTCTTAGATGTAACGTAAAATTCAGAGTTTTTTAAAAATAACTGACGAACATTTAATTTTTGGGCTTCCGTGGCGCAATGGTTAGCGCGTTCGGCTGTTAACCGAAAGGTTGGTGGTTCGAGCCCATCCGGGAGCGGTGTTGTGAAGTCTCAGATGTGACGTAAAAAGTCAAAGTTTTTCCACAATACCTGACGACCATTTCATTTCTGAGCTTCCTTGGCTCCATGGTTAGCGTGTTCGGATGTTAAGCTTAAGGTTGGTGGTTCGAGCCCACCCGGGAGCAGTGTTGTGAAGTCTCAAATGTAACGTAAAAAGCCAAAGTTTTTCCACAATACCTGACGACCATTTAATTTTTGGGCTTCCGCGGCTCAATGGTTAGCGCGTTCGGCTGTTAACTAATAGGTTGGTGGTTCGAGCCATCCCGGGAGCGGAGTTGTGAAATCTCACATGTAACGTAAAAATCCAAAGTTTTTCCACAATACCTGACGAACATTTAATCTTTGGGCTTCCGTTGCGCAATGGTTAACGCCGTCGGCTGTTAACCGAAAGATTGGTGGTTCGAGCCCATCCGGGAGCGGTGTTGTGAGGTCTTAGATGTAACGTAAAATTCAGAGTTTTTTAAAAATAACTGACGAACATTTAATTTTTGGGCTTCCGTGGCGCAATGGTTAGCGCGTTCAGCTCTTATTCAAAAGGTTTGTGGTTCGAGCCCATCCGGGAGCGGTGTTTTGAAGTCTCTGATGTGACGTAAAAAGTCAGAGTTTTTCCACAATACCTGACGACCATTTCATTTCTGAGCTTCCTTGGCTCGAAGGTTAGCGCGTTCGGATGTTAACCAAAAGGTTGGTGGTTCGAGCCCACCCGGCTGCCGTGTTGTGAAGTCTCAAATGTAACGTAAAAAGCCAAAGTTTTTCCACAATACCTGACGACCGTTTAATTTTTGGGCTTCCGTGGCGCAATGGTTAGCGCGTTCGGCTGTTAACCGAAAGGTTGGTGGTTCGAGCCCACCCGGGACCGGTGTTGTGAGATCTCAAACGTAATGTCAAATGCCAAAGTTTTTCCACAATACCTGACGACCATTTAATTTTTGAGCTTCCCTGGCGCAATGGTTAGCGCGTTCGGCTGTTAACCGAAAGGTTGGTGGTTCGAGCCCATCCGGGAGCGGTGTTGTGAAGTCTCAGATGTGACGTAAAAAGTCAAAGTTTTTCCACAATACCTGACGACCATTTCATTTCTGAGCTTCCTTGGCTCCATGGTTAGCGTGTTCGGATGTTAAGCTTAAGGTTGGTGGTTCGAGCCCACCCGGGAGCAGTGTTGTGAAGTCTCAAATGTAACGTAAAAAGCCAAAGTTTTTCCACAATACCTGACGACCATTTAATTTTTGGGCTTCCGTGGCTCAATGGTTAGCGCGTTCGGCTGTTAACTAATAGGTTGGTGGTTCGAGCCCACCCGGGAGCGGAGTTGTGAAATCTCACAGGTAACGTAAAAATACAAAGTTTTTCCACAATACCTGACGAACATTTAATCTTTGGGCTTCCGTTGCGCAATGGTTAACGCCGTCGGCTGTTAACCGAAAGGTTGGTGGTTCGAGCCCATCCGGGAGCGGTGTTGTGAGGTCTTAGATGTAACGTAAAATTCAGAGTTTTTTAAAAATATCTGACGAACATTTAATTTTTGGGCTTCCGTGGCGCAATGGTTAGCGCGTTCAGCTGTTATTCAAAAGGTTTGTGGTTCGAGCCCATCAAGGAGCGGTGTTTTGAAGTCTCTGATGTGACGTAAAAAGTCAGAGTTTTTCCACAATACCTGACGACCATTTCATTTCTGAGCTTCCTTGGCTCGAAGGTAAGCGCGTTCGGATGTTAACCAAAAGGTTGGTGGTTCGAGCCCACCCGGCTGCCGTGTTGTGAAGTCTCAAATGTAACGTAAAAAGCCAAAGTTTTTCCACAATACCTGACGACCGTTTAATTTTTGGGCTTCCGTGGCGCAATGGTTAGCGCGTTCGGCTGTTAACCGAAAGGTTGGTGGTTCGAGCCCACCCGGGAGCGGTGTTGTGAGATCTCAAACGTAATGTCAAATGCCAAAGTTTTTCCACAATACCTGACGACCATTTAATTTTTGAGCTTCCCTGGCGCAATGGTTAGCGCGTTCGGCTGTTAACCGAAAGGTTGGTGGTTCGAGCCCACCCGGGAGCGGTGTTGTGAAATCTCACATGTAACGTAAAAATCCAAAGTTTTTCCACAATACCTGACGAACATTTAATCTTTGGGCTTCCGTTGCGCAATGGTTAACGCCGTCGGCTGTTAACCGAAAGTTTGGTGGTTCGAGCCCATCCGGGAGCGGTGTTGTGAGGTCTTAGATGTAACGTAAAATTCAGAGTTTTTTAAAAATAACTGACGAACATTTAATTTTTGGGCTTCCGTGGCGCAATGGTTAGCGCGTTCGGCTGCTAACCGAAAGGTTGGTGGTTCGAGCCCATCCGGGAGCGGTGTTGTGAAGTCTCAGATGTGACGTAAAAAGTCAAAGTTTTTCCACAATACCTGACGACCATTTCATTTCTGAGCTTCCTTGGCTCCATGGTTAGCGTGTTCGGATGTTAAGCTTAAGGTTGGTGGTTCGAGCCCACCCGGGAGCAGTGTTGTGAAGTCTCAAATGTAACGTAAAAAGCCAAAGTTTTTCCACAATACCTGACGACCATTTAATTTTTGGGCTTCCGTGGCTCAATGGTTAGCGCGTTCGGCTGTTAACTAATAGGTTGGTGGTTCGAGCCCACCCGGGAGCGGAGTTGTGAAATCTCACAGGTAACGTAAAAATACAAAGTTTTTCCACAATACCTGACGAACATTTAATCTTTGGGCTTCCGTTGCGCAATGGTTAACGCCGTCGGCTGTTAACCGAAAGGTTGGTGGTTCGAGCCCATCCGGGAGCGGTGTTGTGAGGTCTTAGATGTAACGTAAAATTCAGAGTTTTTTAAAAATATCTGACGAACATTTAATTTTTGGGCTTCCGTGGCGCAATGGTTAGCGCGTTCAGCTGTTATTCAAAAGGTTTGTGGTTCGAGCCCATCCGGGAGCGGTGTTTTGAAGTCTCTGATGTGACGTAAAAAGTCAGAGTTTTTCCACAATACCTGACGACCATTTCATTTCTGAGCTTCCTTGGCTCGAAGGTAAGCGCGTTCGGATGTTAACCAAAAGGTTGGTGGTTCGAGCCCACCCGGCTGCCGTGTTGTGAAGTCTCAAATGTAACGTAAAAAGCCAAAGTTTTTCCACAATACCTGACGACCGTTTAATTTTTGGGCTTCCGTGGCGCAATGGTTAGCGCGTTCGGCTGTTAACCGAAAGGTTGGTGGTTCGAGCCCACCCGGGAGCGGTGTTGTGAGATCTCAAACGTAATGTCAAATGCCAAAGTTTTTCCACAATACCTGACGACCATTTAATTTTTGAGCTTCCCTGGCGCAATGGTTAGCGCGTTCGGCTGTTAACCGAAAGGTTGGTGGTTCGAGCCCACCCGGGAGCGGTGTTGTGAAATCTCACATGTAACGTAAAAATCCAAAGTTTTTCCACAATACCTGACGAACATTTAATCTTTGGGCTTCCGTTGCGCAATGGTTAACGCCGTCGGCTGTTAACCGAAAGTTTGGTGGTTCGAGCCCATCCGGGAGCGGTGTTGTGAGGTCTTAGATGTAACGTAAAATTCAGAGTTTTTTAAAAATAACTGACGAACATTTAATTTTTGGGCTTCCGTGGCGCAATGGTTAGCGCGTTCGGCTGCTAACCGAAAGGTTGGTGGTTCGAGCCCATCCGGGAGCGGTGTTGTGAAGTCTCAGATGTGACGTAAAAAGTCAAAGTTTTTCCACAATACCTGACGACCATTTCATTTCTGAGCTTCCTTGGCTCCATGGTTAGCGTGTTCGGATGTTAAGCTTAAGGTTGGTGGTTCGAGCCCACCCGGGAGCAGTGTTGTGAAGTCTCAAATGTAACGTAAAAAGCCAAAGTTTTTCCACAATACCTGACGACCATTTAATTTTTGGGCTTCCGTGGCTCAATGGTTAGCGCGTTCGGCTGTTAACTAATAGGTTGGTGGTTCGAGCCCACCCGGGAGCGGAGTTGTGAAATCTCACAGGTAACGTAAAAATACAAAGTTTTTCCACAATACCTGACGAACATTTAATCTTTGGGCTTCCGTTGCGCAATGGTTAACGCCGTCGGCTGTTAACCGAAAGGTTGGTGGTTCGAGCCCATCTGGGAGCGGTGTTGTGAGGTCTTAGATGTAACGTAAAATTCAGAGTTTTTTAAAAATATCTGACGAACATTTAATTTTTGGGCTTCCGTGGCGCAATGGTTAGCGCGTTCAGCTGTTATTCAAAAGGTTTGTGGTTCGAGCCCATCCGGGAGCGGTGTTTTGAAGTCTCTGATGTGACGTAAAAAGTCAGAGTTTTTCCACAATACCTGACGACCATTTCATTTCTGAGCTTCCTTGGCTCGAAGGTAAGCGCGTTCGGATGTTAACCAAAAGGTTGGTGGTTCGAGCCCACCCGGCTGCCGTGTTGTGAAGTCTCAAATGTAACGTAAAAAGCCAAAGTTTTTCCACAATACCTGACGACCGTTTAATTTTTGGGCTTCCGTGGCGCAATGGTTAGCGCGTTCGGCTGTTAACCGAAAGGTTGGTGGTTCGAGCCCACCCGGGAGCGGTGTTGTGAGATCTCAAACGTAATGTCAAATGCCAAAGTTTTTCCACAATACCTGACGACCATTTAATTTTTGAGCTTCCCTGGCGCAATGGTTAGCGCGTTTGGCTGTTAACCGAAAGGTTGGTGGTTCGAGCCCACCCGGGAGCGGTGTTGTGAAATCTCACATGTAACGTAAAAATCCAAAGTTTTTCCACAATACCTGACGAACAATTAATCTTTGGGCTTCCGTTGCGCAATGGTTAACGCCGTCGGCTGTTAACCGAAAGGTTGGTGGTTCGAGCCCATCCGGGAGCGGTGTTGTGAGGTCTTAGATGTAACGTAAAATTCAGAGTTTTTTAAAAATAACTGACGAACATTTAATTTTTGGGCTTCCGTGGCGCAATGGTTAGCGCGTTCGGCTGCTAACCGAAAGGTTGGTGGTTCGAGCCCATCCGGGAGCGGTGTTGTGAAGTCTCAGATGTGACGTAAAAAGTCAAAGTTTTTCCACAATACCTGACGACCATTTCATTTCTGAGCTTCCTTGGCTCCATGGTTAGCGTGTTCGAATGTTAAGCTTAAGGTTGGTGGTTCGAGCCCACCCGGGAGCAGTGTTGTGAAGTCTCAAATGTAACGTAAAATGCCAAAGTTTTTCCACAATACCTGACGACCATTTAATTTTTGGGCTTCCGTGGCTCAATGGTTAGCGCGTTCGGCTGTTAACTAATAGGTTGGTGGTTCGAGCCCACCCGGGAGCGGAGTTGTGAAATCTCACAGGTAACGTAAAAATACAAAGTTTTTCCACAATACCTGACGAACATTTAATCTTTGGGCTTCCGTTCCGCAATGGTTAACGCCGTCGGCTGTTAACCGAAAGGTTGGTGGTTCGAGCCCATCCGGGAGCGGTGTTGTGAGGTCTTAGATGTAACGTAAAATTCAGAGTTTTTTAAAAATATCTGACGAACATTTAATTTTTGGGCTTCCGTGGCGCAATGGTTAGCGCGTTCAGCTGTTATTCAAAAGGTTTGTGGTTCGAGCCCATCCGGGAGCGGTGTTTTGAAGTCTCTGATGTGACGTAAAAAGTCAGAGTTTTTCCACAATACCTGACGACCATTTCATTTCTGAGCTTCCTTGGCTCGAAGGTTAGCGCGTTCGGATGTTAACCAAAAGGTTGGTGGTTCGAGCCCACCCGGATGCCGTGTTGTGAAGTCTCAAATGTAACGTAAAAAGCCAAAGTTTTTCCACAATACCTGACGACCGTTTAATTTTTGAGCTTCCGTGGCGCAATGGTTAGCGTGTTCGGCTGTTAACCGTAAGGTTGGTGGTTCGAGCCCACCCGGGAGCGGTGTTGTGAGATCTCAAACGTAATGTCAAATGCCAAAGTTTTTCCACAATACCTGACGACCATTTAATTTTTGAGCTTCCGTGGCGCAATGGTTAGCGCGTTCGGCTGTTAACCGAAAGGTTGGTGGTTCGAGCCCACCCGGGAGCGGTGTTGTGAAATCTCACATGTAACGTAAAAATCCAAAGTTTTTCCACAATACCTGACGAACATTTAATCTTTGGGCTTCCGTTGCGCAATGGTTAACGCCGTCGGCTGTTAACCGAAAGGTTGGTGGTTCGAGCCCATCCGGGAGCGGTGTTGTGAGGTCTTAGATGTAACGTAAAATTCAGAGTTTTTTAAAAATAACTGACGAACATTTAATTTTTGGGCTTCCGTGGTGCAATGCTTAGCGCGTTCGGCTGTTAACCGAAAGGTTGGTGGTTCGAGCCCATCCGGGAGCGGTGTTGTGAAGTCTCAGATGTGACGTAAAATGTCAAAGTTTTTCCACAATACCTGACGACCATTTCATTTCTGAGCTTCCTTGGCTCCATGGTTAGCGTGTTCGGATGTTAAGCTTAAGGTTGGTGGTTCGAGCCCACCCGGGAGCAGTGTTGTGAAGTCTCAAATGTAACGTAAAAATCCAAAGTTTTTCCACAATACCTGACGAACATTTAATCTTTGGGCTTCCGTTGCGCAATGGTTAACGCCGTCGGCTGTTAACCGAAAGATTGGTGGTTCGAGCCCATCCGGGAGCGGTGTTGTGAGGTCTTAGATGTAACGTAAAATTCAGAGTTTTTTAAAAATAACTGACGAACATTTAATTTTTGGGCTTCCGTGGCGCAATGGTTAGCGCGTTCGGCTGTTAACCGAAAGGTTGGTGGTTCGAGCCCATCCGGGAGCGGTGTTGTGAAGTCTCAGATGTGACGTAAAAAGTCAAAGTTTTTCCACAATACCTGACGACCATTTCATTTCTGAGCTTCCTTGGCTCCATGGTTAGCGTGTTCGGATGTTAAGCTTAAGGTTGGTGGTTCGAGCCCACCCGGGAGCAGTGTTGTGAAGTCTCAAATGTAACGTAAAAAGCCAAAGTTTTTCCACAATACCTGACGACCATTTAATTTTTGGGCTTCCGCGGCTCAATGGTTAGCGCGTTCGGCTGTTAACTAATAGGTTGGTGGTTCGAGCCATCCCGGGAGCGGAGTTGTGAAATCTCACATGTAACGTAAAAATCCAAAGTTTTTCCACAATACCTGACGAACATTTAATCTTTGGGCTTCCGTTGCGCAATGGTTAACGCCGTCGGCTGTTAACCGAAAGATTGGTGGTTCGAGCCCATCCGGGAGCGGTGTTGTGAGGTCTTAGATGTAACGTAAAATTCAGAGTTTTTTAAAAATAACTGACGAACATTTAATTTTTGGGCTTCCGTGGCGCAATGGTTAGCGCGTTCGGCTGTTAACCGAAAGGTTGGTGGTTCGAGCCCATTCGGGAGCGGTGTTGTGAAGTCTCAGATGTGACGTAAAAAGTCAAAGTTTTTCCACAATACCTGACGACCATTTCATTTCTGAGCTTCCTTGGCTCCATGGTTAGCGTGTTCGGATGTTAAGCTTAAGGTTGGTGGTTCGAGCCCACCCGGGAGCAGTGTTGTGAAGTCTCAAATGTAACGTAAAAAGCCAAAGTTTTTCCACAATACCTGACGACCATTTAATTTTTGGGCTTCCGTGGCTCAATGGTTAGCGCGTTCGGCTGTTAACTAATAGGTTGGTGGTTCGAGCCCACCCGGGAGCGGAGTTGTGAAATCTCACAGGTAACGTAAAAATACAAAGTTTTTCCACAATACCTGACGAACATTTAATCTTTGGGCTTCCGTTGCGCAATGGTTAACGCCGTCGGCTGTTAACCGAAAGGTTGGTGGTTCGAGCCCATCCGGGAGCGGTGTTGTGAGGTCTTAGATGTAACGTGAAATTCAGAGTTTTTTAAAAATATCTGACGAACATTTATTTTTGGGCTTCCGTGGCGCAATGGTTAGCGCGTTCAGCTGTTATTCAAAAGGTTTGTGGTTCGAGCCCATCCGGGAGCGGTGTTTTGAAGTCTCTGATGTGACGTAAAAAGTCAGAGTTTTTCCACAATACCTGACGACCATTTCATTTCTGAGCTTCCTTGGCTCGAAGGTTAGCGCGTTCGTATGTTAACCAAAAGGTTGGTGGTTCGAGCCCACCCGGCTGCCGTGTTGTGAAGTCTCAAATGTAACGTAAAAAGCCAAAGTTTTTCCACAATACCTGACGACCGTTTAATTTTTGAGCTTCCGTGGCGCAATGGTTAGCGCGTTCGGCTGTTAACCGTAAGGTTGGTGGTTCGAGCCCACCCGGGAGCGGTGTTGTGAGATCTCAAACGTAATGTCAAATGCCAAAGTTTTTCCACAATACCTGACGACCATTTAATTTTTGAGCTTCCGTGGCGCAATGGTTAGCGCGTTCGGGTGTTAAACGAAAGGTTGGTGGTTCGAGCCCACCCGGGAGCGGTGTTGTGAATTTTCACATGTAACGTAAAAATCCAAAGTTTTTCCACAATACCTGACGAACATTTAATCTTTGGGCTTCCGTTGCGCAATGGTTAACGCCGTCGGCTGTTAACCGAAAGGTTGGTGGTTCGAGCCCATCTGGGAGCGGTGTTGTGAGGTCTTAGATGTAACGTAAAATTCAGAGTTTTTTAAAAATAACTGACGAACATTTAATTTTTGGGCTTCCGTGGCGCAATGGTTAGCGCGTTCGGCTGTTAACCGAAAGGTTGGTGGTTCGAGCCCATCCGTGAGCGGTGTTGTGAGGTCTCAGATGTGACGTAAAATCAAAGTTTTTCCACAATACCTGACGACCATTTCATTTCTGAGCTTCCTTGGCTCCATGGTTAGCGTGTTCGGATGTTAAGCTTAAGGTTGGTGGTTCGAGCCCACCCGGGAGCAGTGTTGTGAAGTCTCAAATGTAACGTAAAAAGCCAAAGTTTTTCCACAATACCTGACGACCATTTAATTTTTGGGCTTCCGTGGCTCAATGGTTAGCGCGTTCGGCTGTTAACTAATAGGTTGGTGGTTCGAGCCCACCCGGGAGCGGAGTTGTGAAATCTCACAGGTAACGTAAAAATCCAAAGTTTTTCCACAATACCTGACGAACATTTAATCTTTGGGCTTCCGTTGCGCAATGGTTAACGCCGTCGGCTGTTAACCGAAAGGTTGGTGGTTCGGGCCCATCCGGGAGCGGTGTTGTGAGGTCTTAGATGTAACGTAAAATTCAGAGTATTTTAAAAATATCTGACGAACATTTAATTTTTGGGCTTCCGTGGCGCAATGGTTAGCGCGTTCAGCTCTTATTCAAAAGGTTTGTGGTTCGAGCCCATCCGGGAGCGGTGTTTTGAAGTCTCTGATGTGACGTAAAAAGTCAGAGTTTTTCCACAATACCTGACGACCATTTCATTTCTGAGCTTCCTTGGCTCGAAGGTTAGCGCGTTCGGATGTTAACCAAAAGGTTGGTGGTTCGAGCCCACCCGGCTGCCGTGTTGTGAAGTCTCAAATGTAACGTAAAAAGCCAAAGTTTTTCCACAATACCTGACGACCGTTTAATTTTTGGGCTTCCGTGGCGCAATGGTTAGCGCGTTCGGCTGTTAACCGAAAGGTTGGTGGTTCGAGCCCACCCGGGAGCGGTGTTGTGAGATCTCAAACGTAATGTCAAATGCCAAAGTTTTTCCACAATACCTGACGACCATTTAATTTTTGAGCTTCCCTGGCGCAATGGTTAGCGCGTTCGGCTGTTAACCGAAAGGTTGGTGGTTCGAGCCCACCCGGGAGCGGTGTTGTGAAATCTCACATGTGACGTAAAAATCCAAAGTTTTTCCACAATACCTGACGAACATTTAATCTTTGGGCTTCCGTTGCGCAATGGTTAACGCCGTCGGCTGTTAACCGAAAGGTTGGTGGTTCGAGCCCATCCGGGAGCGGTGTTGTGAGGTCTTAGATGTAACGTAAAATTCAGAGTTTTTTAAAAATAACTGACGAACATTTAATTTTCGGGCTTCCGTGGCGCAATGGTTAGCGCGTTCGGCTGCTAATCGAAAGGTTGGTGGTTCGAGCCCATCCGGGAGCGGTGTTGTGAAGTCTCAGATGTGACGTAAAAAGTCAAAGTTTTTCCACAATACCTGACGACCATTTCATTTCTGAGCTTCCTTGGCTCCATGGTTAGCGTGTTCGGATGTTAAGCTTAAGGTTGGTGGTTCGAGCCCACCCGGGAGCAGTGTTGTGAAGTCTCAAATGTAACGTAAAAAGCCAAAGTTTTTCCACAATACCTGACGACCATTTAATTTTTGGGCTTCCGTGGCTCAATGGTTAGCGCGTTCGGCTGTTAACTAATAGGTTGGTGGTTCGAGCCCACCCGGGAGCGGAGTTGTGAAATCTCACAGGTAACGTAAAAATACAAAGTTTTTCCACAATACCTGACGAACATTTAATCTTTGGGCTTCCGATGCGCAATGGTTAACGCCGTCGGCTGTTAACCGAAAGGTTGGTGGTTCGAGCCCATCCGGGAGCGGTGTTGTGAGGTCTTAGATGTAACGTAAAATTCAGAGTTTTTTAAAAATATCTGACGAACATTTAATTTTTGGGCTTCCGTGGCGCAATGGTTAGCGCGTTCAGCTGTTATTCAAAAGGTTTGTGGTTCGAGCCCATCCGGGAGCGGTGTTTTGAAGTCTCTGATGTGACGTAAAAAGTCAGAGTTTTTCCACAATACCTGACGACCATTTCATTTCTGAGCTTCCTTGGCTCGAAGGTAAGCGCGTTCGGATGTTAACCAAAAGGTTGGTGGTTCGAGCCCACCCGGCTGCCGTGTTGTGAAGTCTCAAATGTAACGTAAAAAGCCAAAGTTTTTCCACAATACCTGACGACCGTTTAATTTTTGGGCTTCCGTGGCGCAATGGTTAGCGCGTTCGGCTGTTAACCGAAAGGTTGGTGGTTCGAGCCCACCCGGGAGCGGTGTTGTGAGATCTCAAACGTAATGTCAAATGCCAAAGTTTTTCCACAATACCTGACGACCATTTAATTTTTGAGCTTCCCTGGCGCAATGGTTAGCGCGTTCGGCTGTTAACCGAAAGGTTGGTGGTTCGAGCCCACCCGGGAGCGGTGTTGTGAAATCTCACATGTAACGTAAAAATCCAAAGTTTTTCCACAATACCTGACGAACATTTAATCTTTGGGCTTCCGTTGCGCAATGGTTAACGCCGTCGGCTGTTAACCGAAAGGTTGGTGGTTCGAGCCCATCCGGGAGCGGTGTTGTGAGGTCTTAGATGTAACGTAAAATTCAGAGTTTTTTAAAAATAACTGACGAACATTTAATTTTTGGGCTTCCGTGGCGCAATGGTTAGCGCGTTCGGCTGCTAACCGAAAGGTTGGTGGTTCGAGCCCATCCGGGAGCGGTGTTGTGAAGTCTCAGATGTGACGTAAAAAGTCAAAGTTTTTCCACAATACCTGACGACCATTTCATTTCTGAGCTTCCTTGGCTCCATGGTTAGCGTGTTCGGATGTAAAGCTTAAGGTTGGTGGTTCGAGCCCACCCGGGAGCAGTGTTGTGAAGTCTCAAATGTAACGTAAAAAGCCAAAGTTTTTCCACAATACCTGACGACCATTTAATTTTTGGGCTTCCGTGGCTCAATGGTTAGCGCGTTCGGCTGTTAACTAATAGGTTGGTGGTTCGAGCCCACCCGGGAGCGGAGTTGTGAAATCTCACAGGTAACGTAAAAATACAAAGTTTTTCCACAATACCTGACGAACATTTAATCTTTGGGCTTCCGTTGCGCAATGGTTAACGCCGTCGGCTGTTAACCGAAAGGTTGGTGGTTCGAGCCCATCCGGGAGCGGTGTTGTGAGGTCTTAGATGTAACGTAAAATTCAGAGTTTTTTAAAAATATCTGACGAACATTTAATTTTTGGGCTTCCGTGGCGCAATGGTTAGCGCGTTCAGCTGTTATTCAAAAGGTTTGTGGTTCGAGCCCATCCGTGAGCGGTGTTGTGAGGTCTCAGATGTGACGTAAAATCAAAGTTTTTCCACAATACCTGACGACCATTTCATTTCTGAGCTTCCTTGGCTCCATGGTTAGCGTGTTCGGATGTTAAGCTTAAGGTTGGTGGTTCGAGCCCACCCGGGAGCAGTGTTGTGAAGTCTCAAATGTAACGTAAAAAGCCAAAGTTTTTCCACAATACCTGACGACCGTTTAATTTTTGAGCTTCCTTGGCGCAATGGTTAGCGCATTCGGCTGTTAACCGTAAGGTTGGTGGTTCGAGCCCACCCGGGAGCGGTGTTGTGAGATCTCAAACGTAATGTCAAATGCCAAAGTTTTTCCACAATACCTGACGACCATTTAATTTTTGAGCTTCCGTGGCGCAATGGTTAGCGCGTTCGGGTGTTAAACGAAAGGTTGGTGGTTCGAGCCCACCCGGGAGCGGTGTTGTGAATTTTCACATGTAACGTAAAAATCCAAAGTTTTTCCACAGTACCTGACGAACATTTAATCTTTGGGCTTCCGTTGCGCAATGGTTAACGCCGTCGGCTGTTAACCGAAAGGTTGGTGGTTCGAGCCCATCTGGGAGCGGTGTTGTGAGGTCTTAGATGTAACGTAAAATTCAGAGTTTTTTAAAAATAACTGACGAACATTTAATTTTTGGGCTTCCGTGGCGCAATGGTTAGCGCGTTCGGCTGTTAACCGAAAGGTTGGTGGTTCGAGCCCATCCGTGAGCGGTGTTGTGAGGTCTCAGATGTGACGTAAAATCAAAGTTTTTCCACAATACCTGACGACCATTTCATTTCTGAGCTTCCTTGGCTCCATGGTTAGCGTGTTCGGATGTTAAGCTTAAGGTTGGTGGTTCGAGCCCACCCGGGAGCAGTGTTGTGAAGTCTCAAATGTAACGTAAAAAGCCAAAGTTTTTCCACAATACCTGACGACCATTTAATTTTTGGGCTTCCGTGGCTCAATGGTTAGCGCGTTCGGCTGTTAACTAATAGGTTGGTGGTTCGAGCCCACCCGGGAGCGGAGTTGTGAAATCTCACAGGTAACGTAAAAATCCAAAGTTTTTCCACAATACCTGACGAACATTTAATCTTTGGGCTTCCGTTGCGCAATGGTTAACGCCGTCGGCTGTTAACCGAAAGGTTGGTGGTTCGAGCCCATCCGGGAGCGGTGTTGTGAAGTCTTAGATGTAACGTAAAATTCAGAGTTTTTTAAAAATATCTGACGAACATTTAATTTTTGGGCTTCCGTGGCGCAATGGTTAGCGCGTTCAGCTCTTATTCAAAAGGTTTGTGGTTCGAGTCCATCCGGGAGCGGTGTTTTGAAGTCTCTGATGTGACGTAAAAAGTCAGAGTTTTTCCACAATACCTGACGACCATTTCATTTCTGAGCTTCCTTGGCTCGAAGGTTAGCGCGTTCGGATGTTAACCAAAAGGTTGGTGGTTCGAGCCCACCCGGCTGCCGTGTTGTGAAGTCTCAAATGTAACGTAAAAAGCCAAAGTTTTTCCACAATACCTGACGACCGTTTAATTTTTGGGCTTCCGTGGCGCAATGGTTAGCGCGTTCGGCTGTTAACCGAAAGGTTGGTGGTTCGAGCCCACCCGGGAGCGGTGTTGTGAGATCTCAAACGTAATGTCAAATGCCAAAGTTTTTACACAATACCTGACGACCATTAAATTTTTGAGCTTCCCTGGCGCAATGGTTAGCGCGTTCGGCTGTTAACCGAAAGGTTGGTGGTTCGAGCCCATCCGGGAGCGGTGTTGTGAAGTCTCAAATGTAACGTAAAAAGCCAAAGTTTTTCCACAATACCTGACGACCATTTAATTTTTGGGCTTCCGTGGCTCAATGGTTAGCGCGTTCGGCTGTTAACTAATAGGTTGGTGGTTCGAGCCCACCCGGGAGCGGAGTTGTGAAATCTCACAGGTAACGTAAAAATACAAAGTTTTTCCACAATACCTGACGAACATTTAATCTTTGGGCTTCTGTGGCGCAATGGTTAGCGCGTTCGGCTGTTAACCGAAAGGTTGGTGGTTCGAGCCCATCCGGGAGCGGTGTTGTGAGGTCTTAGATGTAACGTAAAATTCAGAGTTTTTTAAAAATACCTGACGAACATTTAATCTTTGGGCTTCTGTGGCGCAATGGTTAGCGCGTTCGGCTGTTAACCGAAAGGTTGGTGGTTTGAGCCCACCCGGGAGCGGTGTTGTGAGCTCTCACATGTAACGTAAAAAGCCAAAGTGTTTCCACAATACCCGACGACCATTTAATTTTTGGGCTTCCGTGGCGCAATGGTTAGCGCGTTCGGCTGTTAACCGAATGGTTGGTGGTTCGAGCCCATCCGTGAGCGGTGTTGTGAGGTCTCAGATGTGACGTAAAAAGTCAAATTTTTCTACAATACCTGACGAACATTTAATCTTTGCGCTTCCGTTGCGCAATGGTTAACGCCGTCGGCTGTTAACCGAAAGGTTGGTGGTTCGAGCCCATCCGGGAGCGGTGTTGTGAGGTCTTAGATGTAACGTAAAATTCAGAGTTTTTTAAAAATAACTGACGAACATTTAATTTTTGGGCTTCCGTGGCGCAATGGTTAGAGCGTTCAGCTGTTAACCGAAAGGATGGTGGTTCGAGCCCACCCGGGAGCGGTGTTGTGAGCTCTCACATGTAACGTAAAAAGCCAAAGTTTTTCCACAATACCTGACGAACATTTAATCTTTTGGGCTTCCGTTGCGCAATGGTTAACGCCGTCGGCTGTTAACCGAAAGGTTGGTGGTTCGAGCCCATCCGGGAGCGGTGTTGTGAGGTCTTAGATGTAACGTAAAATTCAGAGTTTTTTAAAAATAACTGACGAACATTTAATTTTTGGGCTTCCGTGGCGCAATGGTTAGAGCGTTCAGCTGTTATTCAAAAGGTTTGTGGTTCGAGCCCATCCGGGAGCGGTGTTGTGAAGTCTCAGATGTGACGTAAAAAGTCAAAGCTTTTCCACAATACCTGACGAACATTTAATCTTTGGGCTTCCGTTGCACAATGGTTAACGCCGTCGGCTGTTAACCGAAAGGTTGGTGGTTCGAGCCCATCCGGGAGCGATGTTGTGAGGTCGTAGATGTAACGTAAAATTCAGAGTTTTTTAAAAATAACTGACGAACATTTAATTTTTGGGCTTCCGTGGCGCAATGGTTAGCGCGTTCGGCTGTTAACCGAAAGGTTGGTGGTTCGAGCCCATCCGGGAGCGGTGTTGTGAGGTCTTAGATGTAACGTAAAATTCAGAGTTTTTTAAAAATACCTGACGAACATTTAATCTTTTGGCTTCTTTGGCGCAATGGTTAGCGCGTTCGGCTGTTAACCGAAAGGTTGGTGGTTCGAGCCCACCCGGGAGCGGTGTTGTGAGCTCTCGCATGTAACGTAAAAAGCCAAAGTGTTTCCACAATACCCGACGACCATTTAATTTTTGGGCTTCCGTGGCGCAATGGTTAGCGCGTTCGGCTGTTAATCGAAAGGTTGGTGGTTCGAGCCCACCCGGGAGCGGTGTTGTGAGCTCTCACATGTAACGTAAAAAGCCAAAGTGTTTCCACAATACCCGACGACCATTTAATTTTTGGGCTTCCGTGGCGCAATGGTTAGCGCGTTCGGCTGTTAACCGAAAGGTTGGTGGTTCGAGCCCACCCGGGAGCGGTGTTGTGAGCTCTCACATGTAACGTAAAAAGCCAAAGTGTTTCCACAATACCCGACGACCATTTAATTTTTGGGCTTCCGTGGCGCAATGGTTAGCGCGTTCGGCTGTTAACCGAAAGGTTGGTGGTTCGAGCCCATCCGTGAGCGGTGTTGTGAGGTCTCAGATGTGACGTAAAAAGTCAAATTTTTCCACAATACCTGACGAACATTTAATCTTTGGGCTTCCGTTGCGCAATGGTTAACGCCGTCGGCTGTTAACCGAAAGGTTGGTGGTTCGAGCCCATCCGGGAGCGGTGTTGTGAGGTCTTAGATGTAACGTAAAATTCAGAGTTTTTTAAAAATAACTGACGAACATTTAATTTTTGGGCTTCCGTGGCGCAATGGTTAGAGCGTTCAGCTGTTAACCGAAAGGATGGTGGTTCGAGCCCACCCGGGAGCGGTGTTGTGAGCTCTCACATGTAACGTAAAAAGCCAAAGTTTTTCCACAATACCTGACGAACATTTAATCTTTTGGGCTTCCGTTGCGCAATGGTTAACGCCGTCGGCTGTTAACCGAAAGGTTGGTGGTTCGAGCCCATCCGGGAGCGGTGTTGTGAGGTCTTAGATGTAACGTAAAATTCAGAGTTTTTTAAAAATAACTGACGAACATTTAATTTTTGGGCTTCCGTGGCGCAATGGTTAGCGCGTTCGG
This sequence comes from Phalangium opilio, assembly GCF_054372755.1. Taxonomy (NCBI): domain Eukaryota; kingdom Metazoa; phylum Arthropoda; class Arachnida; order Opiliones; family Phalangiidae; genus Phalangium; species Phalangium opilio. Next base: position 8,326,181 of record NW_028324228.1, read on the forward strand.
CTGTTAACCGAAAGGTTGGTGGTTCGAGCCCATCCGGGAGCGGTGTTGTGAGGTCTTAGATGTAACGTAAAATTCAGAGTTTTTTAAAAATACCTGACGAACATTTAATCTTTGGGCTTCTGTGGCGCAATGGTTAGCGCGTTCGGCTGTTAACCGAAAGGTTGGTGGTTCGAGCCCACCCGGGAGCGCTGTTGTGAGCTCTCACATGTAACGTAAAAAGCCAAAGTGTTTCCACAATACCCGACGACCATTTAATTTTTGGGCTTCCGTGGCGCAATGGTTAGCGCGTTCGGCTGTTAACCGAAAGGTTGGTGGTTCGAGCCCACCCGGGAGCGGTGTTGTGAGCTCTCACATGTAACGTAAAATGCCAAAGTGTTTCCACAATACCCGACGACCATTTAATTTTTGGGCTTCCGTGGCGCAATGGTTAGCGCGTTCGGCTGTTAACCGAAAGGTTGGTGGTTCGAGCCCACCCGGGAGCGGTGTTGTGAGGTCTTAGATGTAACGTAAAATTCAGAGTTTTTTAAAAATAACTGACGAACATTTAATTTTTGGGCTTCCTTGGCTCCATGGTTAGCGTGTTCGGATGTTAAGCTTAAGGTTGGTGGTTCGAGCCCACCCGGGAGCAGTGTTGTGAAGTCTCAAATGTAACGTAAAAAGCCAAAGTTTTTCCACAATACCTGACGACCATTTAATTTTTGGTTTTCCGTGGCTCAATGGTTAGCGCGTTCGGCTGTTAACTAATAGGTTGGTGGTTCGAGCCCACCCGGGAGCGGAGTTGTGAAATCTCACAGGTAACGTAAAAATCCAAAGTTTTTCCACAATACCTGACGAACATTAAATCTTTGGGCTTCCGTTGCGCAATGGTTAACGCCGTCGGCTGTTAACCGAAAGGTTGGTGGTTCGAGCCCATCCGGGAGCGGTGTTGTGAGGTCTTAGATGTAACGTAAACTTCAGAGTTTTTTAAAAATACCTGACGACCATTTAATTTTTGAGCTTCCGTGGCGCAATGGTTAGCGCGTTCGGCTGTTAACCGAAAGGTTGGTGGTTCGAGCCCACCCGGGAGCGGTGTTGTGAGCTCTCACATGTAACGTAAAAAGCCAAAGTGTTTCCACAATACCCGACGACCATTTAATTTTTGGGCTTCCGTGGCGCAATGGTTAGCGCGTTCGGCTGTTAACCGAAAGGTTGGTGGTTCGAGCCCACCCGGGAGCGGTGTTGTGAGCTCTCACATGTAACGTAAAAAGCCAAAGTGTTTCCACAATACCCGACGACCATTTAATTTTTGGGCTTCCGTGGCGCAATGGTTAGCGCGTTCGGCTGTTAACCGAAAGGTTGGTGGTTCGAGCCCACCCGGGAGCGGTGTTGTGAGTTCTTAGATGTAACGTAAAATTCAGAGTTTTTTAAAAATAACTGACGAACATTTAATTTTTGGGCTTCCTTGGCTCCATGGTTAGCGTGTTCGGATGTTAAGCTTAAGGTTGGTGGTTCGAGCCCACCCGGGAGCAGTGTTGTGAAGTCTCAAATGTAACGTAAAAAGCCAAAGTTTTTCCACAATACCTGACGACCATTAAATTTTTGGTTTTCCGTGGCTCAATGTTTAGCGCGTTCGGCTGTTAACTAATAGGTTGGTGGTTCGAGCCCACCCGGGAGCGGAGTTGTGAAATCTCACAGGTAACGTAAAAATCCAAAGTTTTTCCACAATACCTGACGAACATTTAATCTTTGGGCTTCCGTTGCGCAATGGTTAACGCCGTCGGCTGTTAACCGAAAGGTTGGTGGTTCGAGCCCATCCGGGAGCGGTGTTGTGAGGTCTTAGATGTAACGTAAACTTCAGAGTTTTTTAAAAATACCTGACGAACATTTAATCTTTGGGCTTCCGTGGCGCAATGGTTAGCGCGTTCGGCTGTTAACTGAAAGGTTGGTGGTTCGAGACCATCCGGGAGCGGTGTTGTGAGGTCTCAGATGTGACGTAAAAAGTCAAAGTTTTTCCACAATACCTGACGACCATTTAATTTTTGAGCTTCCGTGGCGCAATGGTTAGCGCGTTCGGCTGTTAACCGAAAGGTTGGTGGTTCGAGCCCATCCGGGAGCGGTGTTGTGAGGTCTCAGATGTGACGTAAAAAGTCAAAGTTTTTCCAAAATACCTGACGAACATTTAATTTTTGGGCTTCCGTGGCGCAATGGTTAGCGCGTTCGGCTGTTAACCGAAAGGTTGGTGGTTCGAGCCCACCCGGGAGCGGTGTTGTGAAATCTCACATGTAACGTAAAACTCCAAAGTTATTCCACAATACCTGACGAACATTTAATTTTTGGGCTTTTGTTGCGCAATGGTTAACGCCGTCGGCTGTTAACCGAAAGGTTGGTGGTTCGAGCCCATCCGGGAGCGGTGTTGTGAGGTCTTAGATGTAACGTAAAATTCAGAGTTTTTTAAAAATAACTGACGAACATTTAATTTTTGGGCTTCCGTGGCGCAATGGTTAGCGCGTTCGGCTGTTAACCGAAAGGTTGGTGGTTCGAGCCCATCCGGGAGCGGTGTTGTGAGGTCTTAGATGTAACGTAAAATTCAGAGTTTTTTAAAAATACCTGACGAACATTTAATCTTTGGGCTTCTGTGGCGCAATGGTTAGCGCGTTCGGCTGTTAACCGAAAGGTTGGTGGTTCGAGCCCACCCGGGAGCGGTGTTGTGAGCTCTCACATGTAACGTAAAAAGCCAAAGTGTTTCCACAATACCCGACGACCATTTAATTTTTGGGCTTCCGTGGCGCAATGGTTAGCGCGTTCGGCTGTTAACCGAAAGGTTGGTGGTTCGAGCCCACCCGGGAGCGGTGTTGTGAGCTCTCACATGTAACGTAAAAAGCCAAAGTGTTTCCACAATACCCGACGACCATTTAATTTTTGGGCTTCCGTGGCGCAATGGTTAGCGCGTTCGGCTGTTAACCGAAAGGTTGGTGGTTCGAGCCCACCCGGGAGCGGTGTTGTGAGGTCTTAGATGTAACGTAAAATTCAGAGTTTTTTAAAAATACCTGACGAACATTTAATCTTTGGGCTTCTGTGGCGCAATGGTTAGCGCGTTCGGCTGTTAACCGAAAGGTTGGTGGTTCGAGCCCACCCGGGAGCGGTGTTGTGAGCTCTCACATGTAACGTAAAAAGCCAAAGTGTTTCCACAATACCCGACGACCATTTAATTTTTGGGCTTCCGTGGCGCAATGGTTAGCGCGTTCGGCTGTTAACCGAAAGGTTGGTGGTTCGAGCCCACCCGGGAGCGGTGTTGTGAGCTCTCACATGTAACGTAAAAAGCCAAAGTGTTTCCACAATACCCGACGACCATTTAATTTTTGGGCTTCCGTGGCGCAATGGTTAGCGCGTTCGGCTGTTAACCGAAAGGTTGGTGGTTCGAGCCCACCCGGGAGCGGTGTTGTGAGGTCTTAGATGTAACGTAAAATTCAGAGTTTTTTAAAAATAACTGACGAACATTTAATTTTTGGGCTTCCTTGGCTCCATGGTTAGCGTGTTCGGATGTTAAGCTTAAGGTTGGTGGTTCGAGCCCACCCGGGAGCAGTGTTGTGAAGTCTCAAATGTAACGTAAAAAGCCAAAGTTTTTCCACAATACCTGACGACCATTAAATTTTTGGTTTTCCGTGGCTCAATGTTTAGCGCGTTCGGCTGTTAACTAATAGGTTGGTGGTTCGAGCCCACCCGGGAGCGGAGTTGTGAAATCTCACAGGTAACGTAAAAATCCAAAGTTTTTCCACAATACCTGACGAACATTTAATCTTTGGGCTTCCGTTGCGCAATGGTTAACGCCGTCGGCTGTTAACCGAAAGGTTGGTGGTTCGAGCCCATCCGGGAGCGGTGTTGTGAGGTCTTAGATGTAACGTAAACTTCAGAGTTTTTTAAAAATACCTGACGAACATTTAATCTTTGGGCTTCCGTGGCGCAATGGTTAGCGCGTTCGGCTGTTAACTGAAAGGTTGTTGGTTCGAGACCATCCGGGAGCGGTGTTGTGAGGTCTCAGATGTGACGTAAAAAGTCAAAGTTTTTCCACAATACCTGACGACCATTTGATTTTTGAGCTTCCGTGGCGCAATGGTTAGCGCGTTCGGCTGTTAACCGAAAGGTTGGTGGTTCGAGCCCATCCGGGAGCGGTGTTGTGAGGTCTCAGATGTGACGTAAAAAGTCAAAGTTTTTCCACAATACCTGACGAACATTTAATTTTTGGGCTTCCGTGGCGCAATGGTTAGCGCGTTCGGCTGTTAACCGAAAGGTTGGTGGTTCGAGCCCACCCGGGAGCGGTGTTGTGAAATCTCACATGTAACGTAAAACTCCAAAGTTATTCCACAATACCTGACGAACATTTAATTTTTGGGCTTTTGTTGCGCAATGGTTAACGCCGTCGGCTGTTAACCGAAAGGTTGGTGGTTCGAGCCCATCCGGGAGCGGTGTTGTGAGGTCTTAGATGAAACGTAAAATTCAGAGTTTTTTAAAAATAACTGAAGAACATTTAATTTTTGGGCTTCCGTGGCGCAATGGTTAGCGCGTTCGGCTGTTAACCGAAAGGTTGGTGGTTCGAGCCCATCCGGGAGCGGTGTTGTGAGGTCTTAGATGTAACGTAAAATTCAGAGTTTTTTAAAAATACCTGACGAACATTTAATCTTTGGGCTTCTGTGGCGCAATGGTTAGCGCGTTCGGCTGTTAACCGAAAGGTTGGTGGTTCGAGCCCACCCGGGAGCGGTGTTGTGAGCTCTCACATGTAACGTAAAAAGCCAAAGTGTTTCCACAATACCCGACGACCATTTAATTTTTGGGCTTCCGTGGCGCAATGGTTAGCGCGTTCGGCTGTTAACCGAAAGGTTGGTGGTTCGAGCCCACCCGGGAGCGGTGTTGTGAGCTCTCACATGTAACGTAAAAAGCCAAAGTGTTTCCACAATACCCGACGACCATTTAATTTTTGGGCTTCCGTGGCGCAATGTTTAGCGCGTTCGGCTGTTAACCGAAAGGTTGGTGGTTCGAGCCCACCCGGGAGCGGTGTTGTGAAATCTCACATGTAACGTAAAAATCCAAAGTTTTTCCACAATACCTGACGAACATTTAATCTTTGGGCTTCCGTTGCGCAATGGTTAACGCCGTCGGCTGTTAACCGAAAGGTTGGTGGTTCGAGCCCATCCGGGAGCGGTGTTGTGAGGTCTTAGATGTAACGTAAAATTCAGAGTTTTTTAAAAATAACTGACGAACATTTAATTTTTTGGCTTCCGTGGCGCAATGGTTAGCGCGTTCGGCTGTTAACCGAAAGGTTGGTGGTTCGAGCCCATTCGGGAGCGGTGTTGTGAGGTCTTAGATGTAACGTAAAATTCAGAGTTTTTTAAAAATACCTGACGAACATTTAATCTTTGGGCTTCTGTGGCGCAATGGTTAGCGCGTTCGGCTGTTAACCGAAAGGTTGGTGGTTCGAGCCCACCCGGGAGCGGTGTTGTGAGCTCTCACATGTAACGTAAAAAGCCAAAGTGTTTCCACAATACCCGACGACCATTTAATTTTTGGGCTTCTGTGGCGCAATGGTTAGCGCGTTCGGCTGTTAACCGAAAGGTTGGTGGTTCGAGCCCACCCGGGAGCGGTGTTGTGAGCTCTCACATGTAACGTAAAAAGCCAAAGTGTTTCCACAATACCCGACGACCATTTAATTTTTGGGCTTCCGTGGCGCAATGGTTAGCGCGTTCGGCCTTTAACCGAAAGGTTGGTGGTTCGAGCCCATCCGTGAGCGGTGTTGTGAGGTCTCAGATGTGACGTAAAAAGTCAAAGTTTTTCCACTATACCTGACGAACATTTAATCTTTGGGCTTCCGTTGCGCAATGGTTAACGCTGTCGGCTGTTAACCGAAAGGTTGGTGGTTCGAGCCCATCCGGGAGCGGTGTTGTGAGGTCTTAGATGTAACGTAAAATTCAGAGTTTTTTAAAAATAACTGACGAACATTTAATTTTTGGGCTTTCGTGGCGCAATGGTTAGAGCGTTCAGCTGTTATTCGAAAGGTTGGTGGTTCGAGCCCACCCGGGAGCGGTGTTTTGAAGTCTCGGATGTGACGTAAAAAGTCAGAGTTTTTCCACAATACCTGACGACCATTTCATTTCTGAGCTTCCTTGGCTCGAAGGTTAGCGCGTTCGGTTGTTAACCAAAAGGTTGATGGTTCGAGCCCACCCGGCTGCCGTGTTGTGAAGTCTCAAATGTAACGTAAAAAGCCAAAGTTTTTCCACAATACCTGACGACCGTTTAATTTTTGAGCTTCCGTGGCGCAATGGTTAGCGCGTTCGGCTGTTAACCGAAAGGTTGGTGGTTCGAGCCCACCCGGGAGCGGTGTTGTGAGATCTCAAACGTAATGTCAAATGCCAAAGTTTTTCCACAATACCTGACGAACATTTAATCTTTGAGCTTCCGTGGCGCAATGGTTAGCGCGTTCGGCTGTTAACCGAAAGGTTCGTGGTTCGAGCCCATCCGGGAGCGGTGTTGTGAGGGCTCAGATGTGACGTAAAAAGTCAAAGTTTTTCCACAATACCTGACGAACATTTAATTTTTGGGCTTCCGTGGCGCAATGGTTAGCGCGTTCGGCTGTTAACCGAAAGGTTGGTGGTTCGAGCCCACCCGGGAGCGGTGTTGTGAGATCTCACATGTAACGTAAAAATCCAAAGTTTTTCCACAATACCTGACGAACATTTAATCTTTGGGCTTCCGTTGCGCAATGGTTAACGCCGTCGGCTGTTAACCGAAAGGTTGGTGGTTCGAGCCCATCCGGGAGCGGTGTTGTGAGGTCATAGATGTAACGTAAAATTCAGAGTTTTTTAAAAATATCTGACGAACATTTAATTTTCGGGTTTCCTTGGCGCAATGTTTAGCGCATTCAGCTGTTATTCAAAAGGTTTGTGGTTCGAGCCCATCCGGGAGCGGTGTTTTGAAGTCTCGGATGTGACGTAAAAAGTCAGTTTTTCCACAATACCTGACGACCATTTCATTTCTGAGCTTCCTTGGCTCGAAGGTTAGCGCGTTCGGATGTTAACCAAAAGGTTGGTGGTTCGACCCCACCCGGCTGCCGTGTTGTGAAGTCTCAAATGTAACGTAAAAAGCCAAAGTTTTTCCACAATACCTGACGAACATTTAATTTTTGGGCTTCCGTGGCGCAATGGTTAGCGCGTTCGGCTGTTAACCGAAAGGTTGGTGGTTCGAGCCCACCCGGGAGCGGTGTTGTGAAATCTCACATGTAACGTAAAACTCCAAAGTTTTTCCACAATACCTGACGAACATTTAATTTTTGGGCTTTTGTTGCGCAATGGTTAACGCCGTCGGCTGTTAACCGAAAGGTTGGTGGTTCGAGCCCATCCGGGAGCGGTGTTGTGAGGTCTTAGATGTAACGTAAAATTCAGAGTTTTTTAAAAATAACTGACGAACATTTAATTTTTGGGCTTCCGTGGCGCAATGGTTAGCGCGTTCGGCTGTTAACCGAAAGGTTGGTGGTTCGAGCCCACCCGGGAGCGGTGTTGTGAGCTCTCACATGTAACGTAAAAAGCCAAAGTGTTTCCACAATACCCGACGACCATTTAATTTTTGGGCTTCCGTGGCGCAATGGTTAGCGCGTTCGGCTGTTAACCGAAAGGTTGGTGGTTCGAGCCCACCCGGGAGCGGTGTTGTGAGCTCTCACATGTAACGTAAAAAGCCAAAGTGTTTGCACAATACCCGACGACCATTTCATTTTTGGGCTTCTGTGGCGCAATGGTTAGCGCGTTCGGCTGTTAACCGAAAGGTTGGTGGTTCGAGCCCACCCGGGAGCGGTGTTGTGAAATCTCACATGTAACGTAAAAATCCAAAGTGTTTCCACAATACCTGACGAACATTTAATCTTTGGGCTTCCGTTGCGCAATGGTTAACGCCGTCGGCTGTTAACCGAAAGGTTGGTGGTTCGAGCCCATCCGGGAGCGGTGTTGTGAGGTCTTAGATGTAACGTAAAATTCAGAGTTTTTTAAAAATAACTGACGAACATTTAATTTTTGGGCTTCCGTGGCGCAATGGTTAGCGCGTTCGGCTGTTAACCGAAAGGTTGGTGGTTCGAGCCCATCCGGGAGCGGTGTTGTGAAGTCTCAGATGTGACGTAAAAAGTCAAAGTTTTTCCACAATACCTGACGACCATTTCATTTCTGATCTTCCTTGGCTCCATGGTTAGCGTGTTCGGATGTTAAGCTTAAGGTTGGTGGTTCGAGCCCACCCGGGAGCAGTGTTGTGAAGACTCAAATGTAACGTAAAAAGCCAAAGTTTTTCCACAATACCTGACGACCGTTTAATTTTTGAGCTTCCGTGGCGCAATGGTTAGCGCGTTCGGCTGTTAACCGAAAGGTTGGTGGTTCGAGCCCACCCGGGAGCGGTGTTGTGATATCTCACATGTAACGTAAAAATCCAAAGTTTTTCCACAATACCTGACGAACATTTAATCTTTGGGCTTCCGTTGCGCAATGGTTAACGCCGTCGGCTGTTAACCGAAAGATTGGTGGTTCGAGCCCATCCGGGAGCGGTGTTGTGAGGTCTTAGATGTAACGTAAAATTCAGAGTTTTTCCACAATACCTGACGACCATTTCATTTCTGAGCTTCCTTGGCTCCATGGTTAGCGTGTTCGGATGTTAAGCTTAAGGTTGGTGGTTCGAGCCCACCCGGGAGCAGTGTTGTGAAGTCTCAAATGTAACGTAAAAAGCCAAAGTTTTTCCACAATACCTGACGACCATTTCATTTCTGAGCTTCCTTGGCTCCATGGTTAGCGTGTTCGGATGTTAAGCTTAAGGTTGGTGGTTCGAGCCCACCCGGGAGCAGTGTTGTGAAGTCTCAAATGTAACGTAAAAAGCCAAAGTTTTTCCACAATACCTGACGACCATTTAGTTTTTGGGCTTCCGTGGCTCAATGGTTAGCGCGTTCGGCTGTTAACTAATAGGTTGGTGGTTCGAGCCCACCCGGGAGCGGAGTTGTGAAATCTCACAGGTAACGTAAAAATACAAAGTTTTTCCACAATACCTGACGAACATTTAATCTTTGGGCTTCCGTTGCGCAATGGTTAACGCCGTCGGCTGTTAACCGAAAGGTTGGTGGTTCGAGCCCATCCGAGAGCGGTGTTGTGAGGTCTTAGATGTAACGTAAAATTCAGAGTTTTTTAAAAATATCTGACGAACATTTAATTTTTGGGCTTCCGTGGCGCAATGGTTAGCGCGTTCAGCTGTTATTCAAAAGGTTTGTGGTTCGAGCCCATCCTGGAGCGGTGTTTTGAAGTCTCTGATGTGACGTAAAAAGTCAGAGTTTTTCCAAAATACCTGACGACCATTTCATTTCTGAGCTTCCTTGGCTCGAAGGTTAGCGCGTTCGGATGTTAACCAAAAGGTTGGTGGTTCGAGCCCACCCGGCTGCCGTGTTGTGAGATCTCAAACGTAATGTCAAATGCCAAAGTTTTTCCACAATACCTGACGACCATTTAATTTTTGAGCTTCCGTGGCGCAATGGTTAGCGCGTTCGGCTGATAAACGAAAGGTTGGTGGTTCGAGCCCACCCGGGAGCGGTGTTGTGAATTTTCACATGTAACGTAAAAATCCAAAGTTTTTCCACAATACCTGACGAACATTTAATCTTTGGGCTTCCGTTGCGCAATGGTTAACGCCGTCGGCTGTTAACCGAAAGGTTGGTGGTTCGAGCCCATCCGGGAGCGGTGTTGTGAGGTCTTAGATGTAACGTAAAATTCAGAGTTTTTTAAAAATAACTGACGAACATTTAATTTTTGGGCTTCCGTGGCGCAATGGTTAGCGCGTTCGGCTGCTAACCGAAAGTTTGGTGGTTCGAGCCCATCCGGGAGCGGTGTTGTGAAGTCTCAGATGTGACGTAAAAAGTCAAAGTTTTTCCACAATACCTGACGACCATTTCATTTCTGAGCTTCCGTGGCTCAATGGTTAGCGCGTTCGGCTGTTAACTAATAGGTTGGTGGTTCGAGCCAACCCGGGAGCGGAGTTGTGAAATCTCACAGGTAACGTAAAAATCCAAAGTTTTTCCACAATACCTGACGAACATTTAATCTTAGGGCTTCCGTTGCGCAATGGTTAACGCCGTCGGCTGTTAACCGAAAGGTTGGTGGTTCGAGCCCATCCGGGAGCGGTGTTGTGAGGTCTTAGATGTAACGTAAAATTCAGAGTTTTTTAAAAATATCTGACGAACATTTAATTTTTGGGCTTCCGTGGCGCAATGGTTAGCGCGTTCAGCTCTTATTCAAAAGGTTTGTGGTTCGAGCCCATCCGGGAGCGGTGTTTTGAAGTCTCTGATGTGACGTAAAAAGTCAGAGTTTTTCCACAATACCTGACGACCATTTCATTTCTGAGCTTCCTTGGCTCGAAGGTTAGCGCGTTCGGATGTTAACCAAAAGGTTGGTGGTTCGAGCCCACCCGGCTGCCGTGTTGTGAAGTCTCAAATGTAACGTAAAAAGCCAAAGTTTTTCCACAATACCTGACGACCGTTTAATTTTTGGGCTTCCGTGGCGCAATGGTTAGCGCGTTCGGCTGTTAACCGAAAGGTTGGTGGTTCGAGCCCACCCGGGAGCGGTGTTGTGAGATCTCAAACGTAATGTCAAATGCCAAAGTTTTTCCACAATACCTGACGACCATTTAATTTTTGAGCTTCCCTGGCGCAATGGTTAGCGCGTTCGGCTGTTAACCGAAAGGTTGGTGGTTCGAGCCCACCCGGGAGCGGTGTTGTGAAATCTCACATGTAACGTAAATATCCAAAGTTTTTCCACAATACCTGACGAACATTTAATCCTTGGGCTTCCGTTGCGCAATGGTTAACGCCGTCGGCTGTTAACCGAAAGGTTGGTGGTTCGAGCCCATCCGGGAGCGGTGTTGTGAGGTCTTAGATGTAACGTAAAATTCAGAGTTTTTTAAAAATATCTGACGAACATTTAATTTTTGGGCTTCCGTGGCGCAATGGTTAGCGCGTTCAGCTCTTATTCAAAAGGTTTGTGGTTCGAGCCCATCCGGGAGCGGTGTTTTGAAGTCTCTGATATGACGTAAAAAGCCAGAGTTTTTCCACAATACCTGACGACCATTTCATTTCTGAGCTTCCTTGGCTCGAAGGTTAGCGCGTTCGGATGTTAACCAAAAGGTTGGTGGTTCGAGCCCACCCGGCTGCCGTGTTGTGAAGTCTCAAATGTAACGTAAAAAGCCAAAGTTTTTCCACAATACCTGACGACCGTTTAATTTTTGGGCTTCCGTGGCGCAATGGTTAGCGCGTTCGGCTGTTAACCGAAAGGTTGGTGGTTCGAGCCCACCCGGGAGCGGTGTTGTGAGATCTCAAACGTAATGTCAAATGCCAAAGTTTTTCCACAATACCTGACGACCATTTAATTTTTGAGCTTCCCTGGCGCAATGGTTAGCGCGTTCGGCTGTTAACCGAAAGGTTGGTGGTTCGAGCCCACCCGGGAGCGGTGTTGTGAAATCTCACATGTAACGTAAATATCCAAAGTTTTTCCACAATACCTGACGAACATTTAATCCTTGGGCTTCCGTTGCGCAATGGTTAACGCCGTCGGCTGTTAACCGAAAGGTTGGTGGTTCGAGCCCATCCGGGAGCGGTGTTGTGAGGTCTTAGATGTAACGTAAAATTCAGAGTTTTTTAAAAATATCTGACGAACATTTAATTTTTGGGCTTCCGTGGCGCAATGGTTAGCGCGTTCAGCTCTTATTCAAAAGGTTTGTGGTTCGAGCCCATCCGGGAGCGGTGTTTTGAAGTCTCTGATATGACGTAAAAAGCCAGAGTTTTTCCACAATACCTGACGACCATTTCATTTCTGAGCTTCCTTGGCTCGAAGGTTAGCGCGTTCGGATGTTAACCAAAAGGTTGGTGGTTCGAGCCCACCCGGCTGCCGTGTTGTGAAGTCTCAAATGTAACGTAAAAAGCCAAAGTTTTTCCACAATACCTGACGACCGTTTAATTTTTGGGCTTCCGTGGCGCAATGGTTAGCGCGTTCGGCTGTTAACCGAAAGGTTGGTGGTTCGAGCCCACCCGGGAGCGGTGTTGTGAGATCTCAAACGTAATGTCAAATGCCAAAGTTTTTCCACAATACCTGACGACCATTTAATTTTTGAGCTTCCCTGGCGCAATGGTTAGCGCGTTCGGCTGTTAACCGAAAGGTTGGTGGTTCGAGCCCACCCGGGAGCGGTGTTGTGAAATCTCACATGTAACGTAAAAATCCAAAGTTTTTCCACAATACCTGACGAACATTTAATCTTTGGGCTTCCGTTGCGCAATGGTTAACGCCGTCGGCTGTTAACCGAAAGGTTGGTGGTTCGAGCCCATCCGGGAGCGGTGTTGTGAGGTCTTAGATGTAACGTAAAATTCAGAGTTTTTTAAAAATAACTGACGAACATTTAATTTTTGGGCTTCCGTGGCGCAATGGTTAGCGCGTTCGGCTGCTAACCGAAAGTTTGGTGGTTCGAGCCCATCCGGGAGCGGTGTTGTGAAGTCTCAGATGTGACGTAAAAAGTCAAAGTTTTTCCACAATACCTGACGACCATTTCATTTCTGAGCTTCCTTGGCTCCATGGTTAGCGTGTTCGGATGTTAAGCTTAAGGTTGGTGGTTCGAGCCCACCCGGGAGCAGTGTTGTGAAGTCTCAAATGTAACGTAAAAAGCCAAAGTTTTTCCACAATACCTGACGACCATTTAATTTTTGGGCTTCCGTGGCTCAATGGTTAGCGCGTTCGGCTGTTAACTAATAGGTTGGTGGTTCGAGCCCACCCGGGAGCGGAGTTGTGAAATCTCACAGGTAACGTAAAAATCCAAAGTTTTTCCACAATACCTGACGAACATTTAATCTTTGGACTTCCGTTGCGCAATGGTTAACGCCGTCGGCTGTTAACCGAAAGGTTGGTGGTTCGAGCCCATCCGGGAGCGGTGTTGTGAGGTCTTAGATGTAACGTAAAATTCAGAGTTTTTTAAAAATATCTGACGAACATTTAATTTTTGGGCTTCCGTGGCGCAATGGTTAGCGCGTTCAGCTGTTATTCAAAATGTTTGTGGTTCGAGCCCATCCGGGAGCGGTGTTTTGAAGTCTCTGATGTGACGTAAAAAGTCAGAGTTTTTCCACAATACCTGACGACCATTTCATTTCTGAGCTTCCTTGGCTCGAAGGTTAGCGCGTTCGGATGTTAACCAAAAGGTTGGTGTTTCGAGCCCACCCGGCTGCCGTGTTGTGAAGTCTCAAATGTAACGTAAAAAGCCAAAGTTTTTCCACAATACCTGACGACCGTTTAATTTTTGAGCTTCCGTGGCGCAATGGTTAGCGCGTTCGGCTGTTAACCGAAAGGTTGGTGGTTCCAGCCCACCCGGGAGCGGTGTTGTGAGATCTCAAACGTAATGTCAAATGCCAAAGTTTTTCCACAATACCTGACGACCATTTAATTTTTGAGCTTCCGTGGCGCAATGGTTAGCGCGTTCGGCTGTTAACCGAAAGGTTGGTGGTTCGAGCCCACCCGGGACCGTGTTGTGAGGTCTTAGATGTAACGTAAAATTCAGAGTTTTTTAAAAATAACTGACGAACATTTAATTTTTGGGCTTCCTTGGCTCCATGGTTAGCGTGTTCGGATGTTAAGCTTAAGGTTGGTGGTTCGAGCCCATCCGGGAGCGGTGTTGTGAGGTCTTATATGTAACGTAAAATTCAGAGTTTTTTAAAAATAACTGACGAACATTTAATTTTTGGGCTTCCGTGGCGCAATGGTTAGCGCGTTCGGCTGCTAACCGAAAGTTTGGTGGTTCGAGCCCATCCGGGAGCGGTGTTGTGAAGTCTCAGATGTGACGTAAAAAGTCAAAGTTTTTCCACAATACCTGACGACCATTTCATTTCTGAGCTTCCTTGGCTCGAAGGTTAGCGCGTTCGGATGTTAACCAAAAGGTTGGTGTTTCGAGCCCACCCGGCTGCCGTGTTGTGAAGTCTCAAATGTAACGTAAAAAGCCAAAGTTTTTCCACAATACCTGACGACCGTTTAATTTTTGAGCTTCCGTGGCGCAATGGTTAGCGCGTTCGGCTGTTAACCGAAAGGTTGGTGGTTCGAGCCCACCCGGGAGCGGTGTTGTGAGATCTCAAACGTAATGTCAAATGCCAAAGTTTTTCCACAATACCTGACGACCATTTAATTTTTGAGCTTCCGTGGCGCAATGGTTAGCGCGTTCGGCTGTTAACCGAAAGGTTGGTGGTTCGAGCCCACCCGGGACCGTGTTGTGAGGTCTTAGATGTAACGTAAAATTCAGAGTTTTTTAAAAATAACTGACGAACATTTAATTTTTGGGCTTCCTTGGCTCCATGGTTAGCGTGTTCGGATGTTAAGCTTAAGGTTGGCGGTTCGAGCCCACCCGGGAGCAGTGTTGTGAAGTCTCAAATGTAACGTAAAAAGCCAAAGTTTTTCCACAATACCTGACGACCATTTAATTTTTGGGCTTCCGTGGCTCAATGGTTAGCGCGTTCGGCTGTTAACTAATAGGTTGGTTTTTCGAGCCAACCCGGGAGCGGAGTTGTGAAATCTCACACGTAACGTAAAAATCCAAAGTTTTTCCACAATACCTGACGAACATTTAATCTTAGGGCTTCCGTTGCGCAATGGTTAACGCCGTCGGCTGTTAACCGAAAGGTTGGTGGTTCGAGCCCATCCGGGAGCGGTGTTGTGAGGTCTTAGATGTAACGTAAAATTCAGAGTTTTTTAAAAATATCTGACGAACATTTAATTTTTGGGCTTCCGTGGCGCAATGGTTAGCGCGTTCAGCTCTTATTCAAAAGGTTTGTGGTTCGAGCCCATCCGGGAGCGGTGTTTTGAAGTCTCTGATATGACGTAAAAAGTCAGAGTTTTTCCACAATACCTGACGACCATTTCATTTCTGAGCTTCCTTGGCTCGAAGGTTAGCGCGTTTGGATGTTAACCAAAAGGTTGGTGGTTCGAGCCCACCCGGCTGCCGTGTTGTGAAGTCTCAAATGTAACGTAAAAAGCCAAAGTTTTTCCACAATACCTGACGACCGTTTAATTTTTGGGCTTCCGTGGCGCAATGGTTAGCGCGTTCGGCTGTTAACCGAAAGGTTGGTGGTTCGAGCCCACCCGGGAGCGGTGTTTTGAGATCTCAAACGTAATGTCAAATGCCAAAGTTTTTCCACAATACCTGACGACCATTTAATTTTTGAGCTTCCCTGGCGCAATGGTTAGCGCGTTCGGCTGTTAACCGAAAGGTTGGTGGTTCGAGCCCACCCGGGAGCGGTGTTGTGAAATCTCACATGTAACGTAAAAATCCAAAGTTTTTCCACAATACCTGACGAACATTTAATCTTTGGGCTTCCGTTGCGCAATGGTTAACGCCGTCGGCTGTTAACCGAAAGGTTGGTGGTTCGAGCCCATCCGGGAGCGGTGTTGTGAGGTCTTAGATGTAACGTAAAATTCAGAGTTTTTTAAAAATAACTGACGAACATTTAATTTTTGGGCTTCCGTGGCGCAATGGTTAGCGCGTTCGGCTGCTAACCGAAAGTTTGGTGGTTCGAGCCCATCCGGGAGCGGTGTTGTGAAGTCTCAGATGTGACGTAAAAAGTCAAAGTTTTTCCACAATACCTGACGACCATTTCATTTCTGAGCTTCCTTGGCTCCATGGTTAGCGTGTTCGGATGTTAAGCTTAAGGTTGGTGGTTCGAGCCCACCCGGGAGCAGTGTTGTGAAGTCTCAAATGTAACGTAAAAAGCCAAAGTTTTTCCACAATACCTGACGACCATTTAATTTTTGGGCTTCCGTGGCTCAATGGTTAGCGCGTTCGGCTGTTAACTAATAGGTTGGTGGTTCGAGCCCACCCGGGAGCGGAGTTGTGAAATCTCACAGGTAACGTAAAAATCCAAAGTTTTTCCACAATACCTGACGAACATTTAATCTTTGGACTTCCGTTGCGCAATGGTTAACGCCGTCGGCTGTTAACCGAAAGGTTGGTGGTTCGAGCCCATCCGGGAGCGGTGTTGTGAGGTCTTAGATGTAACGTAAAATTCAGAGTTTTTTAAAAATATCTGACGAACATTTAATTTTTGGGCTTCCGTGGCGCAATGGTTAGCGCGTTCAGCTGTTATTCAAAATGTTTGTGGTTCGAGCCCATCCGGGAGCGGTGTTTTGAAGTCTCTGATGTGACGTAAAAAGTCAGAGTTTTTCCACAATACCTGACGACCATTTCATTTCTGAGCTTCCTTGGCTCGAAGGTTAGCGCGTTCGGATGTTAACCAAAAGGTTGGTGTTTCGAGCCCACCCGGCTGCCGTGTTGTGAAGTCTCAAATGTAACGTAAAAAGCCAAAGTTTTTCCACAATACCTGACGACCGTTTAATTTTTGAGCTTCCGTGGCGCAATGGTTAGCGCGTTCGGCTGTTAACCGAAAGGTTGGTGGTTCCAGCCCACCCGGGAGCGGTGTTGTGAGATCTCAAACGTAATGTCAAATGCCAAAGTTTTTCCACAATACCTGACGACCATTTAATTTTTGAGCTTCCGTGGCGCAATGGTTAGCGCGTTCGGCTGTTAACCGAAAGGTTGGTGGTTCGAGCCCACCCGGGACCGTGTTGTGAGGTCTTAGATGTAACGTAAAATTCAGAGTTTTTTAAAAATAACTGACGAACATTTAATTTTTGGGCTTCCTTGGCTCCATGGTTAGCGTGTTCGGATGTTAAGCTTAAGGTTGGTGGTTCGAGCCCACCCGGGAGCAGTGTTGTGAAGTCTCAAATGTAACGTAAAAAGCCAAAGTTTCTCCACAATACCTGACGACCATTTAATTTTTGGGCTTCCGTGGCTCAATGGTTAGCGCGTTCGGCTGTTAACTAATAGGTTGGTGGTTCGAGCCCACCCGGGAGCGGAGTTGTGAAATCTCACAGGTAACGTAAAAATCCAAAGTTTTTCCACAATACCTGACGAACATTTAATCTTTGGGCTTCCGTTGCGCAATGGTTAACGCCGTCGGCTGTTAACCGAAAGGTTGGTGGTTCGAGCCCATCCGGGAGCGGTGTTGTGAGGTCTTAGATGTAACGTAAAATTCAGAGTTTTTTAAAAATACCTGACGAACATTTAATCTTTGGGCTTCCGTGGCTCAATGGTTAGCGCGGTCGGCTGTTAACCGAAAGGTTGGTGGTTCGAGCCCATCCGGGAGCGGTGTTGTGAGGTCTTAGATGTAACGTAAAATTCAGAGTTTTTTAAAAATAACTGACGAACATTTAATTTTTGGGCTTCCGTGGCGCAATGGTTAGCGCGTTCGGCTGTTAACCGAAAGGTTGGTGGTTCGAGCCCATCCGGGAGCGGTGTTGTGAAGTCTCAGATGTGACGTAAAAAGTCAAAGTTTTTCCACAATACCTGACGACCATTTCATTTCTGATCTTCCTTGGCTCCATGGTTAGCGTGTTCGGATGTTAAGCTTAAGGTTGGTGGTTCGAGCCCACCCGGGAGCAGTGTTGTGAAGTCTCAAATGTAACGTAAAAAGCCAAAGTTTTTCCACAATACCTGACGACCGTTTAATTTTTGAGCTTCCGTGGCGCAATGGTTAGCGCGTTCGGCTGTTAACCGAAAGGTTGGTGGTTCGAGCCCACCCGGGAGCGGTGTTGTGAAATCTCACATGTAACGTAAAAATCCAAATTTTTTCCACAATACCTGACGAACATTTAATCTTTGGACTTCCGTTGCGCAATGGTTAACGCCGTCGGCTGTTAACCGAAAGGTTGGTGGTTCGAGCCCATCCGGGAGCGGTGTTGTGAGGTCTTAGATGTAACGTAAAATTCAGAGTTTTTTAAAAATATCTGACGAACATTTAATTTTTGGGCTTCCGTGGCGCAATGGTTAGCGCGTTCAGCTGTTATTCAAAATGTTTGTGGTTCGAGCCCATCCGGGAGCGGTGTTTTGAAGTCTCTGATGTGACGTAAAAAGTCAGAGTTTTTCCACAATACCTGACGACCATTTCATTTCTGAGCTTCCTTGGCTCCATGGTTAGCGTGTTCGGATGTTAAGCTTAAGGTTGGTGGTTCGAGCCCACCCGGGAGCATTGTTGTGAAGTCTCAAATGTAACGTAAAAAGCCAAAGTTTTTCCACAATACCTGACGACCATTTAATTTTTGGGCTTCCGTGGCTCAATGGTTAGCGCGTTCGGCTGTTAACTAATAGGTTGGTGGTTCGAGCCCACCCGGGAGCGGAGTTGTGAAATCTCACAGGTAACGTAAAAATACAAAGTTTTTCCACAATACCTGACGAACATTTAATCTTTGGGCTTCCGTTGCGCAATGGTTAACGCCGTCGGCTGTTAACCGAAAGGTTGGTGGTTCGAGCCCATCCGAGAGCGGTGTTGTGAGGTCTTAGATGTAACGTAAAATTCAGAGTTTTTTAAAAATATCTGACGAACATTTAATTTTTGGGCTTCCGTGGCGAAATGGTTAGCGCGTTCAGCTGTTATTCAAAAGGTTTGTGGTTCGAGCCCATCCGGAAGCGGTGTTTTGAAGTCTCTGATGTGACGTAAAAAGTCAGAGTTTTTCCACAATACCTGACGACCATTTCATTTCTGAGCTTCCTTGGCTCGAAGGTTAGCGCGTTCGGATGTTAACCAAAAGGTTGGTGGTTCGAGCCCACCCGGCTGCCGTGTTGTGAAGTCTCAAATGTAACGTAAAAAGCCAAAGTTTTTCCACAATACCTGACGACCGTTTAATTTTTGAGCTTCCGTGGCGCAATGGTTAGCGCGTTCGGCTGTTAACCGTAAGGTTGGTGGTTCGAGCCCACCCGGGAGCGGTGTTGTGAGATCTCAAACGTAATGTCAAATGCCAAAGTTTTTCCACAATACCTGACGACCATTTAATTTTTGAGCTTCCGTGGCGCAATGGTTAGCGCGTTCGGCTGTTAAACGAAAGGTTGGTGGTTCGAGCCCACCCGGGAGCGGTGTTGTGAATTTTCACATGTAACGTAAAAATCCAAAGTTTTTCCACAATACCTGACGAACATTTAATCTTTGGGCTTCCGTTGCGCAATGGTTAACGCCGTCGGCTGTTAACCGAAAGGTTGGTGGTTCGAGCCCATCTGGGAGCGGTGTTGTGAGGTCTTAGATGTAACGTAAAATTCAGAGTTTTTTAAAAATAACTGACGAACATTTAATTTTTGGGCTTCCGTGGCGCAATGGTTAGCGCGTTCGGCTGTTAACCGAAAGGTTGGTGGTTCGAGCCCATCCGTGAGCGGTGTTGTGAGGTCTCAGATGTGACGTAAAATCAAAGTTTTTCCACAATACCTGACGACCATTTCATTTCTGAGCTTCCTTGGCTCCATGGTTAGCGTGTTCGGATGTTAAGCTTAAGGTTGGTGGTTCGAGCCCACCCGGGAGCAGTGTTGTGAAGTCTCAAATGTAACGTAAAAAGCCAAAGTTTTTCCACAATACCTGACGACCATTTAATTTTTGGGCTTCCGTGGCTCAATGGTTAGCGCGTTCGGCTGTTAACTAATAGGTTGGTGGTTCGAGCCAACCCGGGAGCGGAGTTGTGAAATCTCACAGGTAACGTAAAAATCCAAAGTTTTGCCACAATACCTGACGAACATTTAATCTTAGGGCTTCCGTTGCGCAATGGTTAACGCCGTCGGCTGTTAACCGAAAGGTTGGTGGTTCGAGCCCATCCGGGAGCGGTGTTGTGAGGTCTTAGATGTAACGTAAAATTCAGAGTTTTTTAAAAATATCTGACGAACATTTAATTTTTGGGCTTCCGTGGCGCAATGGTTAGCGCGTTCAGCTCTTATTCAAAAGGTTTGTGGTTCGAGCCCATCCGGGAGCGGTGTTTTGAAGTCTCTGATGTGACGTAAAAAGTCAGAGTTTTTCCACAATACCTGACGACCATTTCATTTCTGAGCTTCCTTGGCTCGAAGGTTAGCGCGTTCGGATGTTAACCAAAAGGTTGGTGGTTCGAGCCCACCCGGCTGCCGTGTTGTGAAGTCCCAAATGTAACGTGAAAAGCCAAAGTTTTTCCACAATACCTGACGACCGTTTAATTTTTGGGCTTCCGTGGCGCAATGGTTAGCGCGTTCGGCTGTTAACCGAAAGGTTGGTGGTTCGAGCCCACCCGGGAGCGGTGTTGTGAGATCTCAAACGTAATGTCAAATGCCAAAGTTTTTCCACAATACCTGACGACCATTTAATTTTTGAGCTTCCCTGGCGCAATGGTTAGCGCGTTCGGCTGTTAACCGAAAGGTTGGTGGTTCGAGCCCACCCGGGAGCGGTGTTGTGAAATCTCACATGTAACGTAAATATCCAAAGTTTTTCCACAATACCTGACGAACATTTAATCCTTGGGCTTCCGTTGCGCAATGGTTAACGCCGTCGGCTGTTAACCGAAAGGTTGGTGGTTCGAGCCCATCTGGGAGCGGTGTTGTGAGGTCTTAGATGTAACGTAAAATTCAGAGTTTTTTAAAAATAACTGACGAACATTTAATTTTTGGGCTTCCGTGGCGCAATGGTTAGCGCGTTCGGCTGTTAACCGAAAGGTTGGTGGTTCGAGCCCATCCGTGAGCGGTGTTGTGAGGTCTCAGATGTGACGTAAAATCAAAGTTTTTCCACAATACCTGACGACCATTTCATTTCTGAGCTTCCTTGGCTCCATGGTTAGCGTGTTCGGATGTTAAGCTTAAGGTTGGTGGTTCGAGCCCACCCGGGAGCAGTGTTGTGAAGTCTCAAATGTAACGTAAAAAGCCAAAGTTTTTCCACAATACCTGACGATCATTTAATTTTTGGGCTTCCGTGGCTCAATGGTTAGCGCGTTCGGCTGTTAACTAATAGGTTGGTGGTTCGAGCCAACCCGGGAGCGGAGTTGTGAAATCTCACAGGTAACGTAAAAATCCAAAGTTTTTCCACAATACCTGACGAACATTTAATCTTTGGGCTTCCGTTGCGCAATGGTTAACGCCGTCGGCTGTTAACCGAAAGGTTGGTGGTTCGAGCCCATCCGGGAGCGGTGTTGTGAGGTTTTGATGTAACGTAAAATTCAGAGTTTTTTAAAAATAACTGACGAACATTTAATTTTTGGGCTTCCGTGGCGCAATGGTTAGCGCGTTCGGCTGCTAACCGAAAGGTTGGTGGTTCGAGCCCATCCGGGAGCGGTGTTGTGAAGTCTCAGATGTGACGTAAAAAGTCAAAGTTTTTCCACAATACCTGACGACCATTTCATTTCTGAGCTTCCTTGGCTCCATAATTAGCGTGTTCGGATGTTAAGCTTAAGGTTGGTGGTTCGAGCCCACCCGGGAGCAGTGTTGTGAAGTCTCAAATGTAACGTAAAAAGCCAAAGTTTTTCCACAATACCTGACGACCATTTAATTTTTGGGCTTCCGTGGCTCAATGGTTAGCGCGTTCGGCTGTTAACTAATAGGTTGGTGGTTCGAGCCCACCCGGGAGCGGAGTTGTGAAATCTCACAGGTAACGTAAAAATCCAAAGTTTTTCCACAATACCTGACGAACATTTAATCTTTGGACTTCCGTTGCGCAATGGTTAACGCCGTCGGCTGTTAACCGAAAGGTTGGTGGTTCGAGCCCATCCGGGAGCGGTGTTGTGAGGTCTTAGATGTAACGTAAAATTCAGAGTTTTTTAAAAATATCTGACGAACATTTAATTTTTGGGCTTCCGTGGCGCAATGGTTAGCGCGTTCAGCTGTTATTCAAAAGGTTTGTGGTTCGAGCCCATCCGGGAGCGGTGTTTTGAAGTCTCGAATGTGACGTAAAAAGTCAGAGTTTTTCCACAATACCTGACGACCATTTCATTTCTGAGCTTCCTTGGCTCCATGGTTAGCGTGTTCGGATGTTAAGCTTAAGGTTGGTGGTTCGAGCCCACCCGGGAGCAGTGTTGTGAAGTCTCAAATGTAACGTAAAAAGCCAAAGTTTTTCCACAATACCTGACGATCATTTAATTTTTGGGCTTCCGTGGCTCAATGGTTAGCGCGTTCGGCTGTTAACTAATAGGTTGGTGGTTCGAGCCAACCCGGGAGCGGAGTTGTGAAATCTCACAGGTAACGTAAAAATCCAAAGTTTTTCCACAATACCTGACGAACATTTAATCTTTGGGCTTCCGTTGCGCAATGGTTAACGCCGTCGGCTGTTAACCGAAAGGTTGGTGGTTCGAGCCCATCCGGGAGCGGTGTTGTGAGGTTTTGATGTAACGTAAAATTCAGAGTTTTTTAAAAATAACTGACGAACATTTAATTTTTGGGCTTCCGTGGCGCAATGGTTAGCCCGTTCGGCTGCTAACCGAAAGGTTGGTGGTTCGAGCCCATCCGGGAGCGGTGTTGTGAAGTCTCAGATGTGACGTAAAAAGTCAAAGTTTTTCCACAATACCTGACGACCATTTCATTTCTGAGCTTCCTTGGCTCCATGGTTAGCGTGTTCGGATGTTAAGCTTAAGGTTGGTGGTTCGAGCCCACCCGGGAGCAGTGTTGTGAAGTCTCAAATGTAACGTAAAAAGCCAAAGTTTTTCCACAATACCTGACGACCATTTAATTTTTGGGCTTCCGTGGCTCAATGGTTAGCGCGTTCGGCTGTTAACTAATAGGTTGGTGGTTCGAGCCCACCCGGGAGCGGAGTTGTGAAATCTCACAGGTAACGTAAAAATCCAAAGTTTTTCCACAATACCTGACGAACATTTAATCTTTGGACTTCCGTTGCGCAATGGTTAACGCCGTCGGCTGTTAACCGAAAGGTTGGTGGTTCGAGCCCATCCGGGAGCGGTGTTGTGAGGTCTTAGATGTAACGTAAAATTCAGAGTTTTTTAAAAATATCTGACGAACATTTAATTTTTGGGCTTCCGTGGCGCAATGGTTAGCGCGTTCAGCTGTTATTCAAAAGGTTTGTGGTTCGAGCCCATCCGGGAGCGGTGTTTTGAAGTCTCTGATGTGACGTAAAAAGTCAGAGTTTTTCCACAATACCTGACGACCATTTCATTTCTGAGCTTCCTTGGCTCGAAGGTTAGCGCGTTCGGATGTTAACCAAAAGGTTGGTGGTTCGAGCCCACCCGGCTGCCGTGTTGTGAAGTCTCAAATGTAACGTAAAAAGCCAAAGTTTTTCCACAATACCTGACGACCGTTTAATTTTTGAGCTTCCGTGGCGCAATGGTTAGCGCGTTCGGCTGTTAACCGAAAGGTTGGTGGTTCGAGCCCACCCGGGAGCGGTGTTGTGAGATCTCAAACGTAATGTCAAATGCCAAAGTTTTTCCACAATACCTGACGACCATTTAATTTTTGAGCTTCCGTGGCGCAATGGTTAGCGCGTTCGGCTGTTAACCGAAAGGTTGGTGGTTCGAGCCCACCCGGGACCGTGTTGTGAGGTCTTAGATGTAACGTAAAATTCAGAGTTTTTTAAAAATAACTGACGAACATTTAATTTTTGGGCTTCCTTGGCTCCATGGTTAGCGTGTTCGGATGTTAAGCTTAAGGTTGGTGGTTCGAGCCCACCCGGGAGCAGTGTTGTGAAGTCTCAAATGTAACGTAGAAAGCCAAAGTTTCTCCACAATACCTGACGACCAATTAATTTTTGGGCTTCCGTGGCTCAATGGTTAGCGCGTTCGGCTGTTAACTAATAGGTTGGTGGTTCGAGCCCACCCGGGAGCGGAGTTGTGAAATCTCACAGGTAACGTAAAAATCCAAAGTTTTTCCACAATACCTGACGAACATTTAATCTTTGGGCTTCCGTTGCGCAATGGTTAACGCCGTCGGCTGTTAACCGAAAGGTTGGTGGTTCGAGCCCATCCGGGAGCGGTGTTGTGAGGTCTTAGATGTAACGTAAAATTCAGAGTTTTTTAAAAATACCTGACGAACATTTAATCTTTGGGCTTCCGTGGCGCAATGGTTAGCGCGTTCGGCTGTTAACTGAAAGGTTGGTGGTTCGAGACCATCCGGGAGCGGTGTTGTGAGGTCTCAGATGTGACGTAAAAAGTCAAAGTTTTTCCACAATACCTGACGACCATTTAATTTTTGAGCTTCCGTGGCGCAATGGTTAGCGTGTTCGGCTGTTAACCGAAAGGTTGGTGGTTCGAGCCCATCCGGGAGCGGTGTTGTGAGGTCTCAGATGTGACGTAAAAAGTCAAAGTTTTTCCACAATACCTGACGAACATTTAATATTTGGGCTTCCGTTGCGCAATGGTTAACGCCGTCGGCTGTTAACCGAAAGGTTGGTGTTTCGAGCCCATCCGGGACCGTGTTGTGAGGTCTTAGATGTAACGTAAAATTCAGAGTTTTTTAAAAATAACTGACGAACATTTAATTTTTGGGCTTCCTTGGCTCCATGGTTAGCGTGTTCGGATGTTAAGCTTAAGGTTGGTGGTTCGAGCCCACCCGGGAGCAGTGTTGTGAAGTCTCAAATGTAACGTAAAAAGCCAAAGTTTCTCCACAATACCTGACGACCATTTGATTTTTGGGCTTCCGTGGCTCAATGGTTAGCGCGTTCGGCTGTTAACTAATAGGTTGGTGGTTCGAGCCCACCCGGGAGCGGAGTTGTGAAATCTCACAGGTAACGTAAAAATCCAAAGTTTTTCCACAATACCTGACGAACATTTAATCTTTGGGCTTCCGTTGCGCAATGGTTAACGCCGTCGGCTGTTAACCGAAAGGTTGGTGGTTCGAGCCCATCCGGGAGCGGTGTTGTGAGGTCTTAGATGTAACGTAAAATTCAGAGTTTTTTAAAAATACCTGACGAACATTTAAACTTTGGGCTTCCGTGGCGCAATGGTTAGCGCGTTCGGCTGTTAACTGAAAGGTTGGTGGTTCGAGACCATCCGGGAGCGGTGTTGTGAGGTCTCAGATGTGACGTAAAAAGTCAAAGTTTTTCCACAATACCTGACGACCATTTAATTTTTGAGCTTCCGTGGCGCAATGGTTAGCGCGTTCGGCTGTTAACCGAAAGGTTGGTGGTTCGAGCCCATCCGGGAGCGGTGTTGTGAGGTCTCAGATGTGACGTAAAAAGTCAAAGTTTTTCCACAATACCTGACGAACATTTAATATTTGGGCTTCCGTTGCGCAATGGTTAACGCCGTCGGCTGTTAACCGAAAGGTTGGTGGTTCGAGCCCATCCGGGAGCGGTGTTGTGAGGTCTTAGATGTAACGTAAAATTCAGAGGTTTTTAAAAATAACTGACGAACATTTAGTTTTTGGGCTTCCTTGGCTCCATGGTTAGCGTGTTCGGATGTTAAGCTTAAGGTTGGTGGTTCGAGCCCACCCGGGAGCAGTGTTGTGAAGTCTCAAATGTAACGTAAAAAGCCAAAGTTTCTCCACAATACCTGACGACCATTTAATTTTTGGGCTTCCGTGGCTCAATGGTTAGCGCGTTCGGCTGTTAACTAATAGGTTGGTGGTTCGAGCCCACCCGGGAGCGGAGTTGTGAAATCTCACAGGTAACGTAAAAATCCAAAGTTTTTCCACAATACCTGACGAACATTTAATCTTTGGGCTTCCGTTGCGCAATGGTTAACGCCGTCGGCTGTTAACCGAAAGGTTGGTGGTTCGAGCCCATCCGGGAGCGGTGTTGTGAGGTCTTAGATGTAACGTAAAATTCAGAGTTTTTTAAAAATACCTGACGAACATTTAATCTTTGGGCTTCCGTGGCGCAATGGTTAGCGCGTTCGGCTGTTAACTGAAAGGTTGGTGGTTCGAGACCATCCGGGAGCGGTGTTGTGAGGTCTCAGATGTGACGTAAAAAGTCAAAGTTTTTCCACAATACCTGACGACCATTTAATTTTTGAGCTTCCGTGGCGCAATGGTTAGCGCGTTCGGCTGTTAACCGAAAGGTTGGTGGTTCGAGCCCATCCGGGAGCGGTGTTGTGAGGTCTCAGATGTGACGTAAAAAGTCAAAGTTTTTCCACAATACCTGACGAACATTTAATATTTGGGCTTCCGTTGCGCAATGGTTAACGCCGTCGGCTGTTAACCGAAAGGTTGGTGGTTCGAGCCCATCCGGGAGCGGTGTTGTGAGGTCTTAGATGTAACGTAAAATTCAGAGTTTTTTAAAAATAACTGACGAACATTTAATTTTTGGGCTTCCGTGGCGCAATGGTTAGCGCGTTCGGCTGTTAACCGAAAGGTTGGTGGTTCGAGCCCATCCGGGAGCGGTGTTGTGAGGTCTTAGATGTAACGTAAAATTCAGAGTTTTTTAAAAATACCTGACGAACATTTAATCTTTGGGCTTCTGTGGCGCAATGGTTAGCGCGTTCGGCTGTTAACCGAAAGGTTGGTGGTTCGAGCCCACCCGGGAGCGGTGTTGTGAGCTCTCACATGTAACGTAAAAAGCCAAAGTGTTTCCACAATACCCGACGACCATTTAATTTTTGGGCTTCCGTGGCGCAATGGTTAGCGCGTTCGGCTGTTAACCGAAAGGTTGGTGGTTCGAGCCCACCCGGGAGCGGAGTTGTGAAATCTCACAGGTAACGTAAAAATCCAAAGTTTTTCCACAATACCTGACGAACATTTAATCTTTGGGCTTCCGTTGCGCAATGGTTAACGCCGTCAGCTGTTAACCGAAAGGTTGGTGGTTCGAGCCCATCCGGGAGCGGTGTTGTGAGGTCTTAGATGTAACGTAAAATTCAGAGTTTTTTAAAAATACCTGACGAACATTTAATCTTTGGGCTTCCGTGGCGCAATGGTTAGCGCGTTCGGCTGTTAACTGAAAGGTTGGTGGTTCGAGACCATCCGGGAGCGGTGTTGTGAGGTCTCAGATGTGACGTAAAATTCAGAGTTTTTTAAAAATAACTGACGAACATTTAATTTTTGGGCTTCCGTGGCGCAATGGTTAGCGCGTTCGGCTGTTAACCGAAAGGTTGGTGGTTCGAGCCCATCCGGGAGCGGTGTTGTGAGGTCTAAGATGTAACGTAAAATTCAGAGTTTTTTAAAAATACCTGACGAACATTTAATCTTTGGGCTTCTGTGGCGCAATGGTTAGCGCGTTCGGCTGTTAACCGAAAGGTTGGTGGTTCGAGCCCACCCGGGAGCGGTGTTGTGAGCTCTCACATGTAACGTAAAAAGCCAAAGTGTTTCCACAATACCCGACGACCATTTAATTTTTGGGCTTCCGTGGCGCAATGGTTAGCGCGTTCGGCTGTTAACCGAAAGGTTGGTGGTTCGAGCCCACCCGGGAGCGGAGTTGTGAAATCTCACAGGTAACGTAAAAATCCAAAGTTTTTCCACAATACCTGACGAACATTTAATCTTTGGGCTTCCGTTGCGCAATGGTTAACGCCGTCGGCTGTTAACCGAAAGGTTGGTGGTTCGAGCCCATCAGGGAGCGGTGTTGTGAGGTCTTAGATGTAACGTAAAATTCAGAGTTTTTTAAAAATACCTGACGAACATTTAATCTTTGGGCTTCCGTGGCGCAATGGTTAGCGCGTTCGGCTGTTAACTGAAAGGTTGGTGGTTCGAGACCATCCGGGAGCGGTGTTGTGAGGTCTCAGATGTGACGTAAAAAGTCAAAGTTTTTCCACAATACCTGACGACCATTTAATTTTTGAGCTTCCGTGGCGCAATGGTTAGCGCGTTCGGATGTTAACCGAAAGGTTGGTGGTTCGAGCCCATCCGGGAGCGGTGTTGTGAGGTCTCAGATGTGACGTAAAAAGTCAAAGTTTTTCCACAATACCTGACGAACATTTAATATTTGGGCTTCCGTTGCGCAATGGTTAACGCCGTCGGCTGTTAACCGAAAGGTTGGTGGTTCGAGCCCATCCGGGAGCGGTGTTGTGAGGTCTTAGATGTAACGTAAAATTCAGAGTTTTTTAAAAATAACTGACGAACATTTAATTTTTGGGCTTCCGTGGCGCAATGGTTAGCGCGTTCGGCTGTTAACCGAAAGGTTGGTGGTTCGAGCCCATCCGGGAGCGGTGTTGTGAGGTCTTAGATGTAACGTAAAATTCAGAGTTTTTTAAAAATACCTGACGAACATTTAATCTTTGGGCTTCTGTGGCGCAATGGTTAGCGCGTTCGGCTGTT
Organism: Phalangium opilio; assembly: GCF_054372755.1. Lineage (NCBI taxonomy): Eukaryota > Metazoa > Arthropoda > Arachnida > Opiliones > Phalangiidae > Phalangium > Phalangium opilio. The sequence continues at coordinate 8,354,192 of NW_028324228.1, forward strand.
AACCGAAAGGTTGGTGGTTCGAGCCCACCCGGGAGCGGTGTTGTGAGCTCTCACATGTAACGTAAAAAGCCAAAGTGTTTCCACAATACCCGACGACCATTTAATTTTTGGGCTTCCGTGGCGCAATGGTTAGCGCGTTCGGCTGTTAACCGAAAGGTTGGTGGTTCGACCCCACCCGGGAGCGGTGTTGTGAGCTCTGACATGTAACGTAAAAAGCCAAAGTGTTTCCACAATACCCGACGACCATTTATTTTTTGGGCTTCCGTGGCGCAATGGTTAGCGCGTTCGGCTGTTAACCGAAAGGTTGGTGGTTCGAGCCCACCCGGGAGCGGTGTTGTGAAATCTCACATGTAACGTAAAAATCCAAAGTTTTTCCACAATACCTGACGAACTTTAATCTTTGGGCTTCCGTTGCGCAATGGTTAACGCCGTCGGCTGTTAACCGAAAGGTTGGTGGTTCGAGCCCATCCGGGAGCGGTGTTGTGAGGTCTTAGATGTAACGTAAAATTCAGAGTTTTTTAAAAATAAGTGACGAACATTTAATTTTTGGGCTTCCGTGGCGCAATGGTTAGCGCGTTCGGCTGTTAACCGAAAGGTTGGTGGTTCGAGCCCATCCGGGAGCGGTGTTGTGAGGTCTTAGATGTAACGTAAAATTCAGAGTTTTTTAAAAATACCTGACGTACATTTAATCTTTGGGCTTCTGTGGCGCAATGGTTAGCGCATTCGGCTGTTAACCGAAAGGTTGGTGGTTCGAGCCCACCCGGGAGCGGTGTTGTGAGCTCTCACATGTAACTTAAAAAGCCAAAGTTTTTCCACAATACCTGACGAACATTTAATCTTTTGGGCTTCCGTTGCGCAATGGTTAACGCCGTCGGATGTTAACCAAAAGGTTGGTGGTTCGACCCCACCCGGCTGCCGTGTTGTGAAGTCTCAAATGTAACGAAAAAAGCCAAAGTTTTTCCACAATACCTGACGACCGTTTAATTTTTGAGCTTCCGTGGCGCAATGGTTAGCGCGTTCGGCTGTTAACCGAAAGGTTGGTGGTTCGAGCCCACCCGGGAGCGGTGTTGTGAGATCTCAAACGTAATGTCAAATGCCAAAGTTTTTCCACAATACCTGACGACCATTTAATTTTTGAGCTTCCGTGGCGCAATGGTTAGCGCGTTCGGCTGTTAACCGAAAGGTTGGTGGTTCGAGCCCATCCGGGAGCGGTGTTGTGAGGTCTTAGATGTAACGTAAAATTCAGAGTTTTTTAAAAATACCTGACGAACATTTAATCTTTGGGCTTCTGTGGCGCAATGGTTAGCGCGTTCGGCTGTTAACCGAAAGGTTGGTGGTTCGAGCCCACCCGGGAGCGGTGTTGTGAGCTCTCACATGTAACGTAAAAAGCCAAAGTGTTTCCACAATACCCGACGACCATTTAATTTTTGGGCTTCCGTGGCGCAATGGTTAGCGCGATCGGCTGTTAACCGAAAGGTTGGTGGTTCGACCCCACCCGGGAGCGGTGTTGTGAGCTCTCACATGTAACGTAAAAAGCCAAAGTGTTTCCACAATACCCGACGACCATTTAATTTTTGGGCTTCCGTGGCGCAATGGTTAGCGCGTTCGGCTGTTAACCGAAAGGTTGGTGGTTCGAGCCCATCCGTGAGCGGTGTTGTGAGGTCTCAGATGTGACGTAAAAAGTCAAAGTTTTTCCACAATACCTGACGAACATTTAATCTTTGGGCTTCCGTTGCGCAATGGTTAACGCCGTCGGCTGTTAACCGAAAGGTTGGTGGTTCGAGCCCATCCGGGAGCGGTGTTGTGAGGTCTTAGATGTAACGTAAAATTCAGAGTTTTTTAAAAATAACTGACGAACATTTAATTTTTGGGCTTCCGTGGCGCATTGGTTAGAGCGTTCAGCTGTTAACCGAAAGGTTGGTGGTTCGAGCCCACCCGGGAGCGGTGTTGTGAGCTCTCACATGTAACTTAAAAAGCCAAAGTTTTTCCACAATACCTGACGAACATTTAATCTTTTGGGCTTCCGTTGCGCAATGGTTAACGCCGTCGGATGTTAACCAAAAGGTTGGTGGTTCGACCCCACCCGGCTGCCGTGTTGTGAAGTCTCAAATGTAACGTAAAAAGCCAAAGTTTTTCCACAATACCTGACGACCGTTTAATTTTTGAGCTTCCGTGGCGCAATGGTTAGCGCGTTCGGCTGTTAACCGAAAGGTTGGTAGTTCGAGCCCACCCGGGAGCGGTGTTGTGAGATCTCAAACGTAATGTCAAATGCCAAAGTTTTTCCACAATACCTGACGACCATTTAATTTTTGAGCTTCCGTGGCGCAATGGTTAGCGCGTTCGGCTGTTAACCGAAAGGTTGGTGGTTCGAGCCCACCCGGGACCGTGTTGTGAGGTCTTAGATGTAACGTAAAATTCAGAGTTTTTTAAAAATAACTGACGAACATTTAATTTTTGGGCTTCCTTGGCTCCATGGTTAGCGTGTTCGGATGTTAAGCTTAAGGTTGGTGGTTCGAGCCCACCCGGGAGCAGTGTTGTGAAGTCTCAAATGTAACGTAAAAAGCCAAAGTTTTTCCACAATACCTGACGACCATTTAATTTTTGGGCTTCCGTGGCTCAATGGTTAGCGCGTTCGGCTGTTAACTAATAGGTTGGTGGTTCGAGCCCACCCGGGAGCGGAGTTGTGAAATCTCACAGGTAACGTAAAAATCCAAAGTTTTTCCACAATACCTGACGAACATTTAATCTTTGGGCTTCCGTTGCGCAATGGTTAACGCCGTCGGCTGTTAACCGAAAGGTTGGTGGTTCGAGCCCATCCGGGAGCGGTGTTGTGAGGTCTTAGATGTAACGTAAAATTCAGAGTTTTTTAAAAATACCTGACGAACATTTAATCTTTGGGCTTCCGTGGCGCAATGGTTAGCGCGTTCGGCTGTTAACTGAAAGGTTGGTGGTTCGAGACCATCCGGGAGCGGTGTTGTGAGGTCTCAGATGTGACGTAAAAAGTCAAAGTTTTTCCACAATACCTGACGACCATTTAATTTTTGAGCTTCCGTGGCGCAATGGTTAGCGCGTTCGGCTGTTAACCGAAAGGTTGGTGGTTCGAGCCCATCCGGGAGCGGTGTTGTGAGGTCTCAGATGTGACGTAAAAAGTCAAAGTTTTTCCACAATACCTGACGAACATTTAATCTTTGGGCTTCCGTTGCGCAATGGTTAACGCCGTCGGCTGTTAACCGAAAGGTTGGTGGTTCGAGCCCATCCGGGAGCGGTGTTGTGAGGTCTTAGATGTAACGTAAAATTCAGAGTTTTTTAAAAATAACTGACGAACATTTAATTTTTGGGCTTCCGTGGCGCAATGGTTAGCGCGTTCGGCTGTTAACCGAAAGGTTGGTGGTTCGAGCCCACCCGGGAGCGGTGTTGTGAGCTCTCACATGTAACGTAAAAAGCCAAAGTGTTTCCACAAAACCCGACGACCATTTAATTTTTGGGCTTCCGTGGCGCAATGGTTAGCGCGTTCGGCTGTTAACCGAAAGGTTGGTGGTTCGACCCCACCCGGGAGCGGTGTTGTGAGCTCTGACATGTAACGTAAAAAGCCAAAGTGTTTCCACAATACCCGACGACCATTTAATTTTTGGGCTTCCGTGGCGCAATGGTTAGCGCGTTCGGCTGTTAACCGAAAGGTTGGTGGTTCGAGCCCACCCGGGAGCGGTGTTGTGAAATCTCACATGTAACGTAAAAATCCAAAGTTTTTCCACAATACCTGACGAACATTTAATCTTTGGGCTTCCGTTGCGCAATGGTTAACGCCGTCGGCTGTTAACCGAAAGGTTGGTGGTTCGAGCCCATCCGGGAGCGGTGTTGTGAGGTCTTAGATGTAACGTAAAATTCAGAGTTTTTTAAAAATACCTGACGAACATTTAATCTTTGGGCTTCTGTGGCGCAATGGTTAGCGCGTTCGGCTGTTAACCGAAAGGTTGGTGGTTCGAGCCCACCCGGGAGCGGTGTTGTGAAATCTCACATGTAACGTAAAAATCCAAAGTTTTTCCACAATACCTGACGAACATTTAATCTTTGGGCTTCCGTTGCGCAATGGTTAACGCCGTCGGCTGTTAACCGAAAGGTTGGTGGTTCGAGCCCATCCGGGAGCGGTGTTGTGAGGTCTTAGATGTAACGTAAAATTCAGAGTTTTTTAAAAATAACTGACGAACATTTAATTTTTGGGCTTCCGTGGCGCAATGGTAAGCGCGTTCGGCTGTTAACCGAAAGGTTGGTGGTTCGAGCCCATCCGGGAGCGGTGTTGTGAGGTCTTAGATGTAACGTAAAATTCAGAGTTTTTTAAAAATACCTGACGAACATTTAATCTTTGGGCTTCTGTGGCGCAATGGTTAGCGCGTTCGGCTGTTAACCGAAAGGTTGGTGGTTCGAGCCCACCCGGGAGCGGTGTTGTGAGCTCTCACATGTAACGTAAAAAGCCAAAGTGTTTCCACAATACCCGACGATTTCTAGTGAAAACTGAATTTTAACAGTTTTTTGAATGAATATCGTTACATTTGCTTGAATTAAAGCAAAAAGTACAAAAACTATGGTTTCAGTAATTATATTTGAAAATAGTGAAAAAATTCTCAAAATGTGCTTCTCTGGTCGAGAAACGTCGATTTTGAAAATGTTATTAAAAATCGAGGTACATTTTTATTTATTGATCAATCGAGATGAAATCACTTTTAATGAGTATTTTATAGGTAATTAAGCTGATTTCGGTCATAAAGATGTCCAGAAAATAATGCATTAAAAAGTGTACCGAAAAAATCGCATGTTTTTTTTCTTCAGGATACAAAATCCGTGACAACGATTTCTTATTGAAAATCGAATTTGAACAGTTTTTTGAATGAATATCGTTACATTTGCTTGAATTAAAGCAAAAAGTACAAAAATAATGGTTTCATTGGTTATATTTGAAAATAGTGAAAACATTCTCAAAATGTGCTTCTCTGGTCGAGAAACGTCGATTTTGAAAATGTTATTAAAAATCGAGGTACATTTTTTTTTATTGATCAATCGAGATGAAATCACTTTTAATGAGTATTTTATAAGTATTTAAGCTAAATTCGATCAAAAATTTGTCCAGAAAAAAATGCATTCAAAAGTGTATCGAAAAAATCGCATGTTTTTTTTTCTTCAAGATACAAAATCCGTGAACACGATTTCTAAGTGAAAATTGAATTTTAACAGTTTTTTGAATGAATATCGTTACATTTGCTTGAATTAAAGCAAAAAGTACAAAAACTATGGTTTCAGTAATTATATTTGAAAATAGTGAAAAAATTCTCAAACTGTGCTTCTCTGGTCGAGAAACGTCGATTTTGAAAATGTTATTAAAAATCGAGGTACATTTTTATTTATTGATCAATCGAGATGAAATCACTTTTAATGAGTATTTTATAAGTATTTAAGCTAAATTCGGTCAAAAATTTGTCCAGAAAAAAATGCATTCAAAAGTGTATCGAAAAAATCGCATGTTTTTTTTCTTCAAGATACAAAATCCGTGAACACGATTTCTAAGTGAAAATTGAATTTTAACAGTTTTTTGAATGAATATCGTTACATTTGCTTGAATTAAAGCAAAAAGTACAAAAACTATGGTTTCAGTAATTATATTTGAAAATAGTGAAAAAATTCTCAAAATGTGCTTCTCTGGTCGAGAAACGTCGATTTTGAAAATGTTATTAAAAATCGAGGTACATTTTTATTTATTGATCAATCGAGATGAAATCACTTTTAATGAGTATTTTATAGGTAATTAAGCAGAATTGGGTCATAAATATGTCCAGAAAATAATGCATTAAAAAGTGTACCGAAAAAATCGCATGTTTTTTTTCTTCAGGATACAAAATCCGTGACAACGATTTCTTATTGAAAATTGAATTTGAACAGTTTTTTTAATGAATATCGTTACATTTGCTTGAATTAAAGCAAAAAGTACAAAAATAATGGTTTCATTGGTTATATTTGAAAATAGTGAAAAAATTCTCAAAATGTGCTTCTCTGGTCGAGAAACGTCGATTTTGAAAATGTTATTAAAAATCGAGGTACATTTTTATTTATTGATCAATCGAGATGAAATCACTTTAAATGAGTATTTTATAAGTATTTAAGCTAAATTCGGTCAAAAATTTGTCCAGAAAAAGATGCATTCAAAAGTGTATCGAAAAAATCGCATGTTTTTTTTCTTCAAGATACAAAATCCGTGAACACGATTTCTAAGTGAAAATTGAATTTTAACAGTTTTTTGAATGAATATCGTTACATTTGCTTGAATTAAAGCAAAAAGTACAAAAACTATGGTTTCAGTAATTATATTTGAAAATAGTGAAAAAATTCTCAAAATGTGCTTCTCTGGTCGAGAAACGTCGATTTTGAAAATGTTATTAAAAATCGAGGTACATTTTTATTTATTGATCAATCGAGATGAAATCACTTTTAATGAGTATTTTATAGGTAATTAAGCTGAATTCGGTCATAAAGATGTCCAGAAAATAATGCATTAAAAAGTGTACCGAAAAAATCGCATGTTTTTTTTCTTCAGGATACAAAATCCGTGACAACGATTTCTTATTGAAAATTGAATTTGAACAGTTTTTTGAATGAATATCGTTACATTTGCTTGAATTAAAGCAAAAAGTACAAAAATAATGGTTTCATTGGTTATATTTGAAAATAGTGAAAACATTCTCAAAATGTGCTTCTCTGGTCGAGAAACGTCGATTTTGAAAATGTTATTAAAAATCGAGGTACATTTTTATTTATTGATCAATCGAGATGAAATCACTTTTAATGAGTATTTTATAAGTATTTAAGCTAAATTCGGTCAAACATTTGTCCAGAAAAAAATGCTTTCAGAAGTGTATCGAAAAAATCGCATGTTTTTTTTCTTCAAGATACAAAATCCGTGACAACGATTTCTTATTGAAAATTGAATTTGAACAGCTTTTTGAATGAATATCGTTACATTTGCTTGAATTAAAGCAAAAAGTACAAAAATAATGGTTTCAGTGATTATATTTGAAAATAGTGAAAAAATTCTCAAAATGTGCTTCTCTGGTCGAGAAACGTCGATTTTGAAAATATTATTAAAAATCGAGGTACATTTTTATTTATTGATCAATCGAGATGAAATCACTTTTAATGAGTATTTTATAGGTAATTAAGCAGAATTGGGTCATAAATATGTCCAGAAAATAATGCATTAAAAAGTGTACCGAAAAAATCGCATGTTTTTTTTCTTCAGGATACAAAATCCGTGACAACGATTTCTTATTGAAAATTGAATTTGAACAGTTTTTTGAATGAATATCGTTACATTTGCTTGAATTAAAGCAAAAAGTACAAAAACTATGGTTTCAGTAATTATATTTGAAAATAGTGAAAAAATTCTCAAAATGTGCTTCTCTGGTCGAGAAACGTCGATTTTGAAAATGTTATTAAAAAATCGAGGTACATTTTTATTTATTGATCAATCGAGATGAAATCACTTTTAATGAGTATTTTATAGGTAATTAAGCTGAATTCGGTCATAAAGATGTCCAGAAAATAATGCATTAAAAAGTGTACCGAAAAAATCGCATGTTTTTTTTCTTCAGGATACAAAATCCGTGACAACGATTTCTTATTGAAAATTGAATTTGAACAGTTTTTTGAATGAATATCGTTACATTTGCTTGAATTAAAGCAAAAAGTACAAAAATAATGGTTTCATTGGTTATATTTGAAAATAGTGAAAACATTCTCAAAATGTGCTTCTCTGGTCGAGAAACGTCGATTTTGAAAATGTTATTAAAAATCGAGGTACATTTTTATTTATTGATCAATCGAGATGAAATCACTTTTAATGAGTATTTTATAAGTATTTAAGCTAAATTCGGTCAAACATTTGTCCAGAAAAAAATGCATTCAAAAGTGTATCGAAAAAATCGCATGTTTTTTTTCTTCAAGATACAAAATCCGTGAACACGATTTCTAAGTGAAAATTGAATTTTAACAGTTTTTTGAATGAATATCGTTACATTTGCTTGAATTAAAGCAAAAAGTACAAAAACTATGGTTTCAGTAATTATATTTGAAAATAGTGAAAAAATTCTCAAAATGTGCTTCTCTGGTCGAGAAACGTCGATTTTGAAAATGTTATTAAAAATCGAGGTACATTTTTATTTATTGATCAATCGAGATGAAATCACTTTTAATGAGTATTTTATAGGTAATTAAGCTGAATTCGGTCATAAAGATGTCCAGAAAATAATGCATTAAAAAGTGTACCGAAAAAATCGCATGTTTTTTTTCTTCAGGATACAAAATCCGTGACAACGATTTCTTATTGAAAATTGAATTTGAACAGTTTTTTGAATGAATAACGTTACATTTGCTTGAATTAAAGCAAAAAGTACAAAAATAATGGTTTCATTGGTTATATTTGAAAATAGTGAAAACATTCTCAAAATGTGCTTCTCTGGTCGAGAAACGTCGATTTTGAAAATGTTATTAAAAATCGAGGTACATTTTTATTTATTGATCAATCGAGATGAAATCACTTTTAATGAGTATTTTATAAGTATTTAAGCTAAATTCGGTCAAACATTTGTCCAGAAAAAAATGCTTTCAGAAGTGTATCGAAAAAATCGCATGTTTTTTTTCTTCAAGATACAAAATCCGTGACAACGATTTCTTATTGAAAATTGAATTTGAACAGCTTTTTGAATGAATATCGTTACATTTGCTTGAATTAAAGCAAAAAGTACAAAAATAATGGTTTCAGTGATTATATTTGAAAATAGTGAAAAAATTCTCAAAATGTGCTTCTCTGGTCGAGAAACGTCGATTTTGAAAATATTATTAAAAATCGAGGTACATTTTTATTTATTGATCAATCGAGATGAAATCACTTTTAATGAGTATTTTATAAGTATTTAAGCTAAATTCGGTCAAAAATTTGTCCAGAAAAAGATGCATTCAAAAGTGTATCGAAAAAATCGCATGTTTTTTTTCTTCAAGATACAAAATCCGTGAACACGATTTCTAAGTGAAAATTGAATTTTAACAGTTTTTTGAATGAATATCGTTACATTTGCTTGAATTAAAGCAAAAAGTACAAAAACTATGGTTTCAGTAATTATATTTGAAAATAGTGAAAAAATTCTCAAAATGTGCTTCTCTGGTCGAGAAACGTCGATTTTGAAAATGTTATTAAAAATCGAGGTACATTTTTATTTATTGATCAATCGAGATGAAATCACTTTTAATGAGTATTTTATAGGTAATTAAGCTGAATTCGGTCATAAAGATGTCCAGAAAATAATGCATTAAAAAGTGTACCGAAAAAATCGCATGTTTTTTTTCTTCAGGATACAAAATCCGTGACAACGATTTCTTATTGAAAATTGAATTTGAACAGTTTTTTGAATGAATATCGTTACATTTGCTTGAATTAAAGCAAAAAGTACAAAAATAATGGTTTCATTGGTTATATTTGAAAATAGTGAAAACATTCTCAAAATGTGCTTCTCTGGTCGAGAAACGTCGATTTTGAAAATGTTATTAAAAATCGAGGTACATTTTTATTTATTGATCAATCGAGATGAAATCACTTTTAATGAGTATTTTATAAGTATTTAAGCTAAATTCGGTCAAACATTTGTCCAGAAAAAAATGCTTTCAGAAGTGTATCGAAAAAATCGCATGTTTTTTTTCTTCAAGATACAAAATCCGTGACAACGATTTCTTATTGAAAATTGAATTTGAACAGCTTTTTGAATGAATATCGTTACATTTGCTTGAATTAAAGCAAAAAGTACAAAAATAATGGTTTCAGTGATTATATTTGAAAATAGTGAAAAAATTCTCAAAATGTGCTTCTCTGGTCGAGAAACGTCGATTTTGAAAATATTATTAAAAATCGAGGTACATTTTTATTTATTGATCAATCGAGATGAAATCACTTTTAATGAGTATTTTATAGGTAATTAAGCAGAATTGGGTCATAAATATGTCCAGAAAATAATGCATTAAAAAGTGTACCGAAAAAATCGCATGTTTTTTTTCTTCAGGATACAAAATCCGTGACAACGATTTCTTATTGAAAATTGAATTTGAACAACTTTTTGAATGAATATCGTTACATTTGCTTGAATTAAAGCAAAAAGTACAAAAACTATGGTTTCAGTAATTATATTTGAAAATAGTGAAAAAATTCTCAAAATGTGCTTCTCTGGTCGAGAAACGTCGATTTTGAAAATGTTATTAAAAAATCGAGGTACATTTTTATTTATTGATCAATCGAGATGAAATCACTTTTAATGAGTATTTTATAGGTAATTAAGCTGAATTCGGTCATAAAGATGTCCAGAAAATAATGCATTAAAAAGTGTACCGAAAAAATCGCATGTTTTTTTTCTTCAGGATACAAAATCCGTGACAACGATTTCTTATTGAAAATTGAATTTGAACAGTTTTTTGAATGAATATCGTTACATTTGCTTGAATTAAAGCAAAAAGTACAAAAATAATGGTTTCATTGGTTATATTTGAAAATAGTGAAAACATTCTCAAAATGTGCTTCTCTGGTCGAGAAACGTCGATTTTGAAAATGTTATTAAAAATCGAGGTACATTTTTATTTATTGATCAATCGAGATGAAATCACTTTTAATGAGTATTTTATAAGTATTTAAGCTAAATTCGGTCAAACATTTGTCCAGAAAAAAATGCATTTAAAAGTGTATCGAAAAAATCGCATGTTTTTTTTCTTCAAGATACAAAATCCGTGAACACGATTTCTAAGTGAAAATTGAATTTTAACAGTTTTTTGAATGAATATCGTTACATTTGCTTGAATTAAAGCAAAAAGTACAAAAACTATGGTTTCAGTAATTATATTTGAAAATAGTGAAAAAATTCTCAAAATGTGCTTCTCTGGTCGAGAAACGTCGATTTTGAAAATGTTATTAAAAATCGAGGTACATTTTTATTTATTGATCAATCGAGATGAAATCACTTTTAATGAGTATTTTATAGGTAATTAAGCTGAATTCGGTCATAAAGATGTCCAGAAAATAATGCATTAAAAAGTGTACCGAAAAAATCGCATGTTTTTTTTCTTCAGGATACAAAATCCGTGACAACGATTTCTTATTGAAAATTGAATTTGAACAGTTTTTTGAATGAATATCGTTACATTTGCTTGAATTAAAGCAAAAAGTACAAAAATAATGGTTTCATTGGTTATATTTGAAAATAGTGAAAACATTCTCAAAATGTGCTTCTCTGGTCGAGAAACGTCGATTTTGAAAATGTTATTAAAAATCGAGGTACATTTTTATTTATTGATCAATCGAGATGAAATCACTTTTAATGAGTATTTTATAAGTATTTAAGCTAAATTCGGTCAAACATTTGTCCAGAAAAAAATGCTTTCAGAAGTGTATCGAAAAAATCGCATGTTTTTTTTCTTCAAGATACAAAATCCGTGACAACGATTTCTTATTGAAAATTGAATTTGAACAGCTTTTTGAATGAATATCGTTACATTTGCTTGAATTAAAGCAAAAAGTACAAAAATAATGGTTTCAGTGATTATATTTGAAAATAGTGAAAAAATTCTCAAAATGTGCTTCTCTGGTCGAGAAACGTCGATTTTGAAAATATTATTAAAAATCGAGGTACATTTTTATTTATTGATCAATCGAGATGAAATCACTTTTAATGAGTATTTTATAGGTAATTAAGCAGAATTGGGTCATAAATATGTCCAGAAAATAATGCATTAAAAAGTGTACCGAAAAAATCGCATGTTTTTTTTCTTCAGGATACAAAATCCGTGACAACGATTTCTTATTGAAAATTGAATTTGAACAGTTTTTTGAATGAATATCGTTACATTTGCTTGAATTAAAGCAAAAAGTACAAAAACTATGGTTTCAGTAATTATATTTGAAAATAGTGAAAAAATTCTCAAAATGTGCTTCTCTGGTCGAGAAACGTCGATTTTGAAAATGTTATTAAAAAATCGAGGTACATTTTTATTTATTGATCAATCGAGATGAAATCACTTTTAATGAGTATTTTATAGGTAATTAAGCTGAATTCGGTCATAAAGATGTCCAGAAAATAATGCATTAAAAAGTGTACCGAAAAAATCGCATGTTTTTTTTCTTCAGGATACAAAATCCGTGACAACGATTTCTTATTGAAAATTGAATTTGAACAGTTTTTTGAATGAATATCGTTACATTTGCTTGAATTAAAGCAAAAAGTACAAAAATAATGGTTTCATTGGTTATATTTGAAAATAGTGAAAACATTCTCAAAATGTGCTTCTCTGGTCGAGAAACGTCGGTTTTGAAAATGTTATTAAAAATCGAGGTACATTTTTATTTATTGATCAATCGAGATGAAATCACTTTTAATGAGTATTTTATAAGTATTTAAGCTAAATTCGGTCAAACATTTGTCCAGAAAAAAATGCTTTCAGAAGTGTATCGAAAAAATCGCATGTTTTTTTTCTTCAAGATACAAAATCCGTGACAACGATTTCTTATTGAAAATTGAATTTGAACAGCTTTTTGAATGAATATCGTTACATTTGCTTGAATTAAAGCAAAAAGTACAAAAATAATGGTTTAATTGGTTATATTTGAAAATAGTGAAAATAAAACTCAAAATATGCTTTTCTGGTCGAGGAACGTCGATTTTGAAAATGTTATTAAAAATCGAGGTACATTTTTATTTATTGATCAATCGAGATGAAATCCCTTTTAATGAGTATTTTATACGTAATTAAGCTGAATTCGGTCAAAAATTTGTCCAGAAGAAAATGCATTAAATAGTGTACCGAAAAAATCGCATGTTTTTTTTCTTCAAGATACAAAATCCGTGACAACGATTTCTTATATAAAATTGAATTTGAACAGTTTTTTGAATGAATATCGTTACATTTGCTTGAATTAAAGCAAAAAGTACAAAAGTTATGGTTTCAGTGATTATATTTGAAAATAGTGAAAAAATTCTCAAAATGTGCTTCTCTGGTCGAGAAACGTCGATTTTGAAAATGTTATTAAAAATCGAGGTACATTTTTATTTATTGATCAATCGAGATGAAATCACTTTTAATGAGTATTTTATAGGTAATTAAGCAGAATTGGGTCATAAATATGTCCAGAAAATAATGCATTAAAAAGTGTACCGAAAAAATCGCATGTTTTTTTTCTTCAGGATACAAAATCCGTGACAACGATTTCTTATTGAAAATTGAATTTGAACAGTTTTTTGAATGAATGTCGTTATATTTGCTTGGATTAAAGCAAAAAGTACAAAAATAATGGTTTCAGTGTTTATATTTGAAAATAGTGAAAAAATTCTCAAAATGTGCTTCTCTGGTCGAGAAACGTCGATTTTGAAAATGTTATTAAAAATCGAGGTACATTTTTATTTATTGATCAATCGAGATGAAATCACTTTTAATGAGTATTTTATAGGTAATTAAGCAGAATTGGGTCATAAATATGTCCAGAAAATAATGCATTCAAAAGTGTATCGAAAAAATCGCATGTTTTTTTTCTTCAAGATACAAAATCCGTGAACACGATTTCTAAGTGAAAATTGAATTTTAACAGTTTTTTGAATGAATATCGTTACATTTGCTTGAATTAAAGCAAAAAGTACAAAAACTATGGTTTCAGTAATTATATTTGAAAATAGTGAAAAAATTCTCAAAATGTGCTTCTCTGGTCGAGAAACGTCGATTTTGAAAATGTTATTAAAAATCGAGGTACATTTTTATTTATTGATCAATCGAGATGAAATCACTTTTAATGAGTATTTTATAGGTAATTAAGCTGAATTCGGTCATAAAGATGTCCAGAAAATAATGCATTAAAAAGTGTACCGAAAAAATCGCATGTTTTTTTTCTTCAGGATACAAAATCCGTGACAACGATTTCTTATTGAAAATTGAATTTGAACAGTTTTTTGAATGAATATCGTTACATTTGCTTGAATTAAAGCAAAAAGTACAAAAATAATGGTTTCATTGGTTATATTTGAAAATAGTGAAAACATTCTCAAAATGTGCTTCTCTGGTCGAGAAACGTCGATTTTGAAAATGTTATTAAAAATCGATTTACATTTTTATTTATTGATCAATCGAGATGAAATCACTTTTAATGAGTATTTTATAAGTATTTAAGCTAAATTCGGTCAAACATTTGTCCAGAAAAAAATGCTTTCAGAAGTGTATCGAAAAAATCGCATGTTTTTTTTCTTCAAGATACAAAATCCGTGACAACGATTTCTTATTGAAAATTGAATTTGAACAGCTTTTTGAATGAATATCGTTACATTTGCTTGAATTAAAGCAAAAAGTACAAAAATAATGGTTTCAGTGATTATATTTGAAAATAGTGAAAAAATTCTCAAAATGTGCTTCTCTGGTCGAGAAACGTCGATTTTGAAAATATTATTAAAAATCGAGGTACATTTTTATTTATTGATCAATCGAGATGAAATCACTTTTAATGAGTATTTTATAGGTAATTAAGCAGAATTGGGTCATAAATATGTCCAGAAAATAATGCATTAAAAAGTGTACCGAAAAAATCGCATGTTTTTTTTCTTCAGGATACAAAATCCGTGACAACGATTTCTTATTGAAAATTGAATTTGAACAGTTTTTTGAATGAATATCGTTACATTTGCTTGAATTAAAGCAAAAAGTACAAAAACTATGGTTTCAGTAATTATATTTGAAAATAGTGAAAACATTCTCAAAATGTGCTTCTCTGGTCGAGAAACGTCGATTTTGAAAATGTTATTAAAAATCGAGGTACATTTTTATTTATTGATCAATCGAGATGAAATCACTTTTAATGAGTATTTTATAAGTATTTAAGCTAAATTCGGTCAAACATTTGTCCAGAAAAAAATGCTTTCAGAAGTGTATCGAAAAAATCGCATGTTTTTTTTCTTCAAGATACAAAATCCGTGACAACGATTTCTTATTGAAAATTGAATTTGAACAGCTTTTTGAATGAATATCGTTACATTTGCTTGAATTAAAGCAAAAAGTACAAAAATAATGGTTTAATTGGTTATATTTGAAAATAGTGAAAATAAAACTCAAAATATGCTTTTCTGGTCGAGGAACGTCGATTTTGAAAATGTTATTAAAAATCGAGGTACATTTTTATTTATTGATCAATCGAGATGAAATCCCTTTTAATGAGTATTTTATACGTAATTAAGCTGAATTCGGTCAAAAATTTGTCCAGAAGAAAATGCATTAAATAGTGTACCGAAAAAATCGCATGTTTTTTTTCTTCAAGATACAAAATCCGTGACAACGATTTCTTATATAAAATTGAATTTGAACAGTTTTTTGAATGAATATCGTTACATTTGCTTGAATTAAAGCAAAAAGTACAAAAGTTATGGTTTCAGTGATTATATTTGAAAATAGTGAAAAAATTCTCAAAATGTGCTTCTCTGGTCGAGAAACGTCGATTTTGAAAATGTTATTAAAAATCGAGGTACATTTTTATTTATTGATCAATCGAGATGAAATCACTTTTAATGAGTATTTTATAGGTAATTAAGCAGAATTGGGTCATAAATATGTCCAGAAAATAATGCATTAAAAAGTGTACCGAAAAAATCGCATGTTTTTTTTCTTCAGGATACAAAATCCGTGACAACGATTTCTTATTGAAAATTGAATTTGAACAGTTTTTTGAATGAATGTCGTTATATTTGCTTGGATTAAAGCAAAAAGTACAAAAATAATGGTTTCAGTGTTTATATTTGAAAATAGTGAAAAAATTCTCAAAATGTGCTTCTCTGGTCGAGAAACGTCGATTTTGAAAATGTTATTAAAAATCGAGGTACATTTTTATTTATTGATCAATCGAGATGAAATCACTTTTAATGAGTATTTTATAGGTAATTAAGCAGAATTGGGTCATAAATATGTCCAGAAAATAATGCATTAAAAAGTGTACCGAAAAAATCGCATGTTTTTTTTCTTCAGGATACAAAATCCGTGACAACGATTTCTTATTGAAAATTGAATTTGAACAGTTTTTTTAATGAATATCGTTACATTTGCTTGAATTAAAGCAAAAAGTACAAAAATAATGGTTTCATTGGTTATATTTGAAAATAGTGAAAAAATTCTCAAAATGTGCTTCTCTGGTCGAGAAACGTCGATTTTGAAAATGTTATTAAAAATCGAGGTACATTTTTATTTATTGATCAATCGAGATGAAATCACTTTAAAAGAGTATTTTATAAGTATTTAAGCTAAATTCGGTCAAAAATTTGTCCAGAAAAAGATGCATTCAAAAGTGTATCGAAAAAATCGCATGTTTTTTTTCTTCAAGGTACAAAATCCGTGAACACGATTTCTAAGTGAAAATTGAATTTTAACAGTTTTTTGAATGAATATCGTTACATTTGCTTGAATTAAAGCAAAAAGTACAAAAACTATGGTTTCAGTAATTATATTTGAAAATAGTGAAAAAATTCTCAAAATGTGCTTCTCTGGTCGAGAAACGTCGATTTTGAAAATGTTATTAAAAATCGAGGTACATTTTTATTTATTGATCAATCGAGATGAAATCACTTTTAATGAGTATTTCATAGGTAATTAAGCTGAATTCGGTCATAAAGATGTCCAGAAAATAATGCATTAAAAAGTGTACCGAAAAAATCGCATGTTTTTTTTCTTCAGGATACAAAATCCGTGACAACGATTTCTTATTGAAAATTGAATTTGAACAGTTTTTTGAATGAATATCGTTACATTTGCTTGAATTAAAGCAAAAAGTACAAAAATAATGGTTTCATTGGTTATATTTGAAAATAGTGAAAACATTCTCAAAATGTGCTTCTCTGGTCGAGAAACGTCGATTTTGAAAATGTTATTAAAAATCGAGGTACATTTTTATTTATTGATCAATCGAGATGAAATCACTTTTAATGAGTATTTTATAAGTATTTAAGCTAAATTCGGTCAAACATTTGTCCAGAAAAAAATGCTTTCAGAAGTGTATCGAAAAAATCGCATGTTTTTTTTCTTCAAGATACAAAATCCGTGACAACGATTTCTTATTGAAAATTGAATTTGAACAGCTTTTTGAATGAATATCGTTACATTTGCTTGAATTAAAGCAAAAAGTACAAAAATAATGGTTTCAGTGATTATATTTGAAAATAGTGAAAAAATTCTCAAAATGTGCTTCTCTGGTCGAGAAACGTCGATTTTGAAAATATTATTAAAAATCGAGGTACATTTTTATTTATTGATCAATCGAGATGAAATCACTTTTAATGAGTATTTTATAGGTAATTAAGCAGAATTGGGTCATAAATATGTCCAGAAAATAATGCATTAAAAAGTGTACCGAAAAAATCGCATGTTTTTTTTCTTCAGGATACAAAATACGTGACAACGATTTCTTATTGAAAATTGAATTTGAACAGTTTTTTGAATGAATATCGTTACATTTGCTTGAATTAAAGCAAAAAGTACAAAAACTATGGTTTCAGTAATTATATTTGAAAATAGTGAAAAAATTCTCAAAATGTGCTTCTCTGGTCGAGAAACGTCGATTTTGAAAATGTTATTAAAAAATCGAGGTACATTTTTATTTATTGATCAATCGAGATGAAATCACTTTTAATGAGTATTTTATAGGTAATTAAGCTGAATTCGGTCATAAAGATGTCCAGAAAATAATGCATTAAAAAGTGTACCGAAAAAATCGCATGTTTTTTTTCTTCAGGATACAAAATCCGTGACAACGATTTCTTATTGAAAATTGAATTTGAACAGTTTTTTGAATGAATATCGTTACATTTGCTTGAATTAAAGCAAAAAGTACAAAAATAATGGTTTCATTGGTTATATTTGAAAATAGTGAAAACATTCTCAAAATGTGCTTCTCTGGTCGAGAAACGTCGATTTTGAAAATGTTATTAAAAATCGAGGTACATTTTTATTTATTGATCAATCGAGATGAAATCACTTTTAATGAGTATTTTATAAGTATTTAAGCTAAATTCGGTCAAACATTTGTCCAGAAAAAAATGCTTTCAGAAGTGTATCGAAAAAATCGCATGTTTTTTTTCTTCAAGATACAAAATCCGTGACAACGATTTCTTATTGAAAATTGAATTTGAACAGCTTTTTGAATGAATATCGTTACATTTGCTTGAATTAAAGCAAAAAGTACAAAAATAATGGTTTAATTGGTTATATTTGAAAATAGTGAAAATAAAACTCAAAATATGCTTTTCTGGTCGAGGAACGTCGATTTTGAAAATGTTATTAAAAATCGAGGTACATTTTTATTTATTGATCAATCGAGATGAAATCACTTTTAATGAGTATTTTATACGTAATTAAGCTGAATTCGGTCAAAAATTTGTCCAGAAGAAAATGCATTAAAAAGTGTACCGAAAAAATCGCATGTTTTTTTCCTTCAAGATACAAAATCCGTGACAACGATTTCTTATATAAAATTGAATTTGAACAGTTTTTTGAATGAATATCGTTACATTTGCTTGAATTAAAGCAAAAAGTACAAAAGTTATGGTTTCAGTGATTATATTTGAAAATAGTGAAAAAATTCTCAAAATGTGCTTCTCTGGTCGAGAAACGTCGATTTTGAAAATGTTATTAAAAATCGAGGTACATTTTTATTTATTGATCAATCGAGATGAAATCACTTTTAATGAGTATTTTATAGGTAATTAAGCAGAATTGGGTCATAAATATGTCCAGAAAATAATGCATTAAAAAGTGTACCGAAAAAATCGCATGTTTTTTTTCTTCAGGATACAAAATCCGTGACAACGATTTCTTATTGAAAATTGAATTTGAACAGTTTTTTTAATGAATATCGTTACATTTGCTTGAATTAAAGCAAAAAGTACAAAAATAATGGTTTCATTGGTTATATTTGAAAATAGTGAAAAAATTCTCAAAATGTGCTTCTCTGGTCGAGAAACGTCGATTTTGAAAATGTTATTAAAAATCGAGGTACATTTTTATTTATTGATCAATCGAGATGAAATCACTTTTAATGAGTATTTTATAAGTATTTAAGCTAAATTCGGTCAAAAATTTGTCCAGAAAAAAATGCATTCAAAAGTGTATCGAAAAAATCGCATGTTTTTTTTCTTCAAGATACAAAATCCGTGAACACGATTTCTAAGTGAAAATTGAATTTTAACAGTTTTTTGAATGAATATCGTTACATTTGCTTGAATTAAAGCAAAAAGTACAAAAACTATGGTTTCAGTAATTATATTTGAAAATAGTGAAAAAATTCTCAAAATGTGCTTCTCTGGTCGAGAAACGTCGATTTTGAAAATGTTATTAAAAATCGAGGTACATTTTTATTTATTGATCAATCGAGATGAAATCACTTTTAATGAGTATTTTATAGGTAATTAAGCTGAATTCGGTCATAAAGATGTCCAGAAAATAATGCATTAAAAAGTGTACCGAAAAAATCGCATGTTTTTTTTCTTCAGGATACAAAATCCGTGACAACGATTTCTTATTGAAAATTGAATTTGAACAGTTTTTTGAATGAATATCGTTACATTTGCTTGAATTAAAGCAAAAAGTACAAAAATAATGGTTTCATTGGTTATATTTGAAAATAGTGAAAACATTCTCAAAATGTGCTTCTCTGGTCGAGAAACGTCGATTTTGAAAATGTTATTAAAAATCGAGGTACATTTTTATTTATTGATCAATCGAGATGAAATCACTTTTAATGAGTATTTTATAAGTATTTAAGCTAAATTCGGTCAAAAATTTGTCCAGAAAAAAATGCATTCAAAAGTGTATCGAAAAAATCGCATGTTTTTTTTCTTCAAGATACAAAATCCGTGAACACGATTTCTAAGTGAAAATTGAATTTTAACAGTTTTTTGAATGAATATCGTTACATTTGCTTGAATTAAAGCAAAAAGTACAAAAACTATGGTTTCAGTAATTATATTTGAAAATAGTGAAAAAATTCTCAAAATGTGCTTCTCTGGTCGAGAAACGTCGATTTTGAAAATGTTATTAAAAATCGAGGTACATTTTTATTTATTGATCAATCGAGATGAAATCACTTTTAATGAGTATTTTATAGGTAATTAAGCTGAATTCGGTCATAAAGATGTCCAGAAAATAATGCATTAAAAAGTGTACCGAAAAAATCGCATGTTTTTTTTCTTCAGGATACAAAATCCGTGACAACGATTTCTTATTGAAAATTGAATTTGAACAGTTTTTTGAATGAATATCGTTACATTTGCTTGAATTAAAGCAAAAAGTACAAAAATAATGGTTTCATTGGTTATATTTGAAAATAGTGAAAACATTCTCAAAATGTGCTTCTCTGGTCGAGAAACGTCGATTTTGAAAATGTTATTAAAAATCGAGGTACATTTTTATTTATTGATCAATCGAGATGAAATCACTTTTAATGAGTATTTTATAAGTATTTAAGCTAAATTCGGTCAAACATTTGTCCAGAAAAAAATGCTTTCAGAAGTGTATCGAAAAAATCGCATGTTTTTTTTCTTCAAGATACAAAATCCGTGACAACGATTTCTTATTGAAAATTGAATTTGAACAGCTTTTTGAATGAATATCGTTACATTTGCTTGAATTAAAGCAAAAAGTACAAAAACTATGGTTTCAGTAATTATATTTGAAAATAGTGAAAAAATTCTCAAAATGTGCTTCTCTGGTCGAGAAACGTCGATTTTGAAAATGTTATTAAAAATCGAGGTACATTTTTATTTATTGATCAATCGAGATGAAATCACTTTTAATGAGTATTTTATAGGTAATTAAGCTGAATTCGGTCATAAAGATGTCCAGAAAATAATGCATTAAAAAGTGTACCGAAAAAATCGCATGTTTTTTTTCTTCAGGATACAAAATCCGTGACAACGATTTCTTATTGAAAATTGAATTTGAACAGTTTTTTGAATGAATATCGTTACATTTGCTTGAATTAAAGCAAAAAGTACAAAAATAATGGTTTCATTGGTTATATTTGAAAATAGTGAAAACATTCTCAAAATGTGCTTCTCTGGTCGAGAAACGTCGATTTTGAAAATGTTATTAAAAATCGAGGTACATTTTTATTTATTGATCAATCGAGATGAAATCACTTTTAATGAGTATTTTATAAGTATTTAAGCTAAATTCGGTCAAAAATTTGTCCAGAAAAAAATGCATTCAAAAGTGTATCGAAAAAATCGCATGTTTTTTTTCTTCAAGATACAAAATCCGTGAACACGATTTCTAAGTGAAAATTGAATTTTAACAGTTTTTTGAATGAATATCGTTACATTTGCTTGAATTAAAGCAAAAAGTACAAAAACTATGGTTTCAGTAATTATATTTGAAAATAGTGAAAAAATTCTCAAAATGTGCTTCTCTGGTCGAGAAACGTCGATTTTGAAAATGTTATTAAAAATCGAGGTACATTTTTATTTATTGATCAATCGAGATGAAATCACTTTTAATGAGTATTTTATAGGTAATTAAGCTGAATTCGGTCATAAAGATGTCCAGAAAATAATGCATTAAAAAGTGTACCGAAAAAATCGCATGTTTTTTTTCTTCAGGATACAAAATCCGTGACAACGATTTCTTATTGAAAATTGAATTTGAACAGTTTTTTGAATGAATATCGTTACATTTGCTTGAATTAAAGCAAAAAGTACAAAAATAATGGTTTCATTGGTTATATTTGAAAATAGTGAAAACATTCTCAAAATGTGCTTCTCTGGTCGAGAAACGTCGATTTTGAAAATGTTATTAAAAATCGAGGTACATTTTTATTTATTGATCAATCGAGATGAAATCACTTTTAATGAGTATTTTATAAGTATTTAAGCTAAATTCGGTCAAACATTTGTCCAGAAAAAAATGCTTTCAGAAGTGTATCGAAAAAATCGCATGTTTTTTTTCTTCAAGATACAAAATCCGTGACAACGATTTCTTATATAAAATTGAATTTGAACAGTTTTTTGAATGAATATCGTTACATTTGCTTGAATTAAAGCAAAAAGTACAAAAGTTATGGTTTCAGTGATTATATTTGAAAATAGTGAAAAAATTCTCAAAATGTGCTTCTCTGGTCGAGAAACGTCGATTTTGAAAATGTTATTAAAAATCGAGGTACATTTTTATTTATTGATCAATCGAGATGAAATCACTTTTAATGAGTATTTTATAGGTAATTAAGCAGAATTGGGTCATAAATATGTCCAGAAAATAATGCATTAAAAAGTGTACCGAAAAAATCGCATGTTTTTTTTCTTCAGGATACAAAATCCGTGACAACGATTTCTTATTGAAAATTGAATTTGAACAGTTTTTTGAATGAATATCGTTACATTTGCTTGAATTAAAGCAAAAAGTACAAAAATAATGGTTTCATTGGTTATATTTGAAAATAGTGAAAAAATTCTCAAAATGTGCTTCTCTGGTCGAGAAACGTCGATTTTGAAAATGTTATTAAAAATCGAGGTACATTTTTATTTATTGATCAATCGAGATGAAATCACTTTTAATGAGTATTTTATAAGTATTTAAGCTAAATTCGGTCAAAAATTTGTCCAGAAAAAAATGCATTCAAAAGTGTATCGAAAAAATCGCATGTTTTTTTTCTTCAAGATACAAAATCCGTGAACACGATTTCTAAGTGAAAATTGAATTTTAACAGTTTTTTGAATGAATATCGTTACATTTGCTTGAATTAAAGCAAAAAGTACAAAAACTATGGTTTCAGTAATTATATTTGAAAATAGTGAAAAAATTCTCAAAATGTGCTTCTCTGGTCGAGAAACGTCGATTTTGAAAATGTTATTAAAAATCGAGGTAAATTTTTATTTATTGATCAATCGAGATGAAATCACTTTTAATGAGTATTTTATACGTAAATAAACTGAATTCGGTCAAAACTTTGTCCAGAAAAAAATGCATTCAAAAGTGTACCGAAAAAATCGCATGTTTTTTTTCTTCAGGATACAAAATCCGTGACAACGATTTCTTATTGAAAATTGAATTTGAACAGTTTTTTGAATGAATATCGTTACATTTGCTTGAATTAAAGCAAAAAGTACAAAAATAATGGTTTCATTGGTTATATTTGAAAATAGTGAAAAAATTCTCAAAATGTGCTTCTCTGGTCGAGAAACGTCGATTTTGAAAATGTTATTAAAAATCGAGGTACATTTTTATTTATTGATCAATCGAGATGAAATCACTTTTAATGAGTATTTTATAAGTATTTAAGCTAAATTCGGTCAAAAATTTGTCCAGAAAAAAATGCATTCAAAAGTGTATCGAAAAAATCGCATGTTTTTTCTCTTCAAGATACAAAATCCGTGAACACGATTTCTAAGTGAAAATTGAATTTTAACAGTTTTGTGAATGAATATCGTTACATTTGCTTGAATTAAAGCAAAAAGTACAAAAACTATGGTTTCAGTAATTATATTTGAAAATAGTGAAAAAATTCTCAAAATGTGCTTCTCTGGTCGAGAAACGTCGATTTTGAAAATGTTATTAAAAATCGAGGTAAATTTTTATTTATTGATCAATCGAGATGAAATCACTTTTAATGAGTATTTTATACGAAATTAAGCTGAATTCGGTCAAAACTTTGTCCAGAAAAAAATGCATTAAAAAGTGTACCGAAAAAATCGCATGTTTTTTTTCTTCAGGATACAAAATCCGTGACATCGATTTCTTATTGAAAATTGAATTTGAACAGTTTTTTGAATGAATGTCGTTATATTTGCTTGGATTAAAGCAAAAAGTACAAAAATAATGGTTTCAGTGTTTATATTTGAAAATAGTGAAAAAATTCTCAAAATGTGCTTCTCTGGTCGAGAAACGTCGATTTTGAAAATGTTATTAAAAATCGAGGTACATTTTTATTTATTGATCAATCGAGATGAAATCACTTTTAATGAGTATTTTATAGGTAATTAAGCAGAATTGGGTCATAAATATGTCCAGAAAATAATGCATTAAAAAGTGTACCGAAAAAATCGCATGTTTTTTTTCTTCAGGATACAAAATCCGTGACAACGATTTCTTATTGAAAATTGAATTTGAACAGTTTTTTTGAATGAATATCGTTACATTTGCTTGAATTAAAGCAAAAAGTACAAAAATAATGGTTTCATTGGTTATATTTGAAAATAGTGAAAAAATTCTCAAAATGTGCTTCTCTGGTCGAGAAACGTCGATTTTGAAAATGTTATTAAAAATCGAGGTACATTTTTATTTATTGATCAATCGAGATGAAATCACTTTTAATGAGTATTTTATAAGTATTTAAGCTAAATTCGGTCAAAAATTTGTCCAGAAAAAAATGCATTCAAAAGTGTATCGAAAAAATCGCATGTTTTTTTTCTTCAAGATACAAAATCCGTGAACACGATTTCTAAGTGAAAATTGAATTTTAACAGTTTTGTGAATGAATATCGTTACATTTGCTTGAATTAAAGCAAAAAGTACAAAAACTATGGTTTCAGTAATTATATTTGAAAATAGTGAAAAAATTCTCAAAATGTGCTTTTCTGGTCGAGAAACGTCGATTTTGAAAATGTTATTAAAAATCGAGGTAAATTTTTACTTATTGATCAATCGAGATGAAATCACTTTTAATGAGTATTTTATACGTAATTAAGCTAAATTCGATCAAAAATTTGTCCAGAAAAAAATGCATTCAAAAGTGTATCGAAAAAATCGCATGTTTTTTTTTCTTCAAGATACAAAATCCGTGAACACGATTTCTAAGTGAAAATTGAATTTGAACAGTTTTTTGAATGAATGTCGTTATATTTGCTTGGATTAAAGCAAAAAGTACAAAAATAATGGTTTCAGTGTTTATATTTGAAAATAGTGAAAAAATTCTCAAAATGTGCTTCTCTGGTCGAGAAACGTCGATTTTGAAAATGTTATTAAAAATCGAGGTACATTTTTATTTATTGATCAATCGAGATGAAATCACTTTTAATGAGTATTTTATAGGTAATTAAGCTGAATTCGGTCATAAAGATGTCCAGAAAATAATGCATTAAAAAGTGTACCGAAAAAATCGCATGTTTTTTTTCTTCAGGATACAAAATCCGTGACAACGATTTCTTATTGAAAATTGAATTTGAACAGTTTTTTGAATGAATATCGTTACATTTGCTTGAATTAAAGCAAAAAGTACAAAAATAATGGTTTCATTGGTTATATTTGAAAATAGTGAAAACATTCTCAAAATGTGCTTCTCTGGTCGAGAAACGTCGATTTTGAAAATGTTATTAAAAATCGAGGTACATTTTTATTTATTGATCAATCGAGATGAAATCACTTTTAATGAGTATTTTATAAGTATTTAAGCTAAATTCGGTCAAAAATTTGTCCAGAAAAAGATGCATTCAAAAGTGTATCGAAAAAATCGCATGTTTTTTTTCTTCAAGATACAAAATCCGTGAACACGATTTCTAAGTGAAAATTGAATTTTAACAGTTTTTTGAATGAATATCGTTACATTTGCTTGAATTAAAGCAAAAAGTACAAAAACTATGGTTTCAGTAATTATATTTGAAAATAGTGAAAAAATTCTCAAAATGTGCTTCTCTGGTCGAGAAACGTCGATTTTGAAAATGTTATTAAAAATCGAGGTACATTTTTATTTATTGATCAATCGAGATGAAATCACTTTTAATGAGTATTTTATAGGTAATTAAGCTGAATTCGGTCATAAAGATGTCCAGAAAATAATGCATTAAAAAGTGTACCGAAAAAATCGCATGTTTTTTTTCTTCAGGATACAAAATCCGTGACAACGATTTCTTATTGAAAATTGAATTTGAACAGTTTTTTGAATGAATATCGTTACATTTGCTTGAATTAAAGCAAAATGTACAAAAACTATGGTTTCAGTAATTATATTTGAAAATAGTGAAAAAATTCTCAAAATGTGCTTCTCTGGTCGAGAAACGTCGATTTTGAAAATGTTATTAAAAAATCGAGGTACATTTTTATTTATTGAGCAATCGAGATGAAATCACTTTTAATGAGTATTTTATAGGTAATTAAGCTGAATTCGGTCATAAAGATGTCCAGAAAATAATGCATTAAAAAGTGTACCGAAAAAATCGCATGTTTTTTTTCTTCAGGATACAAAATCCGTGACAACGATTTCTTATTGAAAATTGAATTTGAACAGTTTTTTGAATGAATATCGTTACATTTGCTTGAATTAAAGCAAAAAGTACAAAAATAATGGTTTCATTGGTTATATTTGAAAATAGTGAAAACATTCTCAAAATGTGCTTCTCTGGTCGAGAAACGTCGGTTTTGAAAATGTTATTAAAAATCGAGGTACATTTTTATTTATTGATCAATCGAGATGAAATCACTTTTAATGAGTATTTTATAAGTATTTAAGCTAAATTCGGTCAAACATTTGTCCAGAAAAAAATGCTTTCAGAAGTGTATCGAAAAAATCGCATGTTTTTTTTCTTCAAGATACAAAATCCGTGACAACGATTTCTTATTGAAAATTGAATTTGAACAGCTTTTTGAATGAATATCGTTACATTTGCTTGAATTAAAGCAAAAAGTACAAAAATAATGGTTTAATTGGTTATATTTGAAAATAGTGAAAATAAAACTCAAAATATGCTTTTCTGGTCGAGGAACGTCGATTTTGAAAATGTTATTAAAAATCGAGGTACATTTTTATTTATTGATCAATCGAGATGAAATCCCTTTTAATGAGTATTTTATACGTAATTAAGCTGAATTCGGTCAAAAATTTGTCCAGAAGAAAATGCATTAAATAGTGTACCGAAAAAATCGCATGTTTTTTTTCTTCAAGATACAAAATCCGTGACAACGATTTCTTATATAAAATTGAATTTGAACAGTTTTTTGAATGAATATCGTTACATTTGCTTGAATTAAAGCAAAAAGTACAAAAGTTATGGTTTCAGTGATTATATTTGAAAATAGTGAAAAAATTCTCAAAATGTGCTTCTCTGGTCGAGAAACGTCGATTTTGAAAATGTTATTAAAAATCGAGGTACATTTTTATTTATTGATCAATCGAGATGAAATCACTTTTAATGAGTATTTTATAGGTAATTAAGCAGAATTGGGTCATAAATATGTCCAGAAAATAATGCATTAAAAAGTGTACCGAAAAAATCGCATGTTTTTTTTCTTCAGGATACAAAATCCGTGACAACGATTTCTTATTGAAAATTGAATTTGAACAGTTTTTTGAATGAATATCGTTACATTTGCTTGAATTAAAGCAAAAAGTACAAAAATAATGGTTTCATTGGTTATATTTGAAAATAGTGAAAAAATTCTCAAAATGTGCTTCTCTGGTCGAGAAACGTCGATTTTGAAAATGTTATTAAAAATCGAGGTACATTTTTATTTATTGATCAATCGAGATGAAATCACTTTTAATGAGTATTTTATAAGTATTTAAGCTAAATTCGGTCAAAAATTTGTCCAGAAAAAAATGCATTCAAAAGTGTATCGAAAAAATCGCATGTTTTTTTTCTTCAAGATACAAAATCCGTGAACACGATTTCTAAGTGAAAATTGAATTTTAACAGTTTTTTGAATGAATATCGTTACATTTGCTTGAATTAAAGCAAAAAGTACAAAAACTATGGTTTCAGTAATTATATTTGAAAATAGTGAAAAAATTCTCAAAATGTGCTTCTCTGGTCGAGAAACGTCGATTTTGAAAATGTTATTAAAAATCGAGGTAAATTTTTATTTATTGATCAATCGAGATGAAATCACTTTTAATGAGTATTTTATACGTAAATAAACTGAATTCGGTCAAAACTTTGTCCAGAAAAAAATGCATTCAAAAGTGTACCGAAAAAATCGCATGTTTTTTTTCTTCAGGATACAAAATCCGTGACAACGATTTCTTATTGAAAATTGAATTTGAACAGTTTTTTGAATGAATATCGTTACATTTGCTTGAATTAAAGCAAAAAGTACAAAAATAATGGTTTCATTGGTTATATTTGAAAATAGTGAAAAAATTCTCAAAATGTGCTTCTCTGGTCGAGAAACGTCGATTTTGAAAATGTTATTAAAAATCGAGGTACATTTTTATTTATTGATCAATCGAGATGAAATCACTTTTAATGAGTATTTTATAAGTATTTAAGCTAAATTCGGTCAAAAATTTGTCCAGAAAAAAATGCATTCAAAAGTGTATCGAAAAAATCGCATGTTTTTTCTCTTCAAGATACAAAATCCGTGAACACGATTTCTAAGTGAAAATTGAATTTTAACAGTTTTGTGAATGAATATCGTTACATTTGCTTGAATTAAAGCAAAAAGTACAAAAACTATGGTTTCAGTAATTATATTTGAAAATAGTGAAAAAATTCTCAAAATGTGCTTCTCTGGTCGAGAAACGTCGATTTTGAAAATGTTATTAAAAATCGAGGTAAATTTTTATTTATTGATCAATCGAGATGAAATCACTTTTAATGAGTATTTTATACGAAATTAAGCTGAATTCGGTCAAAACTTTGTCCAGAAAAAAATGTATTAAAAAGTGTACCGAAAAAATCGCATGTTTTTTTTCTTCAGGATACAAAATCCGTGACATCGATTTCTTATTGAAAATTGAATTTGAACAGTTTTTTGAATGAATGTCGTTATATTTGCTTGGATTAAAGCAAAAAGTACAAAAATAATGGTTTCAGTGTTTATATTTGAAAATAGTGAAAAAATTCTCAAAATGTGCTTCTCTGGTCGAGAAACGTCGATTTTGAAAATGTTATTAAAAATCGAGGTACATTTTTATTTATTGATCAATCGAGATGAAATCACTTTTAATGAGTATTTTATAGGTAATTAAGCAGAATTGGGTCATAAATATGTCCAGAAAATAATGCATTAAAAAGTGTACCGAAAAAATCGCATGTTTTTTTTCTTCAGGATACAAAATCCGTGACAACGATTTCTTATTGAAAATTGAATTTGAACAGTTTTTTTGAATGAATATCGTTACATTTGCTTGAATTAAAGCAAAAAGTACAAAAATAATGGTTTCATTGGTTATATTTGAAAATAGTGAAAAAATTCTCAAAATGTGCTTCTCTGGTCGAGAAACGTCGATTTTGAAAATGTTATTAAAAATCGAGGTACATTTTTATTTATTGATCAATCGAGATGAAATCACTTTTAATGAGTATTTTATAAGTATTTAAGCTAAATTCGGTCAAAAATTTGTCCAGAAAAAAATGCATTCAAAAGTGTATCGAAAAAATCGCATGTTTTTTTTCTTCAAGATACAAAATCCGTGAACACGATTTCTAAGTGAAAATTGAATTTTAACAGTTTTGTGAATGAATATCGTTACATTTGCTTGAATTAAAGCAAAAAGTACAAAAACTATGGTTTCAGTAATTATATTTGAAAATAGTGAAAAAATTCTCAAAATGTGCTTTTCTGGTCGAGAAACGTCGATTTTGAAAATGTTATTAAAAATCGAGGTAAATTTTTACTTATTGATCAATCGAGATGAAATCACTTTTAATGAGTATTTTATACGTAATTAAGCTAAATTCGATCAAAAATTTGTCCAGAAAAAAATGCATTCAAAAGTGTATCGAAAAAATCGCATGTTTTTTTTTCTTCAAGATACAAAATCCGTGAACACGATTTCTAAGTGAAAATTGAATTTGAACAGTTTTTTGAATGAATGTCGTTATATTTGCTTGGATTAAAGCAAAAAGTACAAAAATAATGGTTTCAGTGTTTATATTTGAAAATAGTGAAAAAATTCTCAAAATGTGCTTCTCTGGTCGAGAAACGTCGATTTTGAAAATGTTATTAAAAATCGAGGTACATTTTTATTTATTGATCAATCGAGATGAAATCACTTTTAATGAGTATTTTATAAGTATTTAGGCTAAATTCGGTCAAAAATTTGTCCAGAAAAAGATGCATTCAAAAGTGTATCGAAAAAATCGCATGTTTTTTTTCTTCAAGATACAAAATCCGTGAACACGATTTCTAAGTGAAAATTGAATTTTAACAGTTTTTTGAATGAATATCGTTACATTTGCTTGAATTAAAGCAAAAAGTACAAAAACTATGGTTTCAGTAATTATATTTGAAAATAGTGAAAAAATTCTCAAAATGTGCTTCTCTGGTCGAGAAACGTCGATTTTGAAAATGTTATTAAAAATCGAGGTACATTTTTATTTATTGATCAATCGAGATGAAATCACTTTTAATGAGTATTTTATAGGTAATTAAGCTGAATTCGGTCATAAAGATGTCCAGAAAATAATGCATTAAAAAGTGTACCGAAAAAATCGCATGTTTTTTTTCTTCAGGATACAAAATCCGTGACAACGATTTCTTATTGAAAATTGAATTTGAACAGTTTTTTGAATGAATATCGTTACATTTGCTTGAATTAAAGCAAAAAGTACAAAAATAATGGTTTCATTGGTTATATTTGAAAATAGTGAAAACATTCTCAAAATGTGCTTCTCTGGTCGAGAAACGTCGATTTTGAAAATGTTATTAAAAATCGAGGTACATTTTTATTTATTGATCAATCGAGATGAAATCACTTTTAATGAGTATTTTATAAGTATTTAAGCTAAATTCGGTCAAACATTTGTCCAGAAAAAAATGCTTTCAGAAGTGTATCGAAAAAATCGCATGTTTTTTTTCTTCAAGATACAAAATCCGTGACAACGATTTCTTATTGAAAATTGAATTTGAACAGCTTTTTGAATGAATATCGTTACATTTGCTTGAATTAAAGCAAAAAGTACAAAAATAATGGTTTCAGTGATTATATTTGAAAATAGTGAAAAAATTCTCAAAATGTGCTTCTCTGGTCGAGAAACGTCGATTTTGAAAATGTTATTAAAAATCGAGGTACATTTTTATTTATTGATCAATCGAGATGAAATCACTTTTAATGAGTATTTTATAAGTATTTAGGCTAAATTCGGTCAAAAATTTGTCCAGAAAAAGATGCATTCAAAAGTGTATCGAAAAAATCGCATGTTTTTTTTCTTCAAGATACAAAATCCGTGAACACGATTTCTAAGTGAAAATTGAATTTTAACAGTTTTTTGAATGAATATCGTTACATTTGCTTGAATTAAAGCAAAAAGTACAAAAACTATGGTTTCAGTAATTATATTTGAAAATAGTGAAAAAATTCTCAAAATGTGCTTCTCTGGTCGAGAAACGTCGATTTTGAAAATGTTATTAAAAATCGAGGTACATTTTTATTTATTGATCAATCGAGATGAAATCACTTTTAATGAGTATTTTATAGGTAATTAAGCTGAATTCGGTCATAAAGATGTCCAGAAAATAATGCATTAAAAAGTGTACCGAAAAAATCGCATGTTTTTTTTCTTCAGGATACAAAATCCGTGACAACGATTTCTTATTGAAAATTGAATTTGAACAGTTTTTTGAATGAATATCGTTACATTTGCTTGAATTAAAGCAAAAAGTACAAAAATAATGGTTTCATTGGTTATATTTGAAAATAGTGAAAACATTCTCAAAATGTGCTTCTCTGGTCGAGAAACGTCGATTTTGAAAATGTTATTAAAAATCGAGGTACATTTTTATTTATTGATCAATCGAGATGAAATCACTTTTAATGAGTATTTTATAAGTATTTAAGCTAAATTCGGTCAAAAATTTGTCCAGAAAAAGATGCATTCAAAAGTGTATCGAAAAAATCGCATGTTTTTTTTCTTCAAGATACAAAATCCGTGAACACGATTTCTAAGTGAAAATTGAATTTTAACAGTTTTTTGAATGAATATCGTTACATTTGCTTGAATTAAAGCAAAAAGTACAAAAACTATGGTTTCAGTAATTATATTTGAAAATAGTGAAAAAATTCTCAAAATGTGCTTCTCTGGTCGAGAAACGTCGATTTTGAAAATGTTATTAAAAATCGAGGTACATTTTTATTTATTGATCAATCGAGATGAAATCACTTTTAATGAGTATTTTATAGGTAATTAAGCTGAATTCGGTCATAAAGATGTCCAGAAAATAATGCATTAAAAAGTGTACCGAAAAAATCGCATGTTTTTTTTCTTCAGGATACAAAATCCGTGACAACGATTTCTTATTGAAAATTGAATTTGAACAGTTTTTTGAATGAATATCGTTACATTTGCTTGAATTAAAGCAAAATGTACAAAAACTATGGTTTCAGTAATTATATTTGAAAATAGTGAAAAAATTCTCAAAATGTGCTTCTCTGGTCGAGAAACGTCGATTTTGAAAATGTTATTAAAAAATCGAGGTACATTTTTATTTATTGATCAATCGAGATGAAATCACTTTTAATGAGTATTTTATAGGTAATTAAGCTGAATTCGGTCATAAAGATGTCCAGAAAATAATGCATTAAAAAGTGTACCGAAAAAATCGCATGTTTTTTTTCTTCAGGATACAAAATCCGTGACAACGATTTCTTATTGAAAATTGAATTTGAACAGTTTTTTGAATGAATATCGTTACATTTGCTTGAATTAAAGCAAAAAGTACAAAAATAATGGTTTCATTGGTTATATTTGAAAATAGTGAAAACATTCTCAAAATGTGCTTCTCTGGTCGAGAAACGTCGGTTTTGAAAATGTTATTAAAAATCGAGGTACATTTTTATTTATTGATCAATCGAGATGAAATCACTTTTAATGAGTATTTTATAAGTATTTAAGCTAAATTCGGTCAAACATTTGTCCAGAAAAAAATGCTTTCAGAAGTGTATCGAAAAAATCGCATGTTTTTTTTCTTCAAGATACAAAATCCGTGACAACGATTTCTTATTGAAAATTGAATTTGAACAGCTTTTTGAATGAATATCGTTACATTTGCTTGAATTAAAGCAAAAAGTACAAAAATAATGGTTTAATTGGTTATATTTGAAAATAGTGAAAATAAAACTCAAAATATGCTTTTCTGGTCGAGGAACGTCGATTTTGAAAATGTTATTAAAAATCGAGGTACATTTTTATTTATTGATCAATCGAGATGAAATCCCTTTTAATGAGTATTTTATACGTAATTAAGCTGAATTCGGTCAAAAATTTGTCCAGAAGAAAATGCATTAAATAGTGTACCGAAAAAATCGCATGTTTTTTTTCTTCAAGATACAAAATCCGTGACAACGATTTCTTATATAAAATTGAATTTGAACAGTTTTTTGAATGAATATCGTT
This sequence comes from Phalangium opilio, assembly GCF_054372755.1. Lineage (NCBI taxonomy): Eukaryota > Metazoa > Arthropoda > Arachnida > Opiliones > Phalangiidae > Phalangium > Phalangium opilio. The sequence continues at coordinate 8,387,533 of NW_028324228.1, forward strand.
ACATTTGCTTGAATTAAAGCAAAAAGTACAAAAGTTATGGTTTCAGTGATTATATTTGAAAATAGTGAAAAAATTCTCAAAATGTGCTTCTCTGGTCGAGAAACGTCGATTTTGAAAATGTTATTAAAAATCGAGGTACATTTTTATTTATTGATCAATCGAGATGAAATCACTTTTAATGAGTATTTTATAGGTAATTAAGCAGAATTGGGTCATAAATATGTCCAGAAAATAATGCATTAAAAAGTGTACCGAAAAAATCGCATGTTTTTTTTCTTCAGGATACAAAATCCGTGACAACGATTTCTTATTGAAAATTGAATTTGAACAGTTTTTTGAATGAATATCGTTACATTTGCTTGAATTAAAGCAAAAAGTACAAAAATAATGGTTTCATTGGTTATATTTGAAAATAGTGAAAAAATTCTCAAAATGTGCTTCTCTGGTCGAGAAACGTCGATTTTGAAAATGTTATTAAAAATCGAGGTACATTTTTATTTATTGATCAATCGAGATGAAATCACTTTTAATGAGTATTTTATAAGTATTTAAGCTAAATTCGGTCAAAAATTTGTCCAGAAAAAAATGCATTCAAAAGTGTATCGAAAAAATCGCATGTTTTTTTTCTTCAAGATACAAAATCCGTGAACACGATTTCTAAGTGAAAATTGAATTTTAACAGTTTTTTGAATGAATATCGTTACATTTGCTTGAATTAAAGCAAAAAGTACAAAAACTATGGTTTCAGTAATTATATTTGAAAATAGTGAAAAAATTCTCAAAATGTGCTTCTCTGGTCGAGAAACGTCGATTTTGAAAATGTTATTAAAAATCGAGGTAAATTTTTATTTATTGATCAATCGAGATGAAATCACTTTTAATGAGTATTTTATACGTAAATAAACTGAATTCGGTCAAAACTTTGTCCAGAAAAAAATGCATTCAAAAGTGTACCGAAAAAATCGCATGTTTTTTTTCTTCAGGATACAAAATCCGTGACAACGATTTCTTATTGAAAATTGAATTTGAACAGTTTTTTGAATGAATATCGTTACATTTGCTTGAATTAAAGCAAAAAGTACAAAAATAATGGTTTCATTGGTTATATTTGAAAATAGTGAAAAAATTCTCAAAATGTGCTTCTCTGGTCGAGAAACGTCGATTTTGAAAATGTTATTAAAAATCGAGGTACATTTTTATTTATTGATCAATCGAGATGAAATCACTTTTAATGAGTATTTTATAAGTATTTAAGCTAAATTCGGTCAAAAATTTGTCCAGAAAAAAATGCATTCAAAAGTGTATCGAAAAAATCGCATGTTTTTTCTCTTCAAGATACAAAATCCGTGAACACGATTTCTAAGTGAAAATTGAATTTTAACAGTTTTGTGAATGAATATCGTTACATTTGCTTGAATTAAAGCAAAAAGTACAAAAACTATGGTTTCAGTAATTATATTTGAAAATAGTGAAAAAATTCTCAAAATGTGCTTCTCTGGTCGAGAAACGTCGATTTTGAAAATGTTATTAAAAATCGAGGTAAATTTTTATTTATTGATCAATCGAGATGAAATCACTTTTAATGAGTATTTTATACGAAATTAAGCTGAATTCGGTCAAAACTTTGTCCAGAAAAAAATGCATTAAAAAGTGTACCGAAAAAATCGCATGTTTTTTTTCTTCAGGATACAAAATCCGTGACATCGATTTCTTATTGAAAATTGAATTTGAACAGTTTTTTGAATGAATGTCGTTATATTTGCTTGGATTAAAGCAAAAAGTACAAAAATAATGGTTTCAGTGTTTATATTTGAAAATAGTGAAAAAATTCTCAAAATGTGCTTCTCTGGTCGAGAAACGTCGATTTTGAAAATGTTATTAAAAATCGAGGTACATTTTTATTTATTGATCAATCGAGATGAAATCACTTTTAATGAGTATTTTATAGGTAATTAAGCAGAATTGGGTCATAAATATGTCCAGAAAATAATGCATTAAAAAGTGTACCGAAAAAATCGCATGTTTTTTTTCTTCAGGATACAAAATCCGTGACAACGATTTCTTATTGAAAATTGAATTTGAACAGTTTTTTTGAATGAATATCGTTACATTTGCTTGAATTAAAGCAAAAAGTACAAAAATAATGGTTTCATTGGTTATATTTGAAAATAGTGAAAAAATTCTCAAAATGTGCTTCTCTGGTCGAGAAACGTCGATTTTGAAAATGTTATTAAAAATCGAGGTACATTTTTATTTATTGATCAATCGAGATGAAATCACTTTTAATGAGTATTTTATAAGTATTTAAGCTAAATTCGGTCAAAAATTTGTCCAGAAAAAAATGCATTCAAAAGTGTATCGAAAAAATCGCATGTTTTTTTTCTTCAAGATACAAAATCCGTGAACACGATTTCTAAGTGAAAATTGAATTTTAACAGTTTTGTGAATGAATATCGTTACATTTGCTTGAATTAAAGCAAAAAGTACAAAAACTATGGTTTCAGTAATTATATTTGAAAATAGTGAAAAAATTCTCAAAATGTGCTTTTCTGGTCGAGAAACGTCGATTTTGAAAATGTTATTAAAAATCGAGGTAAATTTTTACTTATTGATCAATCGAGATGAAATCACTTTTAATGAGTATTTTATACGTAATTAAGCTAAATTCGATCAAAAATTTGTCCAGAAAAAAATGCATTCAAAAGTGTATCGAAAAAATCGCATGTTTTTTTTTCTTCAAGATACAAAATCCGTGAACACGATTTCTAAGTGAAAATTGAATTTGAACAGTTTTTTGAATGAATGTCGTTATATTTGCTTGGATTAAAGCAAAAAGTACAAAAATAATGGTTTCAGTGTTTATATTTGAAAATAGTGAAAAAATTCTCAAAATGTGCTTCTCTGGTCGAGAAACGTCGATTTTGAAAATGTTATTAAAAATCGAGGTACATTTTTATTTATTGATCAATCGAGATGAAATCACTTTTAATGAGTATTTTATAAGTATTTAGGCTAAATTCGGTCAAACATTTGTCCAGAAAAAAATGCATTCAAAAGTGTATCGAAAAAATCGCATGTTTTTTTTCTTCAAGATACAAAATCCGTGAACACGATTTCTAAGTGAAAATTGAATTTGAACAGTTTTTTGAATGAATATCGTTACATTTGCTTGAATTAAAGCAAAAAGTACAAAAATAATGGTTTCATTGGTTATATTTGAAAATAGTGAAAACATTCTCAAAATGTGCTTCTCTGGTCGAGAAACGTCGATTTTGAAAATGTTATTAAAAATCGAGGTACATTTTTATTTATTGATCAATCGAGATGAAATCACTTTTAATGAGTATTTTATAAGTATTTAGGCTAAATTCGGTCAAAAATTTGTCCAGAAAAAGATGCATTCAAAAGTGTATCGAAAAAATCGCATGTTTTTTTTCTTCAAGATACAAAATCCGTGAACACGATTTCTAAGTGAAAATTGAATTTTAACAGTTTTTTGAATGAATATCGTTACATTTGCTTGAATTAAAGCAAAAAGTACAAAAACTATGGTTTCAGTAATTATATTTGAAAATAGTGAAAAAATTCTCAAAATGTGCTTCTCTGGTCGAGAAACGTCGATTTTGAAAATGTTATTAAAAATCGAGGTACATTTTTATTTATTGATCAATCGAGATGAAATCACTTTTAATGAGTATTTTATAGGTAATTAAGCTGAATTCGGTCATAAAGATGTCCAGAAAATAATGCATTAAAAAGTGTACCGAAAAAATCGCATGTTTTTTTTCTTCAGGATACAAAATCCGTGACAACGATTTCTTATTGAAAATTGAATTTGAACAGTTTTTTGAATGAATATCGTTACATTTGCTTGAATTAAAGCAAAAAGTACAAAAATAATGGTTTCATTGGTTATATTTGAAAATAGTGAAAACATTCTCAAAATGTGCTTCTCTGGTCGAGAAACGTCGATTTTGAAAATGTTATTAAAAATCGAGGTACATTTTTATTTATTGATCAATCGAGATGAAATCACTTTTAATGAGTATTTTATAAGTATTTAAGCTAAATTCGGTCAAACATTTGTCCAGAAAAAAATGCTTTCAGAAGTGTATCGAAAAAATCGCATGTTTTTTTTCTTCAAGATACAAAATCCGTGACAACGATTTCTTATTGAAAATTGAATTTGAACAGCTTTTTGAATGAATATCGTTACATTTGCTTGAATTAAAGCAAAAAGTACAAAAATAATGGTTTCAGTGATTATATTTGAAAATAGTGAAAAAATTCTCAAAATGTGCTTCTCTGGTCGAGAAACGTCGATTTTGAAAATGTTATTAAAAATCGAGGTACATTTTTATTTATTGATCAATCGAGATGAAATCACTTTTAATGAGTATTTTATAAGTATTTAGGCTAAATTCGGTCAAAAATTTGTCCAGAAAAAGATGCATTCAAAAGTGTATCGAAAAAATCGCATGTTTTTTTTCTTCAAGATACAAAATCCGTGAACACGATTTCTAAGTGAAAATTGAATTTTAACAGTTTTTTGAATGAATATCGTTACATTTGCTTGAATTAAAGCAAAAAGTACAAAAACTATGGTTTCAGTAATTATATTTGAAAATAGTGAAAAAATTCTCAAAATGTGCTTCTCTGGTCGAGAAACGTCGATTTTGAAAATGTTATTAAAAATCGAGGTACATTTTTATTTATTGATCAATCGAGATGAAATCACTTTTAATGAGTATTTTATAGGTAATTAAGCTGAATTCGGTCATAAAGATGTCCAGAAAATAATGCATTAAAAAGTGTACCGAAAAAATCGCATGTTTTTTTTCTTCAGGATACAAAATCCGTGACAACGATTTCTTATTGAAAATTGAATTTGAACAGTTTTTTGAATGAATATCGTTACATTTGCTTGAATTAAAGCAAAAAGTACAAAAATAATGGTTTCATTGGTTATATTTGAAAATAGTGAAAACATTCTCAAAATGTGCTTCTCTGGTCGAGAAACGTCGATTTTGAAAATGTTATTAAAAATCGAGGTACATTTTTATTTATTGATCAATCGAGATGAAATCACTTTTAATGAGTATTTTATAAGTATTTAAGCTAAATTCGGTCAAACATTTGTCCAGAAAAAAATGCTTTCAGAAGTGTATCGAAAAAATCGCATGTTTTTTTTCTTCAAGATACAAAATCCGTGACAACGATTTCTTATTGAAAATTGAATTTGAACAGCTTTTTGAATGAATATCGTTACATTTGCTTGAATTAAAGCAAAAAGTACAAAAATAATGGTTTCAGTGATTATATTTGAAAATAGTGAAAAAATTCTCAAAATGTGCTTCTCTGGTCGAGAAACGTCGATTTTGAAAATATTATTAAAAATCGAGGTACATTTTTATTTATTGATCAATCGAGATGAAATCACTTTTAATGAGTATTTTATAGGTAATTAAGCAGAATTGGGTCATAAATATGTCCAGAAAATAATGCATTAAAAAGTGTACCGAAAAAATCGCATGTTTTTTTTCTTCAGGATACAAAATCCGTGACAACGATTTCTTATTGAAAATTGAATTTGAACAGTTTTTTGAATGAATATCGTTACATTTGCTTGAATTAAAGCAAAAAGTACAAAAACTATGGTTTCAGTAATTATATTTGAAAATAGTGAAAAAATTCTCAAAATGTGCTTCTCTGGTCGAGAAACGTCGATTTTGAAAATGTTATTAAAAAATCGAGGTACATTTTTATTTATTGATCAATCGAGATGAAATCACTTTTAATGAGTATTTTATAGGTAATTAAGCTGAATTCGGTCATAAAGATGTCCAGAAAATAATGCATTAAAAAGTGTACCGAAAAAATCGCATGTTTTTTTTCTTCAGGATACAAAATCCGTGACAACGATTTCTTATTGAAAATTGAATTTGAACAGTTTTTTGAATGAATATCGTTACATTTGCTTGAATTAAAGCAAAAAGTACAAAAATAATGGTTTCATTGGTTATATTTGAAAATAGTGAAAACATTCTCAAAATGTGCTTCTCTGGTCGAGAAACGTCGATTTTGAAAATGTTATTAAAAATCGAGGTACATTTTTATTTATTGATCAATCGAGATGAAATCACTTTTAATGAGTATTTTATAAGTATTTAAGCTAAATTCGGTCAAACATTTGTCCAGAAAAAAATGCTTTCAGAAGTGTATCGAAAAAATCGCATGTTTTTTTTCTTCAAGATACAAAATCCGTGACAACGATTTCTTATTGAAAATTGAATTTGAACAGCTTTTTGAATGAATATCGTTACATTTGCTTGAATTAAAGCAAAAAGTACAAAAATAATGGTTTAATTGGTTATATTTGAAAATAGTGAAAATAAAACTCAAAATATGCTTTTCTGGTCGAGGAACGTCGATTTTGAAAATGTTATTAAAAATCGAGGTACATTTTTATTTATTGATCAATCGAGATGAAATCACTTTTAATGAGTATTTTATACGTAATTAAGCTGAATTCGGTCAAAAATTTGTCCAGAAGAAAATGCATTAAAAAGTGTACCGAAAAAATCGCATGTTTTTTTTCTTCAAGATACAAAATCCGTGCCAACGATTTCTTATATAAAATTGAATTTGAACAGTTTTTTGAATGAATATCGTTACATTTGCTTGAATTAAAGCAAAAAGTACAAAAGTTATGGTTTCAGTGATTATATTTGAAAATAGTGAAAAAATTCTCAAAATGTGCTTCTCTGGTCGAGAAACGTCGATTTTGAAAATGTTATTAAAAATCGAGGTACATTTTTATTTATTGATCAATCGAGATGAAATCACTTTTAATGAGTATTTTATAGGTAATTAAGCAGAATTGGGTCATAAATATGTCCAGAAAATAATGCATTAAAAAGTGTACCGAAAAAATCGCATGTTTTTTTTCTTCAGGATACAAAATCCGTGACAACGATTTCTTATTGAAAATTGAATTTGAACAGTTTTTTGAATGAATATCGTTACATTTGCTTGAATTAAAGCAAAAAGTACAAAAATAATGGTTTCATTGGTTATATTTGAAAATAGTGAAAAAATTCTCAAAATGTGCTTCTCTGGTCGAGAAACGTCGATTTTGAAAATGTTATTAAAAATCGAGGTACATTTTTATTTATTGATCAATCGAGATGAAATCACTTTTAATGAGTATTTTATAAGTATTTAAGCTAAATTCGGTCAAAAATTTGTCCAGAAAAAAATGCATTCAAAAGTGTATCGAAAAAATCGCATGTTTTTTTTCTTCAAGATACAAAATCCGTGAACACGATTTCTAAGTGAAAATTGAATTTTAACAGTTTTTTGAATGAATATCGTTACATTTGCTTGAATTAAAGCAAAAAGTACAAAAACTATGGTTTCAGTAATTATATTTGAAAATAGTGAAAAAATTCTCAAAATGTGCTTCTCTGGTCGAGAAACGTCGATTTTGAAAATGTTATTAAAAATCGAGGTAAATTTTTATTTATTGATCAATCGAGATGAAATCACTTTTAATGAGTATTTTATACGTAAATAAACTGAATTCGGTCAAAACTTTGTCCAGAAAAAAATGCATTCAAAAGTGTACCGAAAAAATCGCATGTTTTTTTTCTTCAAGATACAAAATCCATGACAACGATTTCTTATTGAAATATGAATTTGAACAGTTTTTGAATGAATATCGTTACATTTGCTTGAATTAAAGCAAAAAGTACAAAAATAATGGTTTCAGTGATTATATTTGAAAATAGTGAAAAAATTCTCAAAATGTGCTTCTCTGGTCGAGAAACGTCGATTTTGAAAATGGTACTAATAATCGAGGTACATTTTTATTTATGATCAATCGAGATGAAATCACTTTTAATGAGTATTTTATAAGTATTTAAGCTAAATTCGGTCAAAAATTTGCCCAGAAAAAAATGCATTCAAAAGTGTACCGAAAAAATCGCATGTTTTTTTTCTTCAAGATACAAAATCCGGGACAACGATTTCTTATTGAAATATGAATTTGAACAGTTTTTTGAATGAATATCGTTACATTTGCTTGACTTAAAGCAAAAAGAACAAAAATAATGGTTTCAGTGATTATATTTGAAAATAGTGAAAAAATTCTCAAAATGTGCTTCTCTGGTCGAGAAACGTCGATTTTGAAAATGTTATTAAAAATCGAGGTACATTTTTATTTATTGATCAATCGAGATGAAATCACTTTTAATGAGTATTTTATACGTAATTAAGCTGAATTCGGTCAATTAAGCTGAATTCGCAATGGTTAACGCCGTCGGCTGTTAACCGAAAGGTTGGTGGTTCGAGCCCATCCGGGAGCGGTGTTGTGAGGTCATAGATGTAACGTAAAATTCAGAGTTTTTTAAAAATATCTGACGAACATTTAATTTTTGGGTTTCCGTGGCGCAATGGTTAGCGCATTCAGCTGTTATTCAAAAGGTTTGTGGTTCGAGCCCATCCGGGAGCGGTGTTTTGAAGTCTCGGATGTGACGTAAAAAGTCAGAGTTTTTCCACAATACCTGACGACCATTTCATTTCTGAGCTTCCTTGGCTCGAAGGTTAGCGCGTTCGGATGTTAACCAAAAGGTTGGTGGTTCGACCCCACCCGGCTGCCGTGTTGTGAAGTCTCAAATGTAACGTAAAAAGCCAAAGTTTTTCCACAATACCTGACGACCGTTTAATTTTTGAGCTTCCTTGTAGCAATGGTTAGCGCGTTCGGCTGTTAACCGAAAGGTTGGTGGTTCGAGCCCACCCGGGAGCGGTGTTGTGAGATCTCAAACGTAATGTCAAATGCCAAAGTTTTTCCACAATACCTGACGAACATTTACTCTTTGGGCTTCCGTGGCGCAATGGTTAGCGCGTTAGGCTGTTAACCGAAAGGTTGGTGGTTCGAGCCCACCCGGGAGCGGTGTTGTGAAATCTCACATGTAACGTAAAAATCCAAAGTTTTTCCACAATACCTGACGAACATTTTATCTTTGGGCTTCCGTTGCGCAATGGTTAACGCCGTCGGCTGTTAACCGAAAGGTTGGTGGTTCGAGCCCATCCGGGAGCGGTGTTGTGAGGTCTTAGATGTAACGTAAAATTCAGAGTTTTTTAAAAGTAACTGACGAACATTTAATTTTTAGCTTCCGTGGCGCAATGGTTAGCGCGTTCGGCTGTTAACCGAAAGGTTGGTGGTTCGAGCCCATCCGGGAGCGGTGTTGTGAGGTCTTAGATGTAACGTAAAATTCAGAGTTTTTTAAAAATACCTGACGAACATTTAATCTTTGGGCTTCTGTGGCGCAATGGTTAGCGCGTTCGGCTGTTAACAGAAAGGTTGGTGGTTCGAGCCCACCCGGGAGCGGTGTTGTGAAGTCTCAAATGTAACGTAAAAAGCCAGGGTTTTTCCACAATACCTGACGAACATTTAATCTTTGGGCTTCCGTGGCGCAATGGTTAGCGCGTTCGGCTGTTAACCGAAAGGTTGGTGGTTGAGACTTCACAACACGGCTCCTGGGTGGGCTCGAACCACCAACCTTTCGGTTAACAGCCGAACGCGCTAACCATTGCGCCACGGAAGCCCAAAGATTAAATGTTCGTCAGGTATTGTGGAAAAACCTTGGCTTTTTACGTTACATTTGAGACTTCACAACACCGCTCCCGGGTGGGCTCGAACCACCAACCTTTCTGTTAACAGCCGAACGCGCTAACCATTGCGCCACAGAAGCCCAAAGATTAAATGTTCGTCAGGTATTTTTAAAAAACTCTGAATTTTACGTTACATCTAAGACCTCACAACACCGCTCCCGGATGGGCTCGAACCACCAACCTTTCGGTTAACAGCCGAACGCGCTAACCATTGCGCCACGGAAGCTAAAAATTAAATGTTCGTCAGTTACTTTTAAAAAACTCTGAATTTTACGTTACATCTAAGACCTCACAACACCGCTCCCGGATGGGCTCGAACCACCAACCTTTCGGTTAACAGCCGACGGCGTTAACCATTGCGCAACGGAAGCCCAAAGATAAAATGTTCGTCGGGTATTGTGGAAAAACTTTGGATTTTTACGTTACATGTGAGATTTCACAACACCGCTCCCGGGTGGGCTCGAACCACCAACCTTTCGGTTAACAGCCTAACGCGCTAACCATTGCGCCACGGAAGCCCAAAGAGTAAATGTTCGTCAGGTATTGTGGAAAAACTTTGGCATTTGACATTACGTTTGAGATCTCACAACACCGCTCCCGGGTGGGCTCGAACCACCAACCTTTCGGTTAACAGCCGAACGCGCTAACCATTGCTCCAAGGAAGCTCAAAAATTAAACGGTCGTCAGGTATTGTGGAAAAACTTTGGCTTTTTACGTTACATTTGAGACTTCACAACACGGCAGCCGGGTGGGGTCGAACCACCAACCTTTTGGTTAACATCCGAACGCGCTAACCTTCGAGCCAAGGAAGCTCAGAAATGAAATGGTCGTCAGGTATTGTGGAAAAACTCTGACTTTTTACGTCACATCCGAGACTTCAAAACACCGCTCCCGGATGGGCTCGAACCACAAACCTTTTGAATAACAGCTGAACGCGCTAACCATTGCGCCACGGAAGCCCAAAAATTAAATGTTCGTCAGATATTTTTAAAAAACTCTGAATTTTACGTTACATCTAAGACCTCACAACACCGCTCCCGGATGGGCTCGAACCACCAACCTTTCGGTTAACAGCCGACGGCGTTAACCATTGCGCAACGGAAGCCCAAAGATTAAATGCTCGTCAGGTATTGTGGAAAAACTTTGGATTTTTACGTTACATGTGAGATCTCACAACACCGCACCCGGGTGGGCTCGAACCACCAACCTTTCGGTTAACAGCCGAACGCGCTAACCATTGCGCCACGGAAGCCCAAAATTAAATGTTCGTCAGGTATTGTGGAAAAACTTTGACTTTTTACGTCACATCTGAGACCTCAAAACACCGCTCCCGGATGGGCTCGAACCACCAACCTTTCGGTTAACAGCCGAACGCGCTAACCATTGCGCCACGGAAGCTCAAAAATTAAATGGTCGTCAGGTATTGTGGAAAAACTTTGACTTTTTACGTCACATCTGAGACTTCACAACACCGCTCCCGGATGGGCTCGAACCACAAACCTTTTGAATAACAGCTAAACGCGCTAACCATTGCGCCACGAAAGCCCAAAAATTAAATGTTCGTCAGTTATTTTTAAAAAACTCTGAATTTTACGTTACATCTAAGACCTCACAACACCGCTCCCGGAAGGGCTCGAACCAACAACCTTTCGGTTAACAGCCGACGGCGTTAACCATTGCGCCACGGAAGCCCAAAGATTAAATGTTCGTCAGGTATTGTGGAAAAACTTTGGATTTTTACGTCACATCTGAGACTTCACAACACCGCTCACGGATGGGCTCGAACCACCAACCTTTCGGTTAACAGCCGAACGCGCTAACCATTGCGCCACGGAAGCCCAAAAATTAAATAGTCGTCGGGTATTGTGGAAACACTTTGGCTTTTTACGTTACATGTGAGAGCTCACAACACCGCTCCCGGGTGGGCTCGAACCACCAACCTTTCGGTTAACAGCCGAACGCGCTAACCATTGCGCCACGGAAGCCCAAAGATTAAATGTTCGTCAGGTATTGTGGAAAAACCTTGGCTTTTTACGTTACATTTGAGACTTCACAACACGGCTCCTGGGTGGGCTCGAACCACCAACCTTTCGGTTAACAGCCGAACGCGCTAACCATTGCGCCACGGAAGCCCAAAGATTAAATGTTCGTCAGGTATTGTGGAAAAACCTTGGCTTTTTACGTTACATTTGAGATTTCACAACACGGCTCCTGGGTGGGCTCGAACCACCAACCTTTCGGTTAACAGCCGAACGCGCTAACCATTGCGCCACGGAAGCCCAAAGATTAAATGTTCGTCAGGTATTGTGGAAAAACCCTGGCTTTTTACGTTACATTTGAGACTTCACAACACCGCTCCCGGGTGGGCTCGAACCACCAACCTTTCTGTTAACAGCCGAACGCGCTAACCATTGCGCCACAGAAGCCCAAAGATTAAATGTTCGTCAGGTATTTTTAAAAAACTCTGAATTTTACGTTACATCTAAGACCTCACAACACCGCTCCCGGATGGGCTCGAACCACCAACCTTTCGGTTAACAGCCGAACGCGCTAACCATTGCGCCACGGAAGCCCAAAAATTAAATAGTCGTCGGGTATTGTGGAAACACTTTGGCTTTTTACGTTACATGTGAGAGCTCACAACACCGCTCCCGGGTGGGCTCGAACCACCAACCTTTCGGTTAACAGCCGAACGCGCTAACCATTGCGCCACGGAAGCCCAAAGATTAAATGTTCGTCAGGTATTGTGGAAAAACCTTGGCTTTTTACGTTACATTTGAGACTTCACAACACGGCTCCTGGGTGGGCTCGAACCACCAACCTTTCGGTTAACAGCCGAACGCGCTAACCATTGCGCCACGGAAGCCCAAAGATTAAATGTTCGTCAGGTATTGTGGAAAAACCTTGGCTTTTTACGTTACATTTGAGATTTCACAACACGGCTCCTGGGTGGGCTCGAACCACCAACCTTTCGGTTAACAGCCGAACGCGCTAACCATTGCGCCACGGAAGCCCAAAGATTAAATGTTCGTCAGGTATTGTGGAAAAACCCTGGCTTTTTACGTTACATTTGAGACTTCACAACACCGCTCCCGGGTGGGCTCGAACCACCAACCTTTCTGTTAACAGCCGAACGCGCTAACCATTGCGCCACAGAAGCCCAAAGATTAAATGTTCGTCAGGTATTTTTAAAAAACTCTGAATTTTACGTTACATCTAAGACCTCACAACACCGCTCCCGGATGGGCTCGAACCACCAACCTTTCGGTTAACAGCCGAACGCGCTAACCATTGCGCCACGGAAGCTAAAAATTAAATGTTCGTCAGTTACTTTTAAAAAACTCTGAATTTTACGTTACATCTAAGACCTCACAACACCGCTCCCGGATGGGCTCGAACCACCAACCTTTCGGTTAACAGCCGACGGCGTTAACCATTGCGCAACGGAAGCCCAAAGATAAAATGTTCGTCAGGTATTGTGGAAAAACTTTGGATTTTTACGTTACATGTGAGATTTCACAACACCGCTCCCGGGTGGGCTCGAACCACCAACCTTTCGGTTAACAGCCTAACGCGCTAACCATTGCGCCACGGAAGCCCAAAGAGTAAATGTTCGTCAGGTATTGTGGAAAAACTTTGGCATTTGACATTACGTTTGAGATCTCACAACACCGCTCCCGGGTGGGCTCGAACCACCAACCTTTCGGTTAACAGCCGAACGCGCTAACCATTGCTACAAGGAAGCTCAAAAATTAAACGGTCGTCAGGTATTGTGGAAAAACTTTGGCTTTTTACGTTACATTTGAGACTTCACAACACGGCAGCCGGGTGGGGTCGAACCACCAACCTTTTGGTTAACATCCGAACGCGCTAACCTTCGAGCCAAGGAAGCTCAGAAATGAAATGGTCGTCAGGTATTGTGGAAAAACTCTGACTTTTTACGTCACATCCGAGACTTCAAAACACCGCTCCCGGATGGGCTCGAACCACAAACCTTTTGAATAACAGCTGAATGCGCTAACCATTGCGCCACGGAAACCCAAAAATTAAATGTTCGTCAGATATTTTTAAAAAACTCTGAATTTTACGTTACATCTATGACCTCACAACACCGCTCCCGGATGGGCTCGAACCACCAACCTTTCGGTTAACAGCCGACGGCGTTAACCATTGCGAATTCAGCTTAATTGACCGAATTCAGCTTAATTACGTATAAAATACTCATTAAAAGTGATTTCATCTCGATTGATCAATAAATAAAAATGTACCTCGATTTTTAATAACATTTTCAAAATCGACGTTTCTCGACCAGAGAAGCACATTTTGAGAATTTTTTCACTATTTTCAAATATAATCACTGAAACCATTATTTTTGTTCTTTTTGCTTTAAGTCAAGCAAATGTAACGATATTCATTCAAAAAACTGTTCAAATTCATATTTCAATAAGAAATCGTTGTCCCGGATTTTGTATCTTGAAGAAAAAAAACATGCGATTTTTTCGGTACACTTTTGAATGCATTTTTTTCTGGGCAAATTTTTGACCGAATTTAGCTTAAATACTTATAAAATACTCATTAAAAGTGATTTCATCTCGATTGATCATAAATAAAAATGTACCTCGATTATTAGTACCATTTTCAAAATCGACGTTTCTCGACCAGAGAAGCACATTTTGAGAATTTTTTCACTATTTTCAAATATAATCACTGAAACCATTATTTTTGTACTTTTTGCTTTAATTCAAGCAAATGTAACGATATTCATTCAAAAACTGTTCAAATTCATATTTCAATAAGAAATCGTTGTCATGGATTTTGTATCTTGAAGAAAAAAAACATGCGATTTTTTCGGTACACTTTTGAATGCATTTTTTTCTGGACAAAGTTTTGACCGAATTCAGTTTATTTACGTATAAAATACTCATTAAAAGTGATTTCATCTCGATTGATCAATAAATAAAAATTTACCTCGATTTTTAATAACATTTTCAAAATCGACGTTTCTCGACCAGAGAAGCACATTTTGAGAATTTTTTCACTATTTTCAAATATAATTACTGAAACCATAGTTTTTGTACTTTTTGCTTTAATTCAAGCAAATGTAACGATATTCATTCAAAAAACTGTTAAAATTCAATTTTCACTTAGAAATCGTGTTCACGGATTTTGTATCTTGAAGAAAAAAAACATGCGATTTTTTCGATACACTTTTGAATGCATTTTTTTCTGGACAAATTTTTGACCGAATTTAGCTTAAATACTTATAAAATACTCATTAAAAGTGATTTCATCTCGATTGATCAATAAATAAAAATGTACCTCGATTTTTAATAACATTTTCAAAATCGACGTTTCTCGACCAGAGAAGCACATTTTGAGAATTTTTTCACTATTTTCAAATATAACCAATGAAACCATTATTTTTGTACTTTTTGCTTTAATTCAAGCAAATGTAACGATATTCATTCAAAAAACTGTTCAAATTCAATTTTCAATAAGAAATCGTTGTCACGGATTTTGTATCCTGAAGAAAAAAAACATGCGATTTTTTCGGTACACTTTTTAATGCATTATTTTCTGGACATATTTATGACCCAATTCTGCTTAATTACCTATAAAATACTCATTAAAAGTGATTTCATCTCGATTGATCAATAAATAAAAATGTACCTCGATTTTTAATAACATTTTCAAAATCGACGTTTCTCGACCAGAGAAGCACATTTTGAGAATTTTTTCACTATTTTCAAATATAATCACTGAAACCATAACTTTTGTACTTTTTGCTTTAATTCAAGCAAATGTAACGATATTCATTCAAAAAACTGTTCAAATTCAATTTTATATAAGAAATCGTTGGCACGGATTTTGTATCTTGAAGAAAAAAAACATGCGATTTTTTCGGTACACTTTTTAATGCATTTTCTTCTGGACAAATTTTTGACCGAATTCAGCTTAATTACGTATAAAATACTCATTAAAAGTGATTTCATCTCGATTGATCAATAAATAAAAATGTACCTCGATTTTTAATAACATTTTCAAAATCGACGTTCCTCGACCAGAAAAGCATATTTTGAGTTTTATTTTCACTATTTTCAAATATAACCAATTAAACCATTATTTTTGTACTTTTTGCTTTAATTCAAGCAAATGTAACGATATTCATTCAAAAAGCTGTTCAAATTCAATTTTCAATAAGAAATCGTTGTCACGGATTTTGTATCTTGAAGAAAAAAAACATGCGATTTTTTCGATACACTTCTGAAAGCATTTTTTTCTGGACAAATGTTTGACCGAATTTAGCTTAAATACTTATAAAATACTCATTAAAAGTGATTTCATCTCGATTGATCAATAAATAAAAATGTACCTCGATTTTTAATAACATTTTCAAAATCGACGTTTCTCGACCAGAGAAGCACATTTTGAGAATGTTTTCACTATTTTCAAATATAACCAATGAAACCATTATTTTTGTACTTTTTGCTTTAATTCAAGCAAATGTAACGATATTCATTCAAAAAACTGTTCAAATTCAATTTTCAATAAGAAATCGTTGTCACGGATTTTGTATCCTGAAGAAAAAAAACATGCGATTTTTTCGGTACACTTTTTAATGCATTATTTTCTGGACATCTTTATGACCGAATTCAGCTTAATTACCTATAAAATACTCATTAAAAGTGATTTCATCTCGATTGATCAATAAATAAAAATGTACCTCGATTTTTTAATAACATTTTCAAAATCGACGTTTCTCGACCAGAGAAGCACATTTTGAGAATTTTTTCACTATTTTCAAATATAATTACTGAAACCATAGTTTTTGTACATTTTGCTTTAATTCAAGCAAATGTAACGATATTCATTCAAAAAACTGTTCAAATTCAATTTTCAATAAGAAATCGTTGTCACGGATTTTGTATCCTGAAGAAAAAAAACATGCGATTTTTTCGGTACACTTTTTAATGCATTATTTTCTGGACATATTTATGACCCAATTCTGCTTAATTACCTATAAAATACTCATTAAAAGTGATTTCATCTCGATTGATCAATAAATAAAAATGTACCTCGATTTTTAATAATATTTTCAAAATCGACGTTTCTCGACCAGAGAAGCACATTTTGAGAATTTTTTCACTATTTTCAAATATAATCACTGAAACCATTATTTTTGTACTTTTTGCTTTAATTCAAGCAAATGTAACGATATTCATTCAAAAAGCTGTTCAAATTCAATTTTCAATAAGAAATCGTTGTCACGGATTTTGTATCTTGAAGAAAAAAAACATGCGATTTTTTCGATACACTTCTTGTTGCGTGGGTGTGCAGTGTAAATAATAAAAAGACTTAAGATTAAGTTCAAAGAGTTAGTTTAATTAATTTAAGTGAATCAAAAATTACATCGAACCGATCGCGTTACTATGAGCCGGCGGCGGCGGGAGGAGTGAACGAAGAAGTGAAAATATTACAATGCAGTACATGTACAAAATAGGTCGGTTTTGCGATTGTTGCGCCACCACACCAAAACTGTATTTTTTAACTTATGTCAAAGCCTTACTAATATAAAAAAATAAATTCACACTTCTGAAAGCATTTTTTTCTGGACAAATGTTTGACCGAATTTAGCTTAAATACTTATAAAATACTCATTAAAAGTGATTTCATCTCGATTGATCAATAAATAAAAATGTACCTCGATTTTTAATAACATTTTCAAAATCGACGTTTCTCGACCAGAGAAGCACATTTTGAGAATGTTTTCACTATTTTCAAATATAACCAATGAAACCATTATTTTTGTACTTTTTGCTTTAATTCAAGCAAATGTAACGATATTCATTCAAAAAACTGTTCAAATTCAATTTTCAATAAGAAATCGTTGTCACGGATTTTGTATCCTGAAGAAAAAAAACATGCGATTTTTTCGGTACACTTTTTAATGCATTATTTTCTGGACATCTTTTTGACCGAATTCAGCTTAATTACCTATAAAATACTCATTAAAAGTGATTTCATCTCGATTGATCAATAAATAAAAATGTACCTCGATTTTTTAATAACATTTTCAAAATCGACGTTTCTCGACCAGAGAAGCACA
Source organism: Phalangium opilio (assembly GCF_054372755.1). Classification (NCBI taxonomy): domain Eukaryota; kingdom Metazoa; phylum Arthropoda; class Arachnida; order Opiliones; family Phalangiidae; genus Phalangium; species Phalangium opilio. The sequence continues at coordinate 8,405,315 of NW_028324228.1, forward strand.
TTTTGAGAATTTTTTCACTATTTTCAAATATAATTACTGAAACCATAGTTTTTGTACATTTTGCTTTAATTCAAGCAAATGTAACGATATTCATTCAAAAAACTGTTCAAATTCAATTTTCAATAAGAAATCGTTGTCACGGATTTTGTATCCTGAAGAAAAAAAACATGCGATTTTTTCGGTACACTTTTTAATGCATTATTTTCTGGACATATTTATGACCCAATTCTGCTTAATTACCTATAAAATACTCATTAAAAGTGATTTCATCTCGATTGATCAATAAATAAAAATGTACCTCGATTTTTAATAATATTTTCAAAATCGACGTTTCTCGACCAGAGAAGCACATTTTGAGAATTTTTTCACTATTTTCAAATATAATCACTGAAACCATTATTTTTGTACTTTTTGCTTTAATTCAAGCAAATGTAACGATATTCATTCAAAAAGCTGTTCAAATTCAATTTTCAATAAGAAATCGTTGTCACGGATTTTGTATCTTGAAGAAAAAAAACATGCGATTTTTTCGATACACTTCTGAAAGCATTTTTTTCTGGACAAATGTTTGACCGAATTTAGCTTAAATACTTATAAAATACTCATTAAAAGTGATTTCATCTCGATTGATCAATAAATAAAAATGTACCTCGATTTTTAATAACATTTTCAAAATCGACGTTTCTCGACCAGAGAAGCACATTTTGAGAATGTTTTCACTATTTTCAAATATAACCAATGAAACCATTATTTTTGTACTTTTTGCTTTAATTCAAGCAAATGTAACGATATTCATTCAAAAAACTGTTCAAATTCAATTTTCAATAAGAAATCGTTGTCACGGATTTTGTATCCTGAAGAAAAAAAACATGCGATTCTTTCGGTACACTTTTTAATGCATTATTTTCTGGACATCTTTATGACCGAATTCAGCTTAATTACCTATAAAATACTCATTAAAAGTGATTTCATCTCGATTGATCAATAAATAAAAATGTACCTCGATTTTTAATAACATTTTCAAAGTCGACGTTTCTCGACCAGAGAAGCACATTTTGAGAATTTTTTCACTATTTTCAAATATAATTACTGAAACCATAGTTTTTGTACTTTTTGCTTTAATTCAAGCAAATGTAACGATATTCATTCAAAAAACTGTTAAAATTCAATTTTCACTTAGAAATCGTGTTCACGGATTTTGTATCTTGAAGAAAAAAAACATGCGATTTTTTCGATACACTTTTGAATGCATTTTTTTCTGGACAAATTTTTGACCGAATTTAGCTTAAATACTTATAAAATACTCATTAAAAGTGATTTCATCTCGATTGATCAATAAATAAAAATGTACCTCGATTTTTAATAACATTTTCAAAATCGACGTTTCTCGACCAGAGAAGCACATTTTGAGAATTTTTTCACTATTTTCAAATATAATTACTGAAACCATAGTTTTTGTACTTTTTGCTTTAATTCAAGCAAATGTAACGATATTCATTCAAAAAACTGTTAAAATTCAATTTTCACTTAGAAATCGTGTTCACGGATTTTGTATCTTGAAGAAAAAAAACATGCGATTTTTTCGATACACTTTTGAATGCATTTTTTTCTGGACAAATTTTTGACCGAATTTAGCTTAAATACTTATAAAATACTCATTAAAAGTGATTTCATCTCGATTGATCAATAAATAAAAATGTACCTCGATTTTTAATAACATTTTCAAAATCGACGTTTCTCGACCAGAGAAGCACATTTTGAGAATTTTTTCACTATTTTCAAATATAACCAATGAAACCATTATTTTTGTACTTTTTGCTTTAATTCAAGCAAATGTAACGATATTCATTCAAAAAACTGTTCAAATTCAATTTTCAATAAGAAATCGTTGTCACGGATTTTGTATCCTGAAGAAAAAAAACATGCGATTCTTTCGGTACACTTTTTAATGCATTATTTTCTGGACATCTTTATGACCGAATTCAGCTTAATTACCTATAAAATACTCATTAAAAGTGATTTCATCTCGATTGATCAATAAATAAAAATGTACCTCGATTTTTAATAACATTTTCAAAGTCGACGTTTCTCGACCAGAGAAGCACATTTTGAGAATTTTTTCACTATTTTCAAATATAATTACTGAAACCATAGTTTTTGTACTTTTTGCTTTAATTCAAGCAAATGTAACGATATTCATTCAAAAAACTGTTAAAATTCAATTTTCACTTAGAAATCGTGTTCACGGATTTTGTATCTTGAAGAAAAAAAACATGCGATTTTTTCGATACACTTTTGAATGCATTTTTTTCTGGACAAATTTTTGACCGAATTTAGCTTAAATACTTATAAAATACTCATTAAAAGTGATTTCATCTCGATTGATCAATAAATAAAAATGTACCTCGATTTTTAATAACATTTTCAAAATCGACGTTTCTCGACCAGAGAAGCACATTTTGAGAATTTTTTCACTATTTTCAAATATAATTACTGAAACCATAGTTTTTGTACTTTTTGCTTTAATTCAAGCAAATGTAACGATATTCATTCAAAAAACTGTTAAAATTCAATTTTCACTTAGAAATCGTGTTCACGGATTTTGTATCTTGAAGAAAAAAAACATGCGATTTTTTCGATACACTTTTGAATGCATTTTTTTCTGGACAAATTTTTGACCGAATTTAGCTTAAATACTTATAAAATACTCATTAAAAGTGATTTCATCTCGATTGATCAATAAATAAAAATGTACCTCGATTTTTAATAACATTTTCAAAATCGACGTTTCTCGACCAGAGAAGCACATTTTGAGAATTTTTTCACTATTTTCAAATATAACCAATGAAACCATTATTTTTGTACTTTTTGCTTTAATTCAAGCAAATGTAACGATATTCATTAAAAAAACTGTTCAAATTCAATTTTCAATAAGAAATCGTTGTCACGGATTTTGTATCCTGAAGAAAAAAAACATGCGATTTTTTCGGTACACTTTTTAATGCATTATTTTCTGGACATATTTATGACCCAATTCTGCTTAATTACCTATAAAATACTCATTAAAAGTGATTTCATCTCGATTGATCAATAAATAAAAATGTACCTCGATTTTTAATAACATTTTCAAAATCGACGTTTCTCGACCAGAGAAGCACATTTTGAGAATTTTTTCACTATTTTCAAATATAATCACTGAAACCATAACTTTTGTACTTTTTGCTTTAATTCAAGCAAATGTAACGATATTCATTCAAAAAACTGTTCAAATTCAATTTTCAATAAGAAATCGTTGTCACGGATTTTGTATCCTGAAGAAAAAAAACATGCGATTTTTTCGGTACACTTTTGAATGCATTTTTTTCTGGACAAAGTTTTGACCGAATTCAGTTTATTTACGTATAAAATACTCATTAAAAGTGATTTCATCTCGATTGATCAATAAATAAAAATTTACCTCGATTTTTAATAACATTTTCAAAATCGACGTTTCTCGACCAGAGAAGCACATTTTGAGAATTTTTTCACTATTTTCAAATATAATTACTGAAACCATAGTTTTTGTACTTTTTGCTTTAATTCAAGCAAATGTAACGATATTCATTCAAAAAACTGTTAAAATTCAATTTTCACTTAGAAATCGTGTTCACGGATTTTGTATCTTGAAGAAAAAAAACATGCGATTTTTTCGATACACTTTTGAATGCATTTTTTTCTGGACAAATTTTTGACCGAATTTAGCTTAAATACTTATAAAATACTCATTAAAAGTGATTTCATCTCGATTGATCAATAAATAAAAATGTTCCTCGATTTTTAATAACATTTTCAAAATCGACGTTTCTCGACCAGAGAAGCACATTTTGAGAATTTTTTCACTATTTTCAAATATAACCAATGAAACCATTATTTTTGTACTTTTTGCTTTAATTCAAGCAAATGTAACGATATTCATTCAAAAAACTGTTCAAATTCAATTTTCAATAAGAAATCGTTGTCACGGATTTTGTATCCTGAAGAAAAAAAACATGCGATTTTTTCGGTACACTTTTTAATGCATTATTTTCTGGACATATTTATGACCCAATTCTGCTTAATTACCTATAAAATACTCATTAAAAGTGATTTCATCTCGATTGATCAATAAATAAAAATTTACCTCGATTTTTAATAACATTTTCAAAATCGACGTTTCTCGACCAGAGAAGCACATTTTGAGAATTTTTTCACTATTTTCAAATATAATTACTGAAACCATAGTTTTTGTACTTTTTGCTTTAATTCAAGCAAATGTAACGATATTCATTCACAAAACTGTTAAAATTCAATTTTCACTTAGAAATCGTGTTCACGGATTTTGTATCTTGAAGAGAAAAAACATGCGATTTTTTCGATACACTTTTGAATGCATTTTTTTCTGGACAAATTTTTGACCGAATTTAGCTTAAATACTTATAAAATACTCATTAAAAGTGATTTCATCTCGATTGATCAATAAATAAAAATGTACCTCGATTTTTAATAACATTTTCAAAATCGACGTTTCTCGACCAGAGAAGCACATTTTGAGAATTTTTTCACTATTTTCAAATATAACCAATGAAACCATTATTTTTGTACTTTTTGCTTTAATTCAAGCAAATGTAACGATATTCATTCAAAAAACTGTTCAAATTCAATTTTCAATAAGAAATCGTTGTCACGGATTTTGTATCCTGAAGAAAAAAAACATGCGATTTTTTCGGTACACTTTTGAATGCATTTTTTTCTGGACAAAGTTTTGACCGAATTCAGTTTATTTACGTATAAAATACTCATTAAAAGTGATTTCATCTCGATTGATCAATAAATAAAAATTTACCTCGATTTTTAATAACATTTTCAAAATCGACGTTTCTCGACCAGAGAAGCACATTTTGAGAATTTTTTCACTATTTTCAAATATAATTACTGAAACCATAGTTTTTGTACTTTTTGCTTTAATTCAAGCAAATGTAACGATATTCATTCAAAAAACTGTTAAAATTCAATTTTCACTTAGAAATCGTGTTCACGGATTTTGTATCTTGAAGAAAAAAAACATGCGATTTTTTCGATACACTTTTGAATGCATTTTTTTCTGGACAAATTTTTGACCGAATTTAGCTTAAATACTTATAAAATACTCATTAAAAGTGATTTCATCTCGATTGATCAATAAATAAAAATGTTCCTCGATTTTTAATAACATTTTCAAAATCGACGTTTCTCGACCAGAGAAGCACATTTTGAGAATTTTTTCACTATTTTCAAATATAACCAATGAAACCATTATTTTTGTACTTTTTGCTTTAATTCAAGCAAATGTAACGATATTCATTCAAAAAACTGTTCAAATTCAATTTTCAATAAGAAATCGTTGTCACGGATTTTGTATCCTGAAGAAAAAAAACATGCGATTTTTTCGGTACACTTTTTAATGCATTATTTTCTGGACATATTTATGACCCAATTCTGCTTAATTACCTATAAAATACTCATTAAAAGTGATTTCATCTCGATTGATCAATAAATAAAAATGTACCTCGATTTTTAATAACATTTTCAAAATCGACGTTTCTCGACCAGAGAAGCACATTTTGAGAATTTTTTCACTATTTTCAAATATAATCACTGAAACCATAACTTTTGTACTTTTTGCTTTAATTCAAGCAAATGTAACGATATTCATTCAAAAAACTGTTCAAATTCAATTTTATATAAGAAATCGTTGTCACGGATTTTGTATCTTGAAGAAAAAAAACATGCGATTTTTTCGGTACACTATTTAATGCATTTTCTTCTGGACAAATTTTTGACCGAATTCAGCTTAATTACGTATAAAATACTCATTAAAAGGGATTTCATCTCGATTGATCAATAAATAAAAATGTACCTCGATTTTTAATAACATTTTCAAAATCGACGTTCCTCGACCAGAAAAGCATATTTTGAGTTTTATTTTCACTATTTTCAAATATAACCAATTAAACCATTATTTTTGTACTTTTTGCTTTAATTCAAGCAAATGTAACGATATTCATTCAAAAAGCTGTTCAAATTCAATTTTCAATAAGAAATCGTTGTCACGGATTTTGTATCTTGAAGAAAAAAAACATGCGATTTTTTCGATACACTTCTGAAAGCATTTTTTTCTGGACAAATGTTTGACCGAATTTAGCTTAAATACTTATAAAATACTCATTAAAAGTGATTTCATCTCGATTGATCAATAAATAAAAATGTACCTCGATTTTTAATAACATTTTCAAAACCGACGTTTCTCGACCAGAGAAGCACATTTTGAGAATGTTTTCACTATTTTCAAATATAACCAATGAAACCATTATTTTTGTACTTTTTGCTTTAATTCAAGCAAATGTAACGATATTCATTCAAAAAACTGTTCAAATTCAATTTTCAATAAGAAATCGTTGTCACGGATTTTGTATCCTGAAGAAAAAAAACATGCGATTTTTTCGGTACACTTTTTAATGCATTATTTTCTGGACATCTTTATGACCGAATTCAGCTTAATTACCTATAAAATACTCATTAAAAGTGATTTCATCTCGATTGATCAATAAATAAAAATGTACCTCGATTTTTTAATAACATTTTCAAAATCGACGTTTCTCGACCAGAGAAGCACATTTTGAGAATTTTTTCACTATTTTCAAATATAATTACTGAAACCATAGTTTTTGTACATTTTGCTTTAATTCAAGCAAATGTAACGATATTCATTCAAAAAACTGTTCAAATTCAATTTTCAATAAGAAATCGTTGTCACGGATTTTGTATCCTGAAGAAAAAAAACATGCGATTTTTTCGGTACACTTTTTAATGCATTATTTTCTGGACATCTTTATGACCGAATTCAGCTTAATTACCTATAAAATACTCATTAAAAGTGATTTCATCTCGATTGATCAATAAATAAAAATGTACCTCGATTTTTAATAACATTTTCAAAATCGACGTTTCTCGACCAGAGAAGCACATTTTGAGAATTTTTTCACTATTTTCAAATATAATTACTGAAACCATAGTTTTTGTACTTTTTGCTTTAATTCAAGCAAATGTAACGATATTCATTCAAAAAACTGTTAAAATTCAATTTTCACTTAGAAATCGTGTTCACGGATTTTGTATCTTGAAGAAAAAAAACATGCGATTTTTTCGATACACTTTTGAATGCATCTTTTTCTGGACAAATTTTTGACCGAATTTAGCTTAAATACTTATAAAATACTCATTAAAAGTGATTTCATCTCGATTGATCAATAAATAAAAATGTACCTCGATTTTTAATAACATTTTCAAAATCGACGTTTCTCGACCAGAGAAGCACATTTTGAGAATGTTTTCACTATTTTCAAATATAACCAATGAAACCATTATTTTTGTACTTTTTGCTTTAATTCAAGCAAATGTAACGATATTCATTCAAAAAACTGTTCAAATTCAATTTTCAATAAGAAATCGTTGTCACGGATTTTGTATCCTGAAGAAAAAAAACATGCGATTTTTTCGGTACACTTTTTAATGCATTATTTTCTGGACATCTTTATGACCGAATTCAGCTTAATTACCTATAAAATACTCATTAAAAGTGATTTCATCTCGATTGATCAATAAATAAAAATGTACCTCGATTTTTAATAACATTTTCAAAATCGACGTTTCTCGACCAGAGAAGCACATTTTGAGAATTTTTTCACTATTTTCAAATATAAACACTGAAACCATTATTTTTGTACTTTTTGCTTTAATCCAAGCAAATATAACGACATTCATTCAAAAAACTGTTCAAATTCAATTTTCACTTAGAAATCGTGTTCACGGATTTTGTATCTTGAAGAAAAAAAAACATGCGATTTTTTCGATACACTTTTGAATGCATTTTTTTCTGGACAAATTTTTGATCGAATTTAGCTTAATTACGTATAAAATACTCATTAAAAGTGATTTCATCTCGATTGATCAATAAGTAAAAATTTACCTCGATTTTTAATAACATTTTCAAAATCGACGTTTCTCGACCAGAAAAGCACATTTTGAGAATTTTTTCACTATTTTCAAATATAATTACTGAAACCATAGTTTTTGTACTTTTTGCTTTAATTCAAGCAAATGTAACGATATTCATTCACAAAACTGTTAAAATTCAATTTTCACTTAGAAATCGTGTTCACGGATTTTGTATCTTGAAGAGAAAAAACATGCGATTTTTTCGATACACTTTTGAATGCATTTTTTTCTGGACAAATTTTTGACCGAATTTAGCTTAAATACTTATAAAATACTCATTAAAAGTGATTTCATCTCGATTGATCAATAAATAAAAATGTACCTCGATTTTTAATAACATTTTCAAAATCGACGTTTCTCGACCAGAGAAGCACATTTTGAGAATTTTTTCACTATTTTCAAATATAACCAATGAAACCATTATTTTTGTACTTTTTGCTTTAATTCAAGCAAATGTAACGATATTCATTCAAAAAACTGTTCAAATTCAATTTTCAATAAGAAATCGTTGTCACGGATTTTGTATCCTGAAGAAAAAAAACATGCGATTTTTTCGGTACACTTTTGAATGCATTTTTTCTGGACAAAGTTTTGACCGAATTCAGTTTATTTACGTATAAAATACTCATTAAAAGTGATTTCATCTCGATTGATCAATAAATAAAAATTTACCTCGATTTTTAATAACATTTTCAAAATCGACGTTTCTCGACCAGAGAAGCACATTTTGAGAATTTTTTCACTATTTTCAAATATAATTACTGAAACCATAGTTTTTGTACTTTTTGCTTTAATTCAAGCAAATGTAACGATATTCATTCAAAAAACTGTTAAAATTCAATTTTCACTTAGAAATCGTGTTCACGGATTTTGTATCTTGAAGAGAAAAAACATGCGATTTTTTCGATACACTTTTGAATGCATTTTTTTCTGGACAAATTTTTGACCGAATTTAGCTTAAATACTTATAAAATACTCATTAAAAGTGATTTCATCTCGATTGATCAATAAATAAAAATGTACCTCGATTTTTAATAACATTTTCAAAATCGACGTTTCTCGACCAGAGAAGCACATTTTGAGAATTTTTTCACTATTTTCAAATATAACCAATGAAACCATTATTTTTGTACTTTTTGCTTTAATTCAAGCAAATGTAACGATATTCATTCAAAAAACTGTTCAAATTCAATTTTCAATAAGAAATCGTTGTCACGGATTTTGTATCCTGAAGAAAAAAAACATGCGATTTTTTCGGTACACTTTTGAATGCATTTTTTCTGGACAAAGTTTTGACCGAATTCAGTTTATTTACGTATAAAATACTCATTAAAAGTGATTTCATCTCGATTGATCAATAAATAAAAATTTACCTCGATTTTTAATAACATTTTCAAAATCGACGTTTCTCGACCAGAGAAGCACATTTTGAGAATTTTTTCACTATTTTCAAATATAATTACTGAAACCATAGTTTTTGTACTTTTTGCTTTAATTCAAGCAAATGTAACGATATTCATTCAAAAAACTGTTAAAATTCAATTTTCACTTAGAAATCGTGTTCACGGATTTTGTATCTTGAAGAAAAAAAACATGCGATTTTTTCGATACACTTTTGAATGCATTTTTTTCTGGACAAATTTTTGACCGAATTTAGCTTAAATACTTATAAAATACTCATTAAAAGTGATTTCATCTCGATTGATCAATAAATAAAAATGTACCTCGATTTTTAATAACATTTTCAAAATCGACGTTTCTCGACCAGAGAAGCACATTTTGAGAATTTTTTCACTATTTTCAAATATAACCAATGAAACCATTATTTTTGTACTTTTTGCTTTAATTCAAGCAAATGTAACGATATTCATTCAAAAAACTGTTCAAATTCAATTTTCAATAAGAAATCGTTGTCACGGATTTTGTATCCTGAAGAAAAAAAACATGCGATTTTTTCGGTACACTTTTTAATGCATTATTTTCTGGACATATTTATGTCCCAATTCTGCTTAATTACCTATAAAATACTCATTAAAAGTGATTTCATCTCGATTGATCAATAAATAAAAATGTACCTCGATTTTTAATAACATTTTCAAAATCGACGTTTCTCGACCAGAGAAGCACATTTTGAGAATTTTTTCACTATTTTCAAATATAATCACTGAAACCATAACTTTTGTACTTTTTGCTTTAATTCAAGCAAATGTAACGATATTCATTCAAAAAACTGTTCAAATTCAATTTTATATAAGAAATCGTTGTCACGGATTTTGTATCTTGAAGAAAAAAAACATGCGATTTTTTCGGTACACTATTTAATGCATTTTCTTCTGGACAAATTTTTGACCGAATTCAGCTTAATTACGTATAAAATACTCATTAAAAGGGATTTCATCTCGATTGATCAATAAATAAAAATGTACCTCGATTTTTAATAACATTTTCAAAATCGACGTTCCTCGACCAGAAAAGCATATTTTGAGTTTTATTTTCACTATTTTCAAATATAACCAATTAAACCATTATTTTTGTACTTTTTGCTTTAATTCAAGCAAATGTAACGATATTCATTCAAAAAGCTGTTCAAATTCAATTTTCAATAAGAAATCGTTGTCACGGATTTTGTATCTTGAAGAAAAAAAACATGCGATTTTTTCGATACACTTCTGAAAGCATTTTTTTCTGGACAAATGTTTGACCGAATTTAGCTTAAATACTTATAAAATACTCATTAAAAGTGATTTCATCTCGATTGATCAATAAATAAAAATGTACCTCGATTTTTAATAACATTTTCAAAATCGACGTTTCTCGACCAGAGAAGCACATTTTGAGAATGTTTTCACTATTTTCAAATATAACCAATGAAACCATTATTTTTGTACTTTTTGCTTTAATTCAAGCAAATGTAACGATATTCATTCAAAAAACTGTTCAAATTCAATTTTCAATAAGAAATCGTTGTCACGGATTTTGTATCTTGAAGAAAAAAAACATGCGATTTTTTCGATACACTTCTGAAAGCATTTTTTTCTGGACAAATGTTTGACCGAATTTAGCTTAAATACTTATAAAATACTCATTAAAAGTGATTTCATCTCGATTGATCAATAAATAAAAATGTACCTCGATTTTTAATAACATTTTCAAAATCGACGTTTCTCGACCAGAGAAGCACATTTTGAGAATGTTTTCACTATTTTCAAATATAACCAATGAAACCATTATTTTTGTACTTTTTGCTTTAATTCAAGCAAATGTAACGATATTCATTCAAAAAACTGTTCAAATTCAATTTTCAATAAGAAATCGTTGTCACGGATTTTGTATCCTGAAGAAAAAAAACATGCGATTTTTTCGGTACACTTTTTAATGCATTATTTTCTGGACATCTTTATGACCGAATTCAGCTTAATTACCTATAAAATACTCATTAAAAGTGATTTCATCTCGATTGATCAATAAATAAAAATGTACCTCGATTTTTTAATAACATTTTCAAAATCGACGTTTCTCGACCAGAGAAGCACATTTTGAGAATTTTTTCACTATTTTCAAATATAATTACTGAAACCATAGTTTTTGTACTTTTTGCTTTAATTCAAGCAAATGTAACGATATTCATTCAAAAAACTGTTCAAATTCAATTTTCAATAAGAAATCGTTGTCACGGATTTTGTATCCTGAAGAAAAAAAACATGCGATTTTTTCGGTACACTTTTTAATGCATTATTTTCTGGACATATTTATGACCCAATTCTGCTTAATTACCTATAAAATACTCATTAAAAGTGATTTCATCTCGATTGATCAATAAATAAAAATGTACCTCGATTTTTAATAATATTTTCAAAATCGACGTTTCTCGACCAGAGAAGCACATTTTGAGAATTTTTTCACTATTTTCAAATATAATCACTGAAACCATTATTTTTGTACTTTTTGCTTTAATTCAAGCAAATGTAACGATATTCATTCAAAAAGCTGTTCAAATTCAATTTTCAATAAGAAATCGTTGTCACGGATTTTGTATCTTGAAGAAAAAAAACATGCGATTTTTTCGATACACTTCTGAAAGCATTTTTTTCTGGACAAATGTTTGACCGAATTTAGCTTAAATACTTATAAAATACTCATTAAAAGTGATTTCATCTCGATTGATCAATAAATAAAAATGTACCTCGATTTTTAATAACATTTTCAAAATCGACGTTTCTCGACCAGAGAAGCACATTTTGAGAATGTTTTCACTATTTTCAAATATAACCAATGAAACCATTATTTTTGTACTTTTTGCTTTAATTCAAGCAAATGTAACGATATTCATTCAAAAAACTGTTCAAATTCAATTTTCAATAAGAAATCGTTGTCACGGATTTTGTATCCTGAAGAAAAAAAACATGCGATTTTTTCGGTACACTTTTTAATGCATTATTTTCTGGACATCTTTATGACCGAATTCAGCTTAATTACCTATAAAATACTCATTAAAAGTGATTTCATCTCGATTGATCAATAAATAAAAATGTACCTCGATTTTTAATAACATTTTCAAAATCGACGTTTCTCGACCAGAGAAGCACATTTTGAGAATTTTTTCACTATTTTCAAATATAATTACTGAAACCATAGTTTTTGTACTTTTTGCTTTAATTCAAGCAAATGTAACGATATTCATTCAAAAAACTGTTAAAATTCAATTTTCACTTAGAAATCGTGTTCACGGATTTTGTATCTTGAAGAAAAAAAACATGCGATTTTTTCGGTACACTTTTTAATGCATTATTTTCTGGACATCTTTATGACCGAATTCAGCTTAATTACCTATAAAATACTCATTTAAAGTGATTTCATCTCGATTGATCAATAAATAAAAATGTACCTCGATTTTTAATAACATTTTCAAAATCGACGTTTCTCGACCAGAGAAGCACATTTTGAGAATTTTTTCACTATTTTCAAATATAACCAATGAAACCATTATTTTTGTACTTTTTGCTTTAATTCAAGCAAATGTAACGATATTCATTAAAAAAACTGTTCAAATTCAATTTTCAATAAGAAATCGTTGTCACGGATTTTGTATCCTGAAGAAAAAAAACATGCGATTTTTTCGGTACACTTTTTAATGCATTATTTTCTGGACATATTTATGACCCAATTCTGCTTAATTACCTATAAAATACTCATTAAAAGTGATTTCATCTCGATTGATCAATAAATAAAAATGTACCTCGATTTTTAATAACATTTTCAAAATCGACGTTTCTCGACCAGAGAAGCACATTTTGAGAATTTTTTCACTATTTTCAAATATAAACACTGAAACCATTATTTTTGTACTTTTTGCTTTAATCCAAGCAAATATAACGACATTCATTCAAAAAACTGTTCAAATTCAATTTTCAATAAGAAATCGATGTCACGGATTTTGTATCCTGAAGAAAAAAAACATGCGATTTTTTCGGTACACTTTTTAATGCATTTTTTTCTGGACAAAGTTTTGACCGAATTCAGCTTAATTACGTATAAAATACTCATTAAAAGTGATTTCATCTCGATTGATCAATAAGTAAAAATTTACCTCGATTTTTAATAACATTTTCAAAATCGACGTTTCTCGACCAGAAAAGCACATTTTGAGAATTTTTTCACTATTTTCAAATATAATTACTGAAACCATAGTTTTTGTACTTTTTGCTTTAATTCAAGCAAATGTAACGATATTCATTCACAAAACTGTTAAAATTCAATTTTCACTTAGAAATCGTGTTCACGGATTTTGTATCTTGAAGAAAAAAAACATGCGATTTTTTCGATACACTTTTGAATGCATTTTTTTCTGGACAAATTTTTGACCGAATTTAGCTTAAATACTTATAAAATACTCATTAAAAGTGATTTCATCTCGATTGATCAATAAATAAAAATGTACCTCGATTTTTAATAACATTTTCAAAATCGACGTTTCTCGACCAGAGAAGCACATTTTGAGAATTTTTTCACTATTTTCAAATATAACCAATGAAACCATTATTTTTGTACTTTTTGCTTTAATTCAAGCAAATGTAACGATATTCATTCAAAAAAACTGTTCAAATTCAATTTTCAATAAGAAATCGTTGTCACGGATTTTGTATCCTGAAGAAAAAAAACATGCGATTTTTTCGGTACACTTTTTAATGCATTATTTTCTGGACATATTTATGACCCAATTCTGCTTAATTACCTATAAAATACTCATTAAAAGTGATTTCATCTCGATTGATCAATAAATAAAAATGTACCTCGATTTTTAATAACATTTTCAAAATCGACGTTTCTCGACCAGAGAAGCACATTTTGAGAATTTTTTCACTATTTTCAAATATAAACACTGAAACCATTATTTTTGTACTTTTTGCTTTAATCCAAGCAAATATAACGACATTCATTCAAAAAACTGTTCAAATTCAATTTTCAATAAGAAATCGATGTCACGGATTTTGTATCCTGAAGAAAAAAAACATGCGATTTTTTCGGTACACTTTTTAATGCATTTTTTTCTGGACAAAGTTTTGACCGAATTCAGCTTAATTACGTATAAAATACTCATTAAAAGTGATTTCATCTCGATTGATCAATAAATAAAAATTTACCTCGATTTTTAATAACATTTTCAAAATCGACGTTTCTCGACCAGAGAAGCACATTTTGAGAATTTTTTCACTATTTTCAAATATAATTACTGAAACCATAGTTTTTGTACTTTTTGCTTTAATTCAAGCAAATGTAACGATATTCATTCACAAAACTGTTAAAATTCAATTTTCACTTAGAAATCGTGTTCACGGATTTTGTATCTTGAAGAAAAAAAACATGCGATTTTTTCGATACACTTTTGAATGCATTTTTTTCTGGACAAATTTTTGACCGAATTTAGCTTAAATACTTATAAAATACTCATTAAAAGTGATTTCATCTCGATTGATCAATAAATAAAAATGTACCTCGATTTTTAATAACATTTTCAAAATCGACGTTTCTCGACCAGAGAAGCACATTTTGAGAATTTTTTCACTATTTTCAAATATAACCAATGAAACCATTATTTTTGTACTTTTTGCTTTAATTCAAGCAAATGTAACGATATTCATTCAAAAAACTGTTCAAATTCAATTTTCAATAAGAAATCGTTGTCACGGATTTTGTATCCTGAAGAAAAAAACATGCGATTTTTTCGGTACACTTTTTAATGCATTATTTTCTGGACATATTTATGACCCAATTCTGCTTAATTACCTATAAAATACTCATTAAAAGTGATTTCATCTCGATTGATCAATAAATAAAAATGTACCTCGATTTTTAATAACATTTTCAAAATCGACGTTTCTCGACCAGAGAAGCACATTTTGAGAATTTTTTCACTATTTTCAAATATAACCAATGAAACCATTATTTTTGTACTTTTTGCTTTAATTCAAGCAAATGTAACGATATTCATTCAAAAAAACTGTTCAAATTCAATTTTCAATAAGAAATCGTTGTCACGGATTTTGTATCCTGAAGAAAAAAAACATGCGATTTTTTCGGTACACTTTTTAATGCATTATTTTCTGGACATATTTATGACCCAATTCTGCTTAATTACCTATAAAATACTCATTAAAAGTGATTTCATCTCGATTGATCAATAAATAAAAATGTACCTCGATTTTTAATAACATTTTCAAAATCGACGTTTCTCGACCAGAGAAGCACATTTTGAGAATTTTTTCACTATTTTCAAATATAAACACTGAAACCATTATTTTTGTACTTTTTGCTTTAATCCAAGCAAATATAACGACATTCATTCAAAAAACTGTTCAAATTCAATTTTCAATAAGAAATCGATGTCACGGATTTTGTATCCTGAAGAAAAAAAACATGCGATTTTTTCGGTACACTTTTTAATGCATTTTTTTCTGGACAAAGTTTTGACCGAATTCAGCTTAATTACGTATAAAATACTCATTAAAAGTGATTTCATCTCGATTGATCAATAAATAAAAATTTACCTCGATTTTTAATAACATTTTCAAAATCGACGTTTCTCGACCAGAGAAGCACATTTTGAGAATTTTTTCACTATTTTCAAATATAATTACTGAAACCATAGTTTTTGTACTTTTTGCTTTAATTCAAGCAAATGTAACGATATTCATTCACAAAACTGTTAAAATTCAATTTTCACTTAGAAATCGTGTTCACGGATTTTGTATCTTGAAGAAAAAAAACATGCGATTTTTTCGATACACTTTTGAATGCATTTTTTTCTGGACAAATTTTTGACCGAATTTAGCTTAAATACTTATAAAATACTCATTAAAAGTGATTTCATCTCGATTGATCAATAAATAAAAATGTACCTCGATTTTTAATAACATTTTCAAAATCGACGTTTCTCGACCAGAGAAGCACATTTTGAGAATTTTTTCACTATTTTCAAATATAACCAATGAAACCATTATTTTTGTACTTTTTGCTTTAATTCAAGCAAATGTAACGATATTCATTCAAAAAACTGTTCAAATTCAATTTTCAATAAGAAATCGTTGTCACGGATTTTGTATCCTGAAGAAAAAAACATGCGATTTTTTCGGTACACTTTTTAATGCATTATTTTCTGGACATATTTATGACCCAATTCTGCTTAATTACCTATAAAATACTCATTAAAAGTGATTTCATCTCGATTGATCAATAAATAAAAATGTACCTCGATTTTTATAAACATTTTCAAAATCGACGTTTCTCGACCAGAGAAGCACATTTTGAGAATTTTTTCACTATTTTCAAATATAATTACTGAAACCATAGTTTTTGTACTTTTTGCTTTAATTCAAGCAAATGTAACGATATTCATTCAAAAAACTGTTAAAATTCAATTTTCACTTAGAAATCGTGTTCACGGATTTTGTATCTTGAAGAAAAAAAACATGCGATTTTTTCGATACACTTTTGAATGCATTTTTTTCTGGACAAATTTTTGACCGAATTTAGCTTAAATACTTATAAAATACTCATTAAAAGTGATTTCATCTCGATTGATCAATAAATAAAAATGTACCTCGATTTTTAATAACATTTTCAAAATCGACGTTTCTCGACCAGAGAAGCACATTTTGAGAATGTTTTCACTATTTTCAAATATAACCAATGAAACCATTATTTTTGTACTTTTTGCTTTAATTCAAGCAAATGTAACGATATTCATTCAAAAAACTGTTCAAATTCAATTTTCAATAAGAAATCGTTGTCACGGATTTTGTATCCTGAAGAAAAAAAACATGCGATTTTTTCGGTACACTTTTTAATGCATTATTTTCTGGACATCTTTATGACCGAATTCAGCTTAATTACCTATAAAATACTCATTAAAAGTGATTTCATCTCGATTGATCAATAAATAAAAATGTACCTCGATTTTTAATAACATTTTCAAAATCGACGTTTCTCGACCAGAGAAGCACATTTTGAGAATTTTTTCACTATTTTCAAATATAATTACTGAAACCATAGTTTTTGTACTTTTTGCTTTAATTCAAGCAAATGTAACGATATTCATTCAAAAAACTGTTAAAATTCAATTTTCACTTAGAAATCGTGTTCACGGATTTTGTATCTTGAAGAAAAAAAACATGCGATTTTTTCGATACACTTTTGAATGCATTTTTTTCTGGACAAATTTTTGACCGAATTTAGCTTAAATACTTATAAAATACTCATTAAAAGTGATTTCATCTCGATTGATCAATAAATAAAAATGTACCTCGATTTTTAATAACATTTTCAAAATCGACGTTTCTCGACCAGAGAAGCACATTTTGAGAATGTTTTCACTATTTTCAAATATAACCAATGAAACCATTATTTTTGTACTTTTTGCTTTAATTCAAGCAAATGTAACGATATTCATTCAAAAAACTGTTCAAATTCAATTTTCAATAAGAAATCGTTGTCACGGATTTTGTATCCTGAAGAAAAAAAACATGCGATTTTTTCGGTACACTTTTTAATGCATTATTTTCTGGACATCTTTATGACCGAATTCAGCTTAATTACCTATAAAATACTCATTAAAAGTGATTTCATCTCGATTGATCAATAAATAAAAATGTACCTCGATTTTTAATAACATTTTCAAAATCGACGTTTCTCGACCAGAGAAGCACATTTTGAGAATTTTTTCACTATTTTCAAATATAATTACTGAAACCATAGTTTTTGTACTTTTTGCTTTAATTCAAGCAAATGTAACGATATTCATTCAAAAAACTGTTAAAATTCAATTTTCACTTAGAAATCGTGTTCACGGATTTTGTATCTTGAAGAAAAAAAACATGCGATTTTTTCGATACACTTTTGAATGCATTTTTTTCTGGACAAATTTTTGACCGAATTTAGCTTAAATACTTATAAAATACTCATTAAAAGTGATTTCATCTCGATTGATCAATAAATAAAAATGTACCTCGATTTTTAATAACATTTTCAAAATCGACGTTTCTCGACCAGAGAAGCACATTTTGAGAATGTTTTCACTATTTTCAAATATAACCAATGAAACCATTATTTTTGTACTTTTTGCTTTAATTCAAGCAAATGTAACGATATTCATTCAAAAAACTGTTCAAATTCAATTTTCAATAAGAAATCGTTGTCACGGATTTTGTATCCTGAAGAAAAAAAACATGCGATTTTTTCGGTACACTTTTTAATGCATTATTTTCTGGACATCTTTATGACCGAATTCAGCTTAATTACCTATAAAATACTCATTAAAAGTGATTTCATCTCGATTGATCAATAAATAAAAATGTACCTCGATTTTTAATAACATTTTCAAAATCGACGTTTCTCGACCAGAGAAGCACATTTTGAGAATTTTTTCACTATTTTCAAATATAATTACTGAAACCATAGTTTTTGTACTTTTTGCTTTAATTCAAGCAAATGTAACGATATTCATTCAAAAAACTGTTAAAATTCAATTTTCACTTAGAAATCGTGTTCACGGATTTTGTATCTTGAAGAAAAAAAACATGCGATTTTTTCGATACACTTTTGAATGCATTTTTTTCTGGACAAATTTTTGACCGAATTTAGCTTAAATACTTATAAAATACTCATTAAAAGTGATTTCATCTCGATTGATCAATAAATAAAAATGTACCTCGATTTTTAATAACATTTTCAAAATCGACGTTTCTCGACCAGAGAAGCACATTTTGAGAATGTTTTCAATATTTTCAAATATAACCAATGAAACCATTATTTTTGTACTTTTTGCTTTAATTCAAGCAAATGTAACGATATTCATTCAAAAAACTGTTGAAATTCAATTTTCAATAAGAAATCGTTGTCACGGATTTTGTATCCTGAAGAAAAAAAACATGCGATTTTTTCGGTACACTTTTTAATGCATTATTTTCTGGACATCTTTATGACCGAATTCAGCTTAATTACCTATAAAATACTCATTAAAAGTGATTTCATCTCGATTGATCAATAAATAAAAATGTACCTCGATTTTTAATAACATTTTCAAAATCGACGTTTCTCGACCAGAGAAGCACATTTTGAGAATTTTTTCACTATTTTCAAATATAATTACTGAAACCATAGTTTTTGTACTTTTTGCTTTAATTCAAGCAAATGTAACGATATTCATTCACAAAACTGTTCAAATTCAATTTTCAATAAGAAATCGTTGTCACGGATTTTGTATCCTGAAGAAAAAAAACATGCGATTTTTTCGGTACACTTTTTAATGCATTATTTTCTGGACATCTTTATGACCGAATTCAGCTTAATTACCTATAAAATACTCATTAAAAGTGATTTCATCTCGATTGATCAATAAATAAAAATGTACCTCGATTTTTAATAACATTTTCAAAATCGACGTTTCTCGACCAGAGAAGCACATTTTGAGAATTTTTTCACTATTTTCAAATATAATTACTGAAACCATAGTTTTTGTACTTTTTGCTTTAATTCAAGCAAATGTAACGATATTCATTCAAAAAACTGTTAAAATTCAATTTTCACTTAGAAATCGTGTTCACGGATTTTGTATCTTGAAGAAAAAAAACATGCGATTTTTTCGATACACTTTTGAATGCATTTTTTTCTGGACAAATTTTTGACCGAATTTAGCTTAAATACTTATAAAATACTCATTAAAAGTGATTTCATCTCGATTGATCAATAAATAAAAATGTACCTCGATTTTTAATAACATTTTCAAAATCGACGTTTCTCGACCAGAGAAGCACATTTTGAGAATGTTTTCACTATTTTCAAATATAACCAATGAAACCATTATTTTTGTACTTTTTGCTTTAATTCAAGCAAATGTAACGATATTCATTCAAAAAACTGTTCAAATTCAATTTTCAATAAGAAATCGTTGTCACGGATTTTGTATCCTGAAGAAAAAAAACATGCGATTTTTTCGGTACACTTTTTAATGCATTATTTTCTGGACATCTTTATGACCGAATTCAGCTTAATTACCTATAAAATACTCATTAAAAGTGATTTCATCTCGATTGATCAATAAATAAAAATGTACCTCGATTTTTAATAACATTTTCAAAATCGACGTTTCTCGACCAGAGAAGCACATTTTGAGAATTTTTTCACTATTTTCAAATATAATTACTGAAACCATAGTTTTTGTACTTTTTGCTTTAATTCAAGCAAATGTAACGATATTCATTCAAAAAACTGTTAAAATTCAATTTTCACTTAGAAATCGTGTTCACGGATTTTGTATCTTGAAGAAAAAAAACATGCGATTTTTTCGATACACTTTTGAATGCATTTTTTTCTGGACAAATTTTTGACCGAATTTAGCTTAAATACTTATAAAATACTCATTAAAAGTGATTTCATCTCGATTGATCAATAAATAAAAATGTACCTCGATTTTTAATAACATTTTCAAAATCGACGTTTCTCGACCAGAGAAGCACATTTTGAGAATGTTTTCACTATTTTCAAATATAACCAATGAAACCATTATTTTTGTACTTTTTGCTTTAATTCAAGCAAATGTAACGATATTCATTCAAAAAACTGTTCAAATTCAATTTTCAATAAGAAATCGTTGTCACGGATTTTGTATCCTGAAGAAAAAAAACATGCGATTTTTTCGGTACACTTTTTAATGCATTATTTTCTGGACATCTTTATGACCGAATTCAGCTTAATTACCTATAAAATACTCATTAAAAGTGATTTCATCTCGATTGATCAATAAATAAAAATGTACCTCGATTTTTAATAACATTTTCAAAATCGACGTTTCTCGACCAGAGAAGCACATTTTGAGAATTTTTTCACTATTTTCAAATATAATTACTGAAACCATAGTTTTTGTACTTTTTGCTTTAATTCAAGCAAATGTAACGATATTCATTCAAAAAACTGTTAAAATTCAATTTTCACTTAGAAATCGTGTTCACGGATTTTGTATCTTGAAGAAAAAAAACATGCGATTTTTTCGATACACTTTTGAATGCATTTTTTTCTGGACAAATTTTTGATCGAATTTAGCTTAAATACTTATAAAATACTCATTAAAAGTGATTTCATCTCGATTGATCAATAAATAAAAATGTACCTCGATTTTTAATAACATTTTCAAAATCGACGTTTCTCGACCAGAGAAGCACATTTTGAGAATGTTTTCACTATTTTCAAATATAACCAATAAAACCATTATTTTTGTACTTTTTGCTTTAATTCAAGCAAATGTAACGATATTCATTCAAAAAACTGTTCAAATTCAATTTTCAATAAGAAATCGTTGTCACGGATTTTGTATCCTGAAGAAAAAAAACATGCGATTTTTTCGGTACACTTTTTAATGCATTATTTTCTGGACATCTTTATGACCGAATTCAGCTTAATTACCTATAAAATACTCATTAAAAGTGATTTCATCTCGATTGATCAATAAATAAAAATGTACCTCGATTTTTAATAACATTTTCAAAATCGACGTTTCTCGACCAGAGAAGCACATTTTGAGAATTTTTTCACTATTTTCAAATATAATTACTGAAACCATAGTTTTTGTACTTTTTGCTTTAATTCAAGCAAATGTAACGATATTCATTCAAAAAACTGTTAAAATTCAATTTTCACTTAGAAATCGTGTTCACGGATTTTGTATCTTGAAGAAAAAAAACATGCGATTTTTTCGATACACTTTTGAATGCATTTTTTTCTGGACAAATTTTTGACCGAATTTAGCTTAAATACTTATAAAATACTCATTAAAAGTGATTTCATCTCGATTGATCAATAAATAAAAATGTACCTCGATTTTTAATAACATTTTCAAAATCGACGTTTCTCGACCAGAGAAGCACATTTTGAGAATTTTTTCACTATTTTCAAATATAATTACTGAAACCATAGTTTTTGTACTTTTTGCTTTAATTCAAGCAAATGTAACGATATTCATTCAAAAAACTGTTAAAATTCAATTTTCACTTAGAAATCGTGTTCACGGATTTTGTATCTTGAAGAAAAAAAACATGCGATTTTTTCGATACACTTTTGAATGCATTTTTTTCTGGACAAATTTTTGACCGAATTTAGCTTAAATACTTATAAAATACTCATTAAAAGTGATTTCATCTCGATTGATCAATAAATAAAAATGTACCTCGATTTTTAATAACATTTTCAAAATCGACGTTTCTCGACCAGAGAAGCACATTTTGAGAATGTTTTCACTATTTTCAAATATAACCAATGAAACCATTATTTTTGTACTTTTTGCTTTAATTCAAGCAAATGTAACGATATTCATTCAAAAAACTGTTCAAATTCAATTTTCAATAAGAAATCGTTGTCACGGATTTTGTATCCTGAAGAAAAAAAACATGCGATTTTTTCGGTACACTTTTTAATGCATTATTTTCTGGACATCTTTATGACCGAATTCAGCTTAATTACCTATAAAATACTCATTAAAAGTGATTTCATCTCGATTGATCAATAAATAAAAATGTACCTCGATTTTTAATAACATTTTCAAAATCGACGTTTCTCGACCAGAGAAGCACATTTTGAGAATTTTTTCACTATTTTCAAATATAATTACTGAAACCATAGTTTTTGTACTTTTTGCTTTAATTCAAGCAAATGTAACGATATTCATTCAAAAAACTGTTAAAATTCAATTTTCACTTAGAAATCGTGTTCACGGATTTTGTATCTTGAAGAAAAAAAACATGCGATTTTTTCGATACACTTTTGAATGCATTTTTTTCTGGACAAATTTTTGATCGAATTTAGCTTAAATACTTATAAAATACTCATTAAAAGTGATTTCATCTCGATTGATCAATAAATAAAAATGTACCTCGATTTTTAATAACATTTTCAAAATCGACGTTTCTCGACCAGAGAAGCACATTTTGAGAATGTTTTCACTATTTTCAAATATAACCAATGAAACCATTATTTTTGTACTTTTTGCTTTAATTCAAGCAAATGTAACGATATTCATTCAAAAAACTGTTCAAATTCAATTTTCAATAAGAAATCGTTGTCACGGATTTTGTATCCTGAAGAAAAAAAACATGCGATTTTTTCGGTACACTTTTTAATGCATTATTTTCTGGACATATTTATGACCCAATTCTGCTTAATTACCTATAAAATACTCATTAAAAGTGATTTCATCTCGATTGATCAATAAATAAAAATGTACCTCGATTTTTAATAACATTTTCAAAATCGACGTTTCTCGACCAGAGAAGCACATTTTGAGAATTTTTTCACTATTTTCAAATATAATTACTGAAACCATAGTTTTTGTACTTTTTGCTTTAATTCAAGCAAATGTAACGATATTCATTCAAAAAACTGTTAAAATTCAATTTTCACTTAGAAATCGTGTTCACGGATTTTGTATCTTGAAGAAAAAAAACATGCGATTTTTTCGATACACTTTTGAATGCATTTTTTTCTGGACAAATTTTTGACCGAATTTAGCTTAAATACTTATAAAATACTCATTAAAAGTGATTTCATCTCGATTGATCAATAAATAAAAATGTACCTCGATTTTTAATAACATTTTCAAAATCGACGTTTCTCGACCAGAGAAGCACATTTTGAGAATGTTTTCACTATTTTCAAATATAACCAATGAAACCATTATTTTTGTACTTTTTGCTTTAATTCAAGCAAATGTAACGATATTCATTCAAAAAACTGTTCAAATTCAATTTTCAATAAGAAATCGTTGTCACGGATTTTGTATCCTGAAGAAAAAAAACATGCGATTTTTTCGGTACACTTTTTAATGCATTATTTTCTGGACATCTTTATGACCGAATTCAGCTTAATTACCTATAAAATACTCATTAAAAGTGATTTCATCTCGATTGATCAATAAATAAAAATGTACCTCGATTTTTAATAACATTTTCAAAATCGACGTTTCTCGACCAGAGAAGCACATTTTGAGAATTTTTTCACTATTTTCAAATATAATTACTGAAACCATAGTTTTTGTACTTTTTGCTTTAATTCAAGAAAATGTAACGATATTCATTCAAAAAACTGTTAAAATTCAATTTTCACTTAGAAATCGTGTTCACGGATTTTGTATCTTGAAGAAAAAAAACATGCGATTTTTTCGATACACTTTTGAATGCATTTTTTTCTGGACAAATTTTTGATCGAATTTAGCTTAAATACTTATAAAATACTCATTAAATGTGATTTCATCTCGATTGATCAATAAATAAAAATGTACCTCGATTTTTAATAACATTTTCAAAATCGACGTTTCTCGACCAGAGAAGCACATTTTGAGAATGTTTTCACTATTTTCAAATATAACCAATGAAACCATTATTTTTGTACTTTTTGCTTTAATTCAAGCAAATGTAACGATATTCATTCAAAAAACTGTTCAAATTCAATTTTCAATAAGAAATCGTTGTCACGGATTTTGTATCCTGAAGAAAAAAAACATGCGATTTTTTCGGTACACTTTTTAATGCATTATTTTCTGGACATCTTTATGACCGAATTCAGCTTAATTACCTATAAAATACTCATTAAAAGTGATTTCATCTCGATTGATCAATAAATAAAAATGTACCTCGATTTTTAATAACATTTTCAAAATCGACGTTTCTCGACCAGAGAAGCACATTTTGAGAATTTTTTCACTATTTTCAAATATAATTACTGAAACCATAGTTTTTGTACTTTTTGCTTTAATTCAAGCAAATGTAACGATATTCATTCAAAAAACTGTTAAAATTCAATTTTCACTTAGAAATCGTGTTCACGGATTTTGTATCTTGAAGAAAAAAAACATGCGATTTTTTCGATACACTTTTGAATGCATTTTTTTCTGGACAAATTTTTGACCGAATTTAGCTTAAATACTTATAAAATACTCATTTAAAGTGATTTCATCTCGATTGATCAATAAATAAAAATGTACCTCGATTTTTAATAACATTTTCAAAATCGACGTTTCTCGACCAGAGAAGCACATTTTGAGAATTTTTTCACTATTTTCAAATATAACCAATGAAACCATTATTTTTGTACTTTTTGCTTTAATTCAAGCAAATGTAACGATATTCATTCAAAAAACTGTTCAAATTCAATTTTCAATAAGAAATCGTTGTCACGGATTTTGTATCCTGAAGAAAAAAAACATGCGATTTTTTCGGTACACTTTTTAATGCATTATTTTCTGGACATCTTTATGACCGAATTCAGCTTAATTACCTATAAAATACTCATTAAAAGTGATTTCATCTCGATTGATCAATAAATAAAAATGTACCTCGATTTTTAATAACATTTTCAAAATCGACGTTTCTCGACCAGAGAAGCACATTTTGAGAATTTTTTCACTATTTTCAAATATAATTACTGAAACCATAGTTTTTGTACTTTTTGCTTTAATTCAAGCAAATGTAACGATATTCATTCAAAAAACTGTTAAAATTCAATTTTCACTTAGAAATCGTGTTCACGGATTTTGTATCTTGAAGAAAAAAAACATGCGATTTTTTCGATACACTTTTGAATGCATTTTTTTCTGGACAAATTTTTGACCGAATTTAGCTTAAATACTTATAAAATACTCATTAAAAGTGATTTCATCTCGATTGATCAATAAATAAAAATGTACCTCGATTTTTAATAACATTTTCAAAATCGACGTTTCTCGACCAGAGAAGCACATTTTGAGAATGTTTTCACTATTTTCAAATATAACCAATGAAACCATTATTTTTGTACTTTTTGCTTTAATTCAAGCAAATGTAACGATATTCATTCAAAAAACTGTTCAAATTCAATTTTCAATAAGAAATCGTTGTCACGGATTTTGTATCCTGAAGAAAAAAAACATGCGATTTTTTCGGTACACTTTTTAATGCATTATTTTCTGGACATCTTTATGACCGAATTCAGCTTAATTACCTATAAAATACTCATTAAAAGTGATTTCATCTCGATTGATCAATAAATAAAAATGTACCTCGATTTTTAATAACATTTTCAAAATCGACGTTTCTCGACCAGAGAAGCACATTTTGAGAATTTTTTCACTATTTTCAAATATAATTACTGAAACCATAGTTTTTGTACTTTTTGCTTTAATTCAAGCAAATGTAACGATATTCATTCAAAAAACTGTTAAAATTCAATTTTCACTTAGAAATCGTGTTCACGGATTTTGTATCTTGAAGAAAAAAAACATGCGATTTTTTCGATACACTTTTGAATGCATTTTTTTCTGGACAAATTTTTGACCGAATTTAGCTTAAATACTTATAAAATACTCATTAAAAGTGATTTCATCTCGATTGATCAATAAATAAAAATGTACCTCGATTTTTAATAACATTTTCAAAATCGACGTTTCTCGACCAGAGAACCACATTTTGAGAATTTTTTCACTATTTTCAAATATAATTACTGAAACCATAGTTTTTGTACTTTTTGCTTTAATTCAAGCAAATGTAACGATATTCATTCAAAAAACTGTTAAAATTCAATTTTCACTTAGAAATCGTGTTCACGGATTTTGTATCTTGAAGAAAAAAAAACATGCGATTTTTTCGATACACTTTTGAATGCATTTTTTTCTGGACAAATTTTTGATCGAATTTAGCTTAAATACTTATAAAATACTCATTAAAAGTGATTTCATCTCGATTGATCAATAAATAAAAATGTACCTCGATTTTTAATAACATTTTCAAAATCGACGTTTCTCGACCAGAGAAGCACATTTTGAGAATGTTTTCACTATTTTCAAATATAACCAATGAAACCATTATTTTTGTACTTTTTGCTTTAATTCAAGCAAATGTAACGATATTCATTCAAAAAACTGTTCAAATTCGATTTTCAATAAGAAATCGTTGTCACGGATTTTGTATCCTGAAGAAAAAAAACATGCGATTTTTTCGGTACACTTTTTAATGCATTATTTTCTGGACATCTTTATGACCGAAATCAGCTTAATTACCTATAAAATACTCATTAAAAGTGATTTCATCTCGATTGATCAATAAATAAAAATGTACCTCGATTTTTAATAACATTTTCAAAATCGACGTTTCTCGACCAGAGAAGCACATTTTGAGAATTTTTTCACTATTTTCAAATATAATTACTGAAACCATAGTTTTTGTACTTTTTGCTTTAATTCAAGCAAATGTAACGATATTCATTCAAAAAACTGTTAAAATTCAATTTTCACTTAGAAATCGTGTTCACGGATTTTGTATCTTGAAGAAAAAAAACATGCGATTTTTTCGATACACTTTTGAATGCATTTTTTTCTGGACAAATTTTTGACCGAATTTAGCTTAAATACTTATAAAATACTCATTAAAAGTGATTTCATCTCGATTGATCAATAAATAAAAATGTACCTCGATTTTTAATAACATTTTCAAAATCGACGTTTCTCGACCAGAGAAGCACATTTTGAGAATGTTTTCACTATTTTCAAATATAACCAATGAAACCATTATTTTTGTACTTTTTGCTTTAATTCAAGCAAATGTAACGATATTCATTCAAAAAACTGTTCAAATTCAATTTTCAATAAGAAATCGTTGTCACGGATTTTGTATCCTGAAGAAAAAAAACATGCGATTTTTTCGGTACACTTTTTAATGCATTATTTTCTGGACATCTTTATGACCGAATTCAGCTTAATTACCTATAAAATACTCATTAAAAGTGATTTCATCTCGATTGATCAATAAATAAAAATGTACCTCGATTTTTAATAACATTTTCAAAATCGACGTTTCTCGACCAGAGAAGCACATTTTGAGAATTTTTTCACTATTTTCAAATATAATTACTGAAACCATAGTTTTTGTACTTTTTGCTTTAATTCAAGCAAATGTAACGATATTCATTCAAAAAACTGTTAAAATTCAATTTTCACTTAGAAATCGTGTTCACGGATTTTGTATCTTGAAGAAAAAAAACATGCGATTTTTTCGATACACTTTTGAATGCATTTTTTTCTGGACAAATTTTTGACCGAATTTAGCTTAAATACTTATAAAATACTCATTAAAAGTGATTTCATCTCGATTGATCAATAAATAAAAATGTACCTCGATTTTTAATAACATTTTCAAAATCGACGTTTCTCGACCAGAGAAGCACATTTTGAGAATTTTTTCACTATTTTCAAATATAACCAATGAAACCATTATTTTTGTACTTTTTGCTTTAATTCAAGCAAATGTAACGATATTCATTCAAAAAACTGTTCAAATTCAATTTTCAATAAGAAATCGTTGTCACGGATTTTGTATCCTGAAGAAAAAAAACATGCGATTTTTTCGGTACACTTTTTAATGCATTATTTTCTGGACATCTTTATGACCGAATTCAGCTTAATTACCTATAAAATACTCATTAAAAGTGATTTCATCTCGATTGATCAATAAATAAAAATGTACCTCGATTTTTAATAACATTTTCAAAATCGACGTTTCTCGACCAGAGAAGCACATTTTGAGAATTTTTTCACTATTTTCAAATATAATTACTGAAACCATAGTTTTTGTACTTTTTGCTTTAATTCAAGCAAATGTAACGATATTCATTCAAAAAACTGTTAAAATTCAATTTTCACTTAGAAATCGTGTTCACGGATTTTGTATCTTGAAGAAAAAAAACATGCGATTTTTTCGATACACTTTTGAATGCATTTTTTTCTGGACAAATTTTTGACCGAATTTAGCTTAAATACTTATAAAATACTCATTAAAAGTGATTTCATCTCGATTGATCAATAAATAAAAATGTACCTCGATTTTTAATAACATTTTCAAAATCGACGTTTCTCGACCAGAGAAGCACATTTTGAGAATGTTTTCACTATTTTCAAATATAACCAATGAAACCATTATTTTTGTACTTTTTGCTTTAATTCAAGCAAATGTAACGATATTCATTCAAAAAACTGTTCAAATTCAATTTTCAATAAGAAATCGTTGTCACGGATTTTGTATCCTGAAGAAAAAAAACATGCGATTTTTTCGGTACACTTTTTAATGCATTATTTTCTGGACATCTTTATGACCGAATTCAGCTTAATTACCTATAAAATACTCATTAAAAGTGATTTCATCTCGATTGATCAATAAATAAAAATGTACCTCGATTTTTAATAACATTTTCAAAATCGACGTTTCTCGACCAGAGAAGCACATTTTGAGAATTTTTTCACTATTTTCAAATATCATTACTGAAACCATAGTTTTTGTACTTTTTGCTTTAATTCAAGCAAATGTAACGATATTCATTCAAAAAACTGTTAAAATTCAATTTTCACTTAGAAATCGTGTTCACGGATTTTGTATCTTGAAGAAAAAAAAACATGCGATTTTTTCGATACACTTTTGAATGCATTTTTTTCTGGACAAATTTTTGATCGAATTTAGCTTAAATACTTATAAAATACTCATTAAAAGTGATTTCATCTCGATTGATCAATAAATAAAAATGTACCTCGATTTTTAATAACATTTTCAAAATCGACGTTTCTCGACCAGAGAAGCACATTTTGAGAATGTTTTCACTATTTTCAAATATAACCAATGAAACCATTATTTTTGTACTTTTTGCTTTAATTCAAGCAAATGTAACGATATTCATTCAAAAAACTGTTCAAATTCGATTTTCAATAAGAAATCGTTGTCACGGATTTTGTATCCTGAAGAAAAAAAACATGCGATTTTTTCGGTACACTTTTTAATGCATTATTTTCTGGACATCTTTATGACCGAAATCAGCTTAATTACCTATAAAATACTCATTAAAAGTGATTTCATCTCGATTGATCAATAAATAAAAATGTACCTCGATTTTTAATAACATTTTCAAAATCGACGTTTCTCGACCAGAGAAGCACATTTTGAGAATTTTTTCACTATTTTCAAATATAATTACTGAAACCATAGTTTTTGTACTTTTTGCTTTAATTCAAGCAAATGTAACGATATTCATTCAAAAAACTGTTAAAATTCAATTTTCACTTAGAAATCGTGTTCACGGATTTTGTATCTTGAAGAAAAAAAACATGCGATTTTTTCGATACACTTTTGAATGCATTTTTTTCTGGACAAATTTTTGACCGAATTTAGCTTAAATACTTATAAAATACTCATTAAAAGTGATTTCATCTCGATTGATCAATAAATAAAAATGTACCTCGATTTTTAATAACATTTTCAAAATCGACGTTTCTCGACCAGAGAAGCACATTTTGAGAATGTTTTCACTATTTTCAAATATAACCAATGAAACCATTATTTTTGTACTTTTTGCTTTAATTCAAGCAAATGTAACGATATTCATTCAAAAAACTGTTCAAATTCAATTTTCAATAAGAAATCGTTGTCACGGATTTTGTATCCTGAAGAAAAAAAACATGCGATTTTTTCGGTACACTTTTTAATGCATTATTTTCTGGACATCTTTATGACCGAATTCAGCTTAATTACCTATAAAATACTCATTAAAAGTGATTTCATCTCGATTGATCAATAAATAAAAATGTACCTCGATTTTTAATAACATTTTCAAAATCGACGTTTCTCGACCAGAGAAGCACATTTTGAGAATTTTTTCACTATTTTCAAATATAATTACTGAAACCATAGTTTTTGTACTTTTTGCTTTAATTCAAGCAAATGTAACGATATTCATTCAAAAAACTGTTAAAATTCAATTTTCACTTAGAAATCGTGTTCACGGATTTTGTATCTTGAAGAAAAAAAACATGCGATTTTTTCGATACACTTTTGAATGCATTTTTTTCTGGACAAATTTTTGACCGAATTTAGCTTAAATACTTATAAAATACTCATTAAAAGTGATTTCATCTCGATTGATCAATAAATAAAAATGTACCTCGATTTTTAATAACATTTTCAAAATCGACGTTTCTCGACCAGAGAAGCACATTTTGAGAATTTTTTCACTATTTTCAAATATAACCAATGAAACCATTATTTTTGTACTTTTTGCTTTAATTCAAGCAAATGTAACGATATTCATTCAAAAAACTGTTCAAATTCAATTTTCAATAAGAAATCGTTGTCACGGATTTTGTATCCTGAAGAAAAAAAACATGCGATTTTTTCGGTACACTTTTTAATGCATTATTTTCTGGACATCTTTATGACCGAATTCAGCTTAATTACCTATAAAATACTCATTAAAAGTGATTTCATCTCGATTGATCAATAAATAAAAATGTACCTCGATTTTTAATAACATTTTCAAAATCGACGTTTCTCGACCAGAGAAGCACATTTTGAGAATTTTTTCACTATTTTCAAATATAATTACTGAAACCATAGTTTTTGTACTTTTTGCTTTAATTCAAGCAAATGTAACGATATTCATTCAAAAAACTGTTAAAATTCAATTTTCACTTAGAAATCGTGTTCACGGATTTTGTATCTTGAAGAAAAAAAACATGCGATTTTTTCGATACACTTTTGAATGCATTTTTTTCTGGACAAATTTTTGACCGAATTTAGCTTAAATACTTATAAAATACTCATTAAAAGTGATTTCATCTCGATTGATCAATAAATAAAAATGTACCTCGATTTTTAATAACATTTTCAAAATCGACGTTTCTCGACCAGAGAAGCACATTTTGAGAATGTTTTCACTATTTTCAAATATAACCAATGAAACCATTATTTTTGTACTTTTTGCTTTAATTCAAGCAAATGTAACGATATTCATTCAAAAAACTGTTCAAATTCAATTTTCAATAAGAAATCGTTGTCACGGATTTTGTATCCTGAAGAAAAAAAACATGCGATTTTTTCGGTACACTTTTTAATGCATTATTTTCTGGACATCTTTATGACCGAATTCAGCTTAATTACCTATAAAATACTCATTAAAAGTGATTTCATCTCGATTGATCAATAAATAAAAATGTACCTCGATTTTTAATAACATTTTCAAAATCGACGTTTCTCGACCAGAGAAGCACATTTTGAGAATTTTTTCACTATTTTCAAATATAATTACTGAAACCATAGTTTTTGTACTTTTTGCTTTAATTCAAGCAAATGTAACGATATTCATTCAAAAAACTGTTAAAATTCAATTTTCACTTAGAAATCGTGTTCACGGATTTTGTATCTTGAAGAAAAAAAACATGCGATTTTTTCGATACACTTTTGAATGCATTTTTTTCTGGACAAATTTTTGACCGAATTTAGCTTAAATACTTATAAAATACTCATTAAAAGTGATTTCATCTCGATTGATCAATAAATAAAAATGTACCTCGATTTTTAATAACATTTTCAAAATCGACGTTTCTCGACCAGAGAAGCACATTTTGAGAATTTTTTCACTATTTTCAAATATAATTACTGAAACCATAGTTTTTGTACTTTTTGCTTTAATTCAAGCAAATGTAACGATATTCATTCAAAAAACTGTTAAAATTCAATTTTCACTTAGAAATCGTGTTCACGGATTTTGTATCTTGAAGAAAAAAAAACATGCGATTTTTTCGATACACTTTTGAATGCATTTTTTTCTGGACAAATTTTTGATCGAATTTAGCTTAAATACTTATAAAATACTCATTAAAAGTGATTTCATCTCGATTGATCAATAAATAAAAATGTACCTCGATTTTTAATAACATTTTCAAAATCGACGTTTCTCGACCAGAGAAGCACATTTTGAGAATGTTTTCACTATTTTCAAATATAACCAATGAAACCATTATTTTTGTACTTTTTGCTTTAATTCAAGCAAATGTAACGATATTCATTCAAAAAACTGTTCAAATTCGATTTTCAATAAGAAATCGTTGTCACGGATTTTGTATCCTGAAGAAAAAAACATGCGATTTTTTCGGTACACTTTTTAATGCATTATTTTCTGGACATCTTTATGACCGAAATCAGCTTAATTACCTATAAAATACTCATTAAAAGTGATTTCATCTCGATTGATCAATAAATAAAAATGTACCTCGATTTTTAATAACATTTTCAAAATCGACGTTTCTCGACCAGAGAAGCACATTTTGAGAATTTTTTCACTATTTTCAAATATAATTACTGAAACCATAGTTTTTGTACTTTTTGCTTTAATTCAAGCAAATGTAACGATATTCATTCAAAAAACTGTTAAAATTCAATTTTCACTTAGAAATCGTGTTCACGGATTTTGTATCTTGAAGAAAAAAAACATGCGATTTTTTCGATACACTTTTGAATGCATTTTTTTCTGGACAAATTTTTGACCGAATTTAGCTTAAATACTTATAAAATACTCATTAAAAGTGATTTCATCTCGATTGATCAATAAATAAAAATGTACCTCGATTTTTAATAACATTTTCAAAATCGACGTTTCTCGACCAGAGAAGCACATTTTGAGAATGTTTTCACTATTTTCAAATATAACCAATGAAACCATTATTTTTGTACTTTTTGCTTTAATTCAAGCAAATGTAACGATATTCATTCAAAAAACTGTTCAAATTCAATTTTCAATAAGAAATCGTTGTCACGGATTTTGTATCCTGAAGAAAAAAAACATGCGATTTTTTCGGTACACTTTTTAATGCATTATTTTCTGGACATCTTTATGACCGAATTCAGCTTAATTACCTATAAAATACTCATTAAAAGTGATTTCATCTCGATTGATCAATAAATAAAAATGTACCTCGATTTTTAATAACATTTTCAAAATCGACGTTTCTCGACCAGAGAAGCACATTTTGAGAATTTTTTCACTATTTTCAAATATAATTACTGAAACCATAGTTTTTGTACTTTTTGCTTTAATTCAAGCAAATGTAACGATATTCATTCAAAAAACTGTTAAAATTCAATTTTCACTTAGAAATCGTGTTCACGGATTTTGTATCTTGAAGAAAAAAAACATGCGATTTTTTCGATACACTTTTGAATGCATTTTTTTCTGGACAAATTTTTGACCGAATTTAGCTTAAATACTTATAAAATACTCATTAAAAGTGATTTCATCTCGATTGATCAATAAATAAAAATGTACCTCGATTTTTAATAACATTTTCAAAATCGACGTTTCTCGACCAGAGAAGCACATTTTGAGAATTTTTTCACTATTTTCAAATATAATTACTGAAACCATAGTTTTTGTACTTTTTGCTTTAATTCAAGCAAATGTAACGATATTCATTCAAAAAACTGTTAAAATTCAATTTTCACTTAGAAATCGTGTTCACGGATTTTGTATCTTGAAGAAAAAAAAACATGCGATTTTTTCGATACACTTTTGAATGCATTTTTTTCTGGACAAATTTTTGATCGAATTTAGCTTAAATACTTATAAAATACTCATTAAAAGTGATTTCATCTCGATTGATCAATAAATAAAAATGTACCTCGATTTTTAATAACATTTTCAAAATCGACGTTTCTCGACCAGAGAAGCACATTTTGAGAATGTTTTCACTATTTTCAAATATAACCAATGAAACCATTATTTTTGTACTTTTTGCTTTAATTCAAGCAAATGTAACGATATTCATTCAAAAAACTGTTCAAATTCGATTTTCAATAAGAAATCGTTGTCACGGATTTTGTATCCTGAAGAAAAAAAACATGCGATTTTTTCGGTACACTTTTTAATGCATTATTTT
Organism: Phalangium opilio; assembly: GCF_054372755.1. Taxonomy (NCBI): domain Eukaryota; kingdom Metazoa; phylum Arthropoda; class Arachnida; order Opiliones; family Phalangiidae; genus Phalangium; species Phalangium opilio. The sequence continues at coordinate 8,440,626 of NW_028324228.1, forward strand.
CTGGACATCTTTATGACCGAAATCAGCTTAATTACCTATAAAATACTCATTAAAAGTGATTTCATCTCGATTGATCAATAAATAAAAATGTACCTCGATTTTTAATAACATTTTCAAAATCGACGTTTCTCGACCAGAGAAGCACATTTTGAGAATTTTTTCACTATTTTCAAATATAATTACTGAAACCATAGTTTTTGTACTTTTTGCTTTAATTCAAGCAAATGTAACGATATTCATTCAAAAAACTGTTAAAATTCAATTTTCACTTAGAAATCGTGTTCACGGATTTTGTATCTTGAAGAAAAAAAACATGCGATTTTTTCGATACACTTTTGAATGCATTTTTTTCTGGACAAATTTTTGACCGAATTTAGCTTAAATACTTATAAAATACTCATTAAAAGTGATTTCATCTCGATTGATCAATAAATAAAAATGTACCTCGATTTTTAATAACATTTTCAAAATCGACGTTTCTCGACCAGAGAAGCACATTTTGAGAATTTTTTCACTATTTTCAAATATAATTACTGAAACCATAGTTTTTGTACTTTTTGCTTTAATTCAAGCAAATGTAACGATATTCATTCAAAAAACTGTTAAAATTCAATTTTCACTTAGAAATCGTGTTCACGGATTTTGTATCTTGAAGAAAAAAAACATGCGATTTTTTCGATACACTTTTGAATGCATTTTTTTCTGGACAAATTTTTGATCGAATTTAGCTTAAATACTTATAAAATACTCATTAAAAGTGATTTCATCTCGATTGATCAATAAATAAAAATGTACCTCGATTTTTAATAACATTTTCAAAATCGACGTTTCTCGACCAGAGAAGCACATTTTGAGAATTTTTTCACTATTTTCAAATATAATTACTGAAACCATAGTTTTTGTACTTTTTGCTTTAATTCAAGCAAATGTAACGATATTCATTCAAAAAACTGTTAAAATTCAATTTTCACTTAGAAATCGTGTTCACGGATTTTGTATCTTGAAGGAAAAAAACATGCGATTTTTTCGATACACTTTTGAATGCATTTTTTTCTGGACAAATTTTTGATCGAATTTAGCTTAAATACTTATAAAATACTCATTAAAAGTGATTTCATCTCGATTGATCAATAAATAAAAATGTACCTCGATTTTTAATAACATTTTCAAAATCGACGTTTCTCGACCAGAGAAGCACATTTTGAGAATGTTTTCACTATTTTCAAATATAACCAATGAAACCATTATTTTTGTACTTTTTGCTTTAATTCAAGCAAATGTAACGATATTCATTCAAAAAACTGTTCAAATTCAATTTTCAATAAGAAATCGTTGTCACGGATTTTGAATCCTGAAGAAAAAAAACATGCGATTTTTTCGGTACACTTTTTAATGCATTATTTTCTGGACATCTTTATGACCGAATTCAGCTTAATTACCTATAAAATACTCATTAAAAGTGATTTCATCTCGATTGATCAATAAATAAAAATGTACCTCGATTTTTAATAACATTTTCAAAATCGACGTTTCTCGACCAGAGAAGCACATTTTGAGAATTTTTTCACTATTTTCAAAAATAATTACTGAAACCATAGTTTTTGTACTTTTTGCTTTAATTCAAGCAAATGTAACGATATTCATTCAAAAAACTGTTAAAATTCAATTTTCACTTAGAAATCGTGTTCACGGATTTTGTATCTTGAAGAAAAAAAACATGCGATTTTTTCGATACACTTTTGAATGCATTTTTTTCTGGACAAATTTTTGACCGAATTTAGCTTAAATACTTATAAAATACTCATTAAAAGTGATTTCATCTCGATTGATCAATAAATAAAAATGTACCTCGATTTTTAATAACATTTTCAAAATCGACGTTTCTCGACCAGAGAAGCACATTTTGAGAATGTTTTCACTATTTTCAAATATAACCAATGAAACCATTATTTTTGTACTTTTTGCTTTAATTCAAGCAAATGTAACGATATTCATTCAAAAAACTGTTCAAATTCAATTTTCAATAAGAAATCGTTGTCACGGATTTTGTATCCTGAAGAAAAAAAACATGCGATTTTTTCGGTACACTTTTTAATGCATTATTTTCTGGACATCTTTATGACCGAATTCAGCTTAATTACCTATAAAATACTCATTAAAAGTGATTTCATCTCGATTGATCAATAAATAAAAATGTACCTCGATTTTTAATAACATTTTCAAAATCGACGTTTCTCGACCAGAGAAGCACATTTTGAGAATTTTTTCACTATTTTCAAATATAATTACTGAAACCATAGTTTTTGTACTTTTTGCTTTAATTCAAGCAAATGTAACGATATTCATTCAAAAAACTGTTAAAATTCAGTTTTCACTTAGAAATCGTGTTCACGGATTTTGTATCTTGAAGAAAAAAAACATGCGATTTTTTCGATACACTTTTGAATGCATTTTTTTCTGGACAAATTTTTGACCGAATTTAGCTTAAATACTTATAAAATACTCATTAAAAGTGATTTCATCTCGATTGATCAATAAATAAAAATGTACCTCGATTTTTAATAACATTTTCAAAATCGACGTTTCTCGACCAGAGAAGCACATTTTGAGAATTTTTTCACTATTTTCAAATATAATTACTGAAACCATAGTTTTTGTACTTTTTGCTTTAATTCAAGCAAATGTAACGATATTCATTCAAAAAACTGTTAAAATTCAATTTTCACTTAGAAATCGTGTTCACGGATTTTGTATCTTGAAGAAAAAAAACATGCGATTTTTTCGATACACTTTTGAATGCATTTTTTTCTGGACAAATTTTTGATCGAATTTAGCTTAAATACTTATAAAATACTCATTAAAAGTGATTTCATCTCGATTGATCAATAAATAAAAATGTACCTCGATTTTTAATAACATTTTCAAAATCGACGTTTCTCGACCAGAGAAGCACATTTTGAGAATGTTTTCACTATTTTCAAATATAACCAATGAAACCATTATTTTTGTACTTTTTGCTTTAATTCAAGCAAATGTAACGATATTCATTCAAAAAACTGTTCAAATTCAATTTTCAATAAGAAATCGTTGTCACGGATTTTGTATCCTGAAGAAAAAAAACATGCGATTTTTTCGGTACACTTTTTAATGCATTATTTTCTGGACATCTTTATGACCGAATTCAGCTTAATTACCTATAAAATACTCATTAAAAGTGATTTCATCTCGATTGATCAATAAATAAAAATGTACCTCGATTTTTAATAACATTTTCAAAATCGACGTTTCTCGACCAGAGAAGCACATTTTGAGAATTTTTTCACTATTTTCAAATATAACCAATGAAACCATCACAAAGCGCCACGAAAGCTTGCTTAGTGCGTTCGGCTGTTAACCGAAAGGTTGGTGGTTCGAGCCCATCCGGGAGCGGTGTTGTGAGGTCTCAGATGAACCGAAAAAAGTCAAAGTTTTTCCACAATACCTGACGACCACTTAATTTCCGGGCATCTGTGGCGCCATGGTTAGCGCGTTCGGCTGTTAACCGAAAGGTTGGTGGTTAGAGACCACGCTGGGCCGTTAGTGTGAAGTGTTATAAGTAACGTAAAAAGTCAAAGTTTTTCCACAATACCTGACAACATTTTAAATTTTAAGCTTCTGTGTCGCAATGCTTAGTGCGTTCGGCTGTTAACCGAAAGGTTGGTGGTTCGAGCCCATCCGGGAGCGGTTAACAGCCGAACGCGCTAACCATTGCGGCACGGAAGCCCAAAAATTAAATGTTCGTCAGTTATTTTTAAAAAACTCTGAATTTTTCGTTACATCTACGACCTCACAACATCGCTCCCGGATGGGCTCGAACCACCAACCTTTCGGTTAACAGCCGACGGCGTTAACCATTGTGCAACGGAAGCCCAAAGATTAAATGTTCGTCAGGTATTGTGGAAAAGCTTTGACTTTTTACGTCACATCTGAGACTTCACAACACCGCTCCCGGATGGGCTCGAACCACAAACCTTTTGAATAACAGCTGAACGCTCTAACCATTGCGCCACGGAAGCCCAAAAATTAAATTTCGTCAGTTATTTTTAAAAAACTCTGAATTTTACGTTACATCTAAGACCTCACAACACCGCTCCCGGATGGGCTCGAACCACCAACCTTTCGGTTAACAGCCGACGGCGTTAACCATTGCGCAACGGAAGCCCAAAAGATTAAATGTTCGTCAGGTATTGTGGAAAAACTTTGGCTTTTTACGTTACATGTGAGAGCTCACAAAACCGCTCCCGGGTGGGCTCGAACCACCAACCTTTCGGTTAACAGCTGAACGCTCTAACCATTGCGCCACGGAAGCCCAAAAATTAAATGTTCGTCAGTTATTTTTAAAAAACTCTGAATTTTACGTTACATCTAAGACCTCACAACACCGCTCCCGGATGGGCTCGAACCACCAACCTTTCGGTTAACAGCCGACGGCGTTAACCATTGCGCAACGGAAGCCCAAAGATTAAATGTTCGTCAGGTATTGTGGAAAAACTTTGACTTTTTACGTCACATCTGAGACCTCACAACACCGCTCACGGATGGGCTCGAACCACCAACCTTTCGGTTAACAGCCGAACGCGCTAACCATTGCGCCACGGAAGCCCAAAAATTAAATGGTCGTCGGGTATTGTGGAAACACTTTGGCTTTTTACGTTACATGTGAGAGCTCACAACACCGCTCCCGGGTGGGCTCGAACCACCAACCTTTCGGTTAACAGCCGAACGCGCTAACCATTGCGCCACAGAAGCCCAAAGATTAAATGTTCGTCAGGTATTTTTAAAAAACTCTGAATTTTACGTTACATCTAAGACCTCACAACACCGCTCCCGGATGGGCTCGAACCACCAACCTTTCGGTTAACAGCCGAACGCGCTTACCATTGCGCCACGGAAGCCCAAAAATTAAATGTTCGTCAGTTATTTTTAAAAAACTCTGAATTTTACGTTACATCTAAGACCTCACAACACCGCTCCCGGATGGGCTCGAACCACCAACCTTTCGGTTAACAGCCGACGGCGTTAACCATTGCGCAACGGAAGCCCAAAGATTAAATGTTCGTCAGGTATTGTGGAAAAACTTTGGATTTTTACGTTACATGTGAGATTTCACAACACCGCTCCCGGGTGGGCTCGAACCACCAACCTTTCGGTTAACAGCCGAACGCGCTAACCATTGCGCCACAGAAGCCCAAAGATTAAATGTTCGTCAGGTATTTTTAAAAAACTCTGAATTTTACGTTACATCTAAGACCTCACAACACCGCTCCCGGATGGGCTCGAACCACCAACCTTTCGGTTAACAGCCGACGGCGTTAACCATTGCGCAACGGAAGCCCAAAGATTAAATGTTCGTCAGGTATTGTGGAAAAACTTTGGATTTTTACGTTACATGTGAGATTTCACAACACCGCTCCCGGGTGGGCTCGAACCACCAACCTTTCGGTTAACAGCCGAACGCGCTAATCATTGCGCCACGGAAGCCCAAAAAGTAAATGGTCGTCGGGTATTGTGGAAACACTTTGGCTTTTTACGTTACATGTGAGAGCTCACAACACCGCTCCCGGGTGGGCTCGAACCACCAACCTTTCGGTTAACAGCCGAACGCGCTAACCATTGCGCCACAGAAGCCCAAAGATTAAATGTTCGTCAGGTATTTTTAAAAAACTCTGAATTTTACGTTACATCTAAGACCTCACAACACCGCTCCCGGATGGGCTCGAACCACCAACCTTTCGGTTAACAGCCGAACGCGCTTACCATTGCGCCACGGAAGCCCAAAAATTAAATGTTCGTCAGTTATTTTTAAAAAACTCTGAATTTTACGTTACATCTAAGACCTCACAACACCGCTCCCGGATGGGCTCGAACCACCAACCTTTCGGTTAACAGCCGACGGCGTTAACCATTGCGTAACGGAAGCCCAAAGATTAAATGTTCGTCAGGTATTGTGGAAAAACTTTGGATTTTTACGTTACATGTGAGATTTCACAACACCGCTCCCGGGTGGGCTCGAACCACCAACCTTTCGGTTAACAGCCGAACGCGCTAACCATTGCGCCACAGAAGCCCAAAGATTAAATGTTCGTCAGGTATTTTTAAAAAACTCTGAATTTTACGTTACATCTAAGACCTCACAACACCGCTCCCGGATGGGCTCGAACCACCAACCTTTCGGTTAACAGCCGACGGCGTTAACCATTGCGCAACGGAAGCCCAAAGATTAAATGTTCGTCAGGTATTGTGGAAAAACTTTGGATTTTTACGTTACATGTGAGATTTCACAACACCGCTCCCGGGTGGGCTCGAACCACCAACCTTTCGGTTAACAGCCGAACGCGCTAACCATTGCGCCACGGAAGCCCAAAAATTAAATGGTCGTCGGGTATTGTGGAAACACTTTGGCTTTTTACGTTACATGTCAGAGCTCACAACACCGCTCCCGGGTGGGGTCGAACCACCAACCTTTCGGTTAACAGCCGAACGCGCTAACCATTGCGCCACGGAAGCCCAAAAATTAAATGGTCGTCGGGTTTTGTGGAAACACTTTGGCTTTTTACGTTACATGTGAGAGCTCACAACACCGCTCCCGGGTGGGCTCGAACCACCAACCTTTCGGTTAACAGCCGAACGCGCTAACCATTGCGCCACAGAAGCCCAAAGATTAAATGTTCGTCAGGTATTTTTAAAAAACTCTGAATTTTACGTTACATCTAAGACCTCACAACACCGCTCCCGGATGGGCTCGAACCACCAACCTTTCGGTTAACAGCCGAACGCGCTTACCATTGCGCCACGGAAGCCCAAAAATTAAATGTTCGTCAGTTATTTTTAAAAAACTCTGAATTTTACGTTACATCTAAGACCTCACAACACCGCTCCCGGATGGGCTCGAACCACCAACCTTTCGGTTAACAGCCGACGGCGTTAACCATTGCGTAACGGAAGCCCAAAGATTAAATGTTCGTCAGGTATTGTGGAAAAACTTTGGATTTTTACGTTACATGTGAGATTTCACAACACCGCTCCCGGGTGGGCTCGAACCACCAACCTTTCGGTTAACAGCCGAACGCGCTAACCATTGCGCCACAGAAGCCCAAAGATTAAATGTTCGTCAGGTATTTTTAAAAAACTCTGAATTTTACGTTACATCTAAGACCTCACAACACCGCTCCCGGATGGGCTCGAACCACCAACCTTTCGGTTAACAGCCGACGGCGTTAACCATTGCGCAACGGAAGCCCAAAGATTAAATGTTCGTCAGGTATTGTGGAAAAACTTTGGATTTTTACGTTACATGTGAGATTTCACAACACCGCTCCCGGGTGGGCTCGAACCACCAACCTTTCGGTTAACAGCCGAACGCGCTAACCATTGCGCCACGGAAGCCCAAAAATTAAATGGTCGTCGGGTATTGTGGAAACACTTTGGCTTTTTACGTTACATGTCAGAGCTCACAACACCGCTCCCGGGTGGGGTCGAACCACCAACCTTTCGGTTAACAGCCGAACGCGCTAACCATTGCGCCACGGAAGCCCAAAAATTAAATGGTCGTCGGGTTTTGTGGAAACACTTTGGCTTTTTACGTTACATGTGAGAGCTCACAACACCGCTCCCGGGTGGGCTCGAACCACCAACCTTTCGGTTAACAGCCGAACGCGCTAACCATTGCGCCACGGAAGCCCAAAAATTAAATGTTCGTCAGTTATTTTTAAAAAACTCTGAATTTTACGTTACATCTAAGACCTCACAACACCGCTCCCGGATGTGCTCGAACCACCAACCTTTCGGTTAACAGCCGACGGCGTTAACCATTGCGCAACGGAAGCCCAAAGATTAAATGTTCGTCAGGTATTGTGGAAAAACTTTGACTTTTTACGTCACATCTGAGACCTCACAACACCGCTCCCGGATGGGCTCGAACCACCAACCTTTCGGTTAACAGCCGAACGCGCTAACCATTGCGCCACGGAAGCTCAAAAATTAAATGGTCGTCAGGTATTGTGGAAAAACTTTGACTTTTTACGTCACATCTGAGACCTCACAACACCGCTCCCGGATGGTCTCGAACCACCAACCTTTCAGTTAACAGCCGAACGCGCTAACCATTGCGCCACGGAAGCCCAAAGATTAAATGTTCGTCAGGTATTTTTAAAAAACTCTGAATTTTACGTTACATCTAAGACCTCACAACACCGCTCCCGGATGGGCTCGAACCACCAACCTTTCGGTTAACAGCCGACGGCGTTAACCATTGCGTAACGGAAGCCCAAAGATTAAATGTTCGTCAGGTATTGTGGAAAAACTTTGGATTTTTACGTTACATGTGAGATTTCACAACACCGCTCCCGGGTGGGCTCGAACCACCAACCTTTCGGTTAACAGCCGAACGCGCTAACCATTGCGCCACAGAAGCCCAAAGATTAAATGTTCGTCAGGTATTTTTAAAAAACTCTGAATTTTACGTTACATCTAAGACCTCACAACACCGCTCCCGGATGGGCTCGAACCACCAACCTTTCGGTTAACAGCCGACGGCGTTAACCATTGCGCAACGGAAGCCCAAAGATTAAATGTTCGTCAGGTATTGTGGAAAAACTTTGGATTTTTACGTTACATGTGAGATTTCACAACACCGCTCCCGGGTGGGCTCGAACCACCAACCTTTCGGTTAACAGCCGAACGCGCTAACCATTGCGCCACGGAAGCCCAAAAATTAAATGGTCGTCGGGTATTGTGGAAACACTTTGGCTTTTTACGTTACATGTCAGAGCTCACAACACCGCTCCCGGGTGGGGTCGAACCACCAACCTTTCGGTTAACAGCCGAACGCGCTAACCATTGCGCCACGGAAGCCCAAAAATTAAATGGTCGTCGGGTTTTGTGGAAACACTTTGGCTTTTTACGTTACATGTGAGAGCTCACAACACCGCTCCCGGGTGGGCTCGAACCACCAACCTTTCGGTTAACAGCCGAACGCGCTAACCATTGCGCCACAGAAGCCCAAAGATTAAATGTTCGTCAGGTATTTTTAAAAAACTCTGAATTTTACGTTACATCTAAGACCTCACAACACCGCTCCCGGATGGGCTCGAACCACCAACCTTTCGGTTAACAGCCGAACGCGCTTACCATTGCGCCACGGAAGCCCAAAAATTAAATGTTCGTCAGTTATTTTTAAAAAACTCTGAATTTTACGTTACATCTAAGACCTCACAACACCGCTCCCGGATGGGCTCGAACCACCAACCTTTCGGTTAACAGCCGACGGCGTTAACCATTGCGTAACGGAAGCCCAAAGATTAAATGTTCGTCAGGTATTGTGGAAAAACTTTGGATTTTTACGTTACATGTGAGATTTCACAACACCGCTCCCGGGTGGGCTCGAACCACCAACCTTTCGGTTAACAGCCGAACGCGCTAACCATTGCGCCACAGAAGCCCAAAGATTAAATGTTCGTCAGGTATTTTTAAAAAACTCTGAATTTTACGTTACATCTAAGACCTCACAACACCGCTCCCGGATGGGCTCGAACCACCAACCTTTCGGTTAACAGCCGACGGCGTTAACCATTGCGCAACGGAAGCCCAAAGATTAAATGTTCGTCAGGTATTGTGGAAAAACTTTGGATTTTTACGTTACATGTGAGATTTCACAACACCGCTCCCGGGTGGGCTCGAACCACCAACCTTTCGGTTAACAGCCGAACGCGCTAACCATTGCGCCACGGAAGCCCAAAAATTAAATGGTCGTCGGGTATTGTGGAAACACTTTGGCTTTTTACGTTACATGTCAGAGCTCACAACACCGCTCCCGGGTGGGGTCGAACCACCAACCTTTCGGTTAACAGCCGAACGCGCTAACCATTGCGCCACGGAAGCCCAAAAATTAAATGGTCGTCGGGTTTTGTGGAAACACTTTGGCTTTTTACGTTACATGTGAGAGCTCACAACACCGCTCCCGGGTGGGCTCGAACCACCAACCTTTCGGTTAACAGCCGAACGCGCTAACCATTGCGCCACGGAAGCCCAAAAATTAAATGTTCGTCAGTTATTTTTAAAAAACTCTGAATTTTACGTTACATCTAAGACCTCACAACACCGCTCCCGGATGTGCTCGAACCACCAACCTTTCGGTTAACAGCCGACGGCGTTAACCATTGCGCAACGGAAGCCCAAAGATTAAATGTTCGTCAGGTATTGTGGAAAAACTTTGACTTTTTACGTCACATCTGAGACCTCACAACACCGCTCCCGGATGGGCTCGAACCACCAACCTTTCGGTTAACAGCCGAACGCGCTAACCATTGCGCCACGGAAGCTCAAAAATTAAATGGTCGTCAGGTATTGTGGAAAAACTTTGACTTTTTACGTCACATCTGAGACCTCACAACACCGCTCCCGGATGGTCTCGAACCACCAACCTTTCAGTTAACAGCCGAACGCGCTAACCATTGCGCCACGGAAGCCCAAAGATTAAATGTTCGTCAGGTATTTTTAAAAAACTCTGAATTTTACGTTACATCTAAGACCTCACAACACCGCTCCCGGATGGGCTCGAACCACCAACCTTTCGGTTAACAGCCGACGGCGTTAACCATTGCGCAACGGAAGCCCAAAGATTAAATGTTCGTCAGGTATTGTGGAAAAACTTTGGATTTTTACGTTACCTGTGAGATTTCACAACTCCGCTCCCGGGTGGGCTCGAACCACCAACCTATTAGTTAACAGCCGAACGCGCTAACCATTGAGCCACGGAAGCCCAAAAATTAAATGGTCGTCAGGTATTGTGGAAAAACTTTGGCTTTTTACGTTACATTTGAGACTTCACAACACTGCTCCCGGGTGGGCTCGAACCACCAACCTTAAGCTTAACATCCGAACACGCTAACCATGGAGCCAAGGAAGCCCAAAAATTAAATGTTCGTCAGTTATTTTTAAAAAACTCTGAATTTTACGTTACATCTAAGACCTCACAACACGGTCCCGGGTGGGCTCGAACCACCAACCTTTCGGTTAACAGCCGAACGCGCTAACCATTGCGCCACGGAAGCTCAAAAATTAAATGGTCGTCAGGTATTGTGGAAAAACTTTGGCATTTGACATTACGTTTGAGATCTCACAACACCGCTCCCGGGTGGGCTCGAACTACCAACCTTTCGGTTAACAGCCGAACGCGCTAACCATTGCGCCACGGAAGCTCAAAAATTAAACGGTCGTCAGGTATTGTGGAAAAACTTTGGCTTTTTACGTTACATTTGAGACTTCACAACACGGCAGCCGGGTGGGGTCGAACCACCAACCTTTTGGTTAACATCCGACGGCGTTAACCATTGCGCAACGGAAGCCCAAAAGATTAAATGTTCGTCAGGTATTGTGGAAAAACTTTGGCTTTTTAAGTTACATGTGAGAGCTCACAACACCGCTCCCGGGTGGGCTCGAACCACCAACCTTTCGGTTAACAGCCGAACGCGCTAACCATTGCGCCACAGAAGCCCAAAGATTAAATGTTCGTCAGGTATTTTTAAAAAACTCTGAATTTTACGTTACATTTAAGACCTCACAACACCGCTCCTGGATGGGCTCGAACCACCAACCTTTCGGTTAACAGCCGACGGCGTTAACCATTGCGCAACGGAAGCCCAAAGATTAAATGTTCGTCAGATATTGTGGAAAAACTTTGGATTTTTACGTTACATGTGAGATTTCACAACACCGCTCCCGGGTGGGCTCGAACCACCAACCTTTCGGTTAACAGCCGAACGCGCTAACCATTGCGCCACGGAAGCCCAAAAATTAAATGGTCGTCGGGTATTGTGGAAACACTTTGGCTTTTTACGTTACATGTCAGAGCTCACAACACCGCTCCCGGGTGGGGTCGAACCACCAACCTTTCGGTTAACAGCCGAACGCGCTAACCATTGCGCCACGGAAGCCCAAAAATTAAATGGTCGTCGGGTTTTGTGGAAACACTTTGGCTTTTTACGTTACATGTGAGAGCTCACAACACCGCTCCCGGGTGGGCTCGAACCACCAACCTTTCGGTTAACAGCCGAACGCGCTAACCATTGCGCCACGGAAGCCCAAAAATTAAATGTTCGTCAGTTATTTTTAAAAAACTCTGAATTTTACGTTACATCTAAGACCTCACAACACCGCTCCCGGATGGGCTCGAACCACCAACCTTTCGGTTAACAGCCGACGGCGTTAACCATTGCGCAACGGAAGCCCAAAGATTAAATGTTCGTCAGGTATTGTGGAAAAACTTTGACTTTTTACGTCACATCTGAGACCTCACAACACCGCTCCCGGATGGGCTCGAACCACCAACCTTTCGGTTAACAGCCGAACGCGCTAACCATTGCGCCACGGAAGCTCAAAAATTAAATGGTCGTCAGGTATTGTGGAAAAACTTTGACTTTTTACGTCACATCTGAGACCTCACAACACCGCTCCCGGATGGTCTCGAACCACCAACCTTTCAGTTAACAGCCGAACGCGCTAACCATTGCGCCACGGAAGCCCAAAGATTAAATGTTCGTCAGGTATTTTTAAAAAACTCTGAATTTTACGTTACATCTAAGACCTCACAACACCGCTCCCGGATGGGCTCGAACCACCAACCTTTCGGTTAACAGCCGACGGCGTTAACCATTGCGCAACGGAAGCCCAAAGATTAAATGTTCGTCAGGTATTGTGGAAAAACTTTGGATTTTTACGTTACCTGTGAGATTTCACAACTCCGCTCCCGGGTGGGCTCGAACCACCAACCTATTAGTTAACAGCCGAACGCGCTAACCATTGAGCCACGGAAGCACAAAAATTAAATGGTCGTCAGGTATTGTGGAAAAACTTTGGCTTTTTACGTTACATTTGAGACTTCACAACACTGCTCCCGGGTGGGCTCGAACCACCAACCTTAAGCTTAACATCCGAACACGCTAACCATGGAGCCAAGGAAGCCCAAAAATTAAATGTTCGTCAGTTATTTTTAAAAAACTCTGAATTTTACGTTACATCTAAGACCTCACAACACGGTCCCGGGTGGGCTCGAACCACCAACCTTTCGGTTAACAGCCGAACGCGCTAACCATTGCGCCACGGAAGCTCAAAAATTAAATGGTCGTCAGGTATTGTGGAAAAACTTTGGCATTTGACATTACGTTTGAGATCTCACAACACCGCTCCCGGGTGGGCTCGAACTACCAACCTTTCGGTTAACAGCCGAACGCGCTAACCATTGCGCCACGGAAGCTCAAAAATTAAACGGTCGTCAGGTATTGTGGAAAAACTTTGGCTTTTTACGTTACATTTGAGACTTCACAACACGGCAGCCGGGTGGGGTCGAACCACCAACCTTTTGGTTAACATCCGACGGCGTTAACCATTGCGCAACGGAAGCCCAAAAGATTAAATGTTCGTCAGGTATTGTGGAAAAACTTTGGCTTTTTAAGTTACATGTGAGAGCTCACAACACCGCTCCCGGGTGAGCTCGAACCACCAACCTTTCGGTTAACAGCTGAACGCTCTAACCAATGCGCCACGGAAGCCCAAAAATTAAATGTTCGTCAGTTATTTTTAAAAAACTCTGAATTTTACGTTACATCTAAGACCTCACAACACCGCTCCCGGATGGGCTCGAACCACCAACCTTTCGGTTAACAGCCGACGGCGTTAACCATTGCGCAACGGAAGCCCAAAGATTAAATGTTCGTCAGGTATTGTGGAAAAACTTTGACTTTTTACGTCACATCTGAGACCTCACAACACCGCTCACGGATGGGCTCGAACCACCAACCTTTCGGTTAACAGCCGAACGCGCTAACCATTGCGCCACGGAAGCCCAAAAATTAAATGGTCGTCGGGTATTGTGGAAACACTTTGGCTTTTTACGTTACATGTGAGAGCTCACAACACCGCTCCCGGGTGGGGTCGAACCACCAACCTTTCGGTTAACAGCCGATCGCGCTAACCATTGCGCCACGGAAGCCCAAAAATTAAATGGTCGTCGGGTATTGTGGAAACACTTTGGCTTTTTACGTTACATGTGAGAGCTCACAACACCGCTCCCGGGTGGGCTCGAACCACCAACCTTTCGGTTAACAGCCGAACGCGCTAACCATTGCGCCACAGAAGCCCAAAGATTAAATGTTCGTCAGGTATTTTTAAAAAACTCTGAATTTTACGTTACATCTAAGACCTCACAACACCGCTCCCGGATGGGCTCGAACCACCAACCTTTCGGTTAACAGCCGAACGCGCTAACCATTGCGCCACGGAAGCTCAAAAATTAAATGGTCGTCAGGTATTGTGGAAAAACTTTGGCATTTGACATTACGTTTGAGATCTCACAACACCGCTCCCGGGTGGGCTCGAACCACCAACCTTTCGGTTAACAGCCGAACGCGCTAACCATTGCGCCACGGAAGCTCAAAAATTAAACGGTCGTCAGGTATTGTGGAAAAACTTTGGCTTTTTTCGTTACATTTGAGACTTCACAACACGGCAGCCGGGTGGGGTCGAACCACCAACCTTTTGGTTAACATCCGACGGCTTTAACCATTGCGCAACGGAAGCCCAAAAGATTAAATGTTCGTCAGGTATTGTGGAAAAACTTTGGATTTTTACGTTACCTGTGAGATTTCACAACTCCGCTCCCGGGTGGGCTCGAACCACCAACCTATTAGTTAACAGCCGAACGCGCTAACCATTGAGCCACGGAAGCCCAAAAATTAAATGGTCGTCAGGTATTGTGGAAAAACTTTGGCTTTTTACGTTACATTTGAGACTTCACAACACTGCTCCCGGGTGGGCTCGAACCACCAACCTTAAGCTTAACATCCGAACACGCTAACCATGGAGCCAAGGAAGCCCAAAAATTAAATGTTCGTCAGTTATTTTTAAAAAACTCTGAATTTTACGTTACATCTAAGACCTCACAACACGGTCCCGGGTGGGCTCGAACCACCAACCTTTCGGTTAACAGCCGAACGCGCTAACCATTGCGCCACGGAAGCTCAAAAATTAAATGGTCGTCAGGTATTGTGGAAAAACTTTGGCATTTGACATTACGTTTGAGATCTCACAACACCGCTCCCGGGTGGGCTCGAACTACCAACCTTTCGGTTAACAGCCGAACGCGCTAACCATTGCGCCACGGAAGCTCAAAAATTAAACGGTCGTCAGGTATTGTGGAAAAACTTTGGCTTTTTACGTTACATTTGAGACTTCACAACACGGCAGCCGGGTGGGGTCGAACCACCAACCTTTTGGTTAACATCCGACGGCGTTAACCATTGCGCAACGGAAGCCCAAAAGATTAAATGTTCGTCAGGTATTGTGGAAAAACTTTGCTTTTTAAGTTACATGTGAGAGCTCACAACACCGCTCCCGGGTGAGCTCGAACCACCAACCTTTCGGTTAACAGCTGAACGCTCTAACCAATGCGCCACGGAAGCCCAAAAATTAAATGTTCGTCAGTTATTTTTAAAAAACTCTGAATTTTACGTTACATCTAAGACCTCACAACACCGCTCCCGGATGGGCTCGAACCACCAACCTTTCGGTTAACAGCCGACGGCGTTAACCATTGCGCAACGGAAGCCCAAAGATTAAATGTTCGTCAGGTATTGTGGAAAAACTTTGACTTTTTACGTCACATCTGAGACCTCACAACACCGCTCACGGATGGGCTCGAACCACCAACCTTTCGGTTAACAGCCGAACGCGCTAACCATTGCGCCACGGAAGCCCAAAAATTAAATGGTCGTCGGGTATTGTGGAAACACTTTGGCTTTTTACGTTACATGTGAGAGCTCACAACACCGCTCCCGGGTGGGGTCGAACCACCAACCTTTCGGTTAACAGCCGATCGCGCTAACCATTGCGCCACGGAAGCCCAAAAATTAAATGGTCGTCGGGTATTGTGGAAACACTTTGGCTTTTTACGTTACATGTGAGAGCTCACAACACCGCTCCCGGGTGGGCTCGAACCACCAACCTTTCGGTTAACAGCCGAACGCGCTAACCATTGCGCCACAGAAGCCCAAAGATTAAATGTTCGTCAGGTATTTTTAAAAAACTCTGAATTTTACGTTACATCTAAGACCTCACAACACCGCTCCCGGATGGGCTCGAACCACCAACCTTTCGGTTAACAGCCGAACGCGCTAACCATTGCGCCACGGAAGCTCAAAAATTAAATGGTCGTCAGGTATTGTGGAAAAACTTTGGCATTTGACATTACGTTTGAGATCTCACAACACCGCTCCCGGGTGGGCTCGAACCACCAACCTTTCGGTTAACAGCCGAACGCGCTAACCATTGCGCCACGGAAGCTCAAAAATTAAACGGTCGTCAGGTATTGTGGAAAAACTTTGGCTTTTTTCGTTACATTTGAGACTTCACAACACGGCAGCCGGGTGGGGTCGAACCACCAACCTTTTGGTTAACATCCGACGGCGTTAACCATTGCGCAACGGAAGCCCAAAAGATTAAATGTTCGTCAGGTATTGTGGAAAAACTTTGGCTTTTTAAGTTACATGTGAGAGCTCACAACACCGCTCCCGGGTGGGCTCGAACCACCAACCTTTCGGTTAACAGCTGAACGCTCTAACCAATGCGCCACGGAAGCCCAAAAATTAAATGTTCGTCAGTTATTTTTAAAAAACTCTAAATTTTACGTTACATCTAAGACCTCACAACACCGCTCCCGGATGGGCTCGAACCACCAACCTTTCGGTTAACAGCCGAACGCGCTAACCATTGCGCCACGGAAGCCCAAAAATTAAATGGTCGTCGGGTATTGTGGAAACACTTTGGCTTTTTACGTTACATGTGAGAGCTCACAACACCGCTCCCGGGTGGGCTCGAACCACCAACCTTTCGGTTAACAGCCGAATGCGCTAACCATTGCGCCACAGAAGCCCAAAGATTAAATGTTCGTCAGGTATTTTTAAAAAACTCTGAATTTTACGTTACATCTAAGACCTCACAACACCGCTCCCGGATGGGCTCGAACCACCAACCTTTCGGTTAACAGCCGAACGCGCTAACCATTGCGCCACGGAAGCCCAAAAATTAAATGTTCGTCACTTATTTTTAAAAAACTCTGAATTTTACGTTACATCTAAGACCTCACAACACCGCTCCCGGATGGGCTCGAACCACCAACCTTTCGGTTAACAGCCGACGGCGTTAACCATTGCGCAACGGAAGCCCAAAGATTAAAGTTCGTCAGGTATTGTGGAAAAACTTTGACTTTTTACGTCACATCTGAGACCTCACAACACCGCTCACGGATGGGCTCGAACCACCAACCTTTCGGTTAACAGCCGAACGCGCTAACCATTGCGCCACGGAAGCCCAAAAATTAAATGGTCGTCGGGTATTGTGGAAACACTTTGGCTTTTTACGTTACATGTGAGAGCTCACAACACCGCTCCCGGGTGGGGTCGAACCACCAACCTTTCGGTTAACAGCCGATCGCGCTAACCATTGCGCCACGGAAGCCCAAAAATTAAATGGTCGTCGGGTATTGTGGAAACACTTTGGCTTTTTACGTTACATGTGAGAGCTCACAACACCGCTCCCGGGTGGGCTCGAACCACCAACCTTTCGGTTAACAGCCGAACGCGCTAACCATTGCGCCACAGAAGCCCAAAGATTAAATGTTCGTCAGGTATTTTTAAAAAACTCTGAATTTTACGTTACATCTAAGACCTCACAACACCGCTCCCGGATGGGCTCGAACCACCAACCTTTCGGTTAACAGCCGAACGCGCTAACCATTGCGCCACGGAAGCTCAAAAATTAAATGGTCGTCAGGTATTGTGGAAAAACTTTGGCATTTGACATTACGTTTGAGATCTCACAACACCGCTCCCGGGTGGGCTCGAACCACCAACCTTTCGGTTAACAGCCGAACGCGCTAACCATTGCGCCACGGAAGCTCAAAAATTAAACGGTCGTCAGGTATTGTGGAAAAACTTTGGCTTTTTTCGTTACATTTGAGACTTCACAACACGGCAGCCGGGTGGGGTCGAACCACCAACCTTTTGGTTAACATCCGACGGCGTTAACCATTGCGCAACGGAAGCCCAAAAGATTAAATGTTCGTCAGGTATTGTGGAAAAACTTTGGCTTTTTAAGTTACATGTGAGAGCTCACAACACCGCTCCCGGGTGGGCTCGAACCACCAACCTTTCGGTTAACAGCTGAACGCTCTAACCAATGCGCCACGGAAGCCCAAAAATTAAATGTTCGTCAGTTATTTTTAAAAAACTCTAAATTTTACGTTACATCTAAGACCTCACAACACCGCTCCCGGATGGGCTCGAACCACCAACCTTTCGGTTAACAGCCGAACGCGCTAACCATTGCGCCACGGAAGCCCAAAAATTAAATGGTCGTCGGGTATTGTGGAAACACTTTGGCTTTTTACGTTACATGTGAGAGCTCACAACACCGCTCCCGGGTGGGCTCGAACCACCAACCTTTCGGTTAACAGCCGAATGCGCTAACCATTGCGCCACAGAAGCCCAAAGATTAAATGTTCGTCAGGTATTTTTAAAAAACTCTGAATTTTACGTTACATCTAAGACCTCACAACACCGCTCCCGGATGGGCTCGAACCACCAACCTTTCGGTTAACAGCCGAACGCGCTAACCATTGCGCCACGGAAGCCCAAAAATTAAATGTTCGTCACTTATTTTTAAAAAACTCTGAATTTTACGTTACATCTAAGACCTCACAACACCGCTCCCGGATGGGCTCGAACCACCAACCTTTCGGTTAACAGCCGACGGCGTTAACCATTGCGCAACGGAAGCCCAAAGATTAAAGTTCGTCAGGTATTGTGGAAAAACTTTGGATTTTTACGTTACATGTGAGATTTCACAACACCGCTCCCGGGTGGGCTCGAACCACCAACCTTTCGGTTAACAGCCGAACGCGCTAACCATTGCGCCACGGAAGCCCAAAAAATAAATGGTCGTCGGGTATTGTGGAAACACTTTTGCTTTTTACGTTACATGTCAGAGCTCACAACAACGCTCCCGGGTGGGGTCGAACCACCAACCTTTCGGTTAACAGCCGAACGCGCTAACCATTGCGCCACGGAAGCCCAAAAATTAAATGGTCGTCGGGTATTGTGGAAACACTTTGGCTTTTTACGTTACATGTGAGAGCTCACAACACCGCTCCCGGGTGGGCTCGAACCACCAACCTTTCGGTTAACAGCCGAACGCGCTAACCATTGCGCCACAGAAGCCCAAAGATTAAATGTTCGTCAGGTATTTTTAAAAAACTCTGAATTTTACGTTACATCTAAGACCTCACAACACCGCTCCCGGATGGGCTCGAACCACCAACCTTTCGGTTAACAGCCGAACGCGCTAACCATTGCGCCACGGAAGCCCAAAAATTAAATGTTCGTCAGTTATTTTTAAAAAACTCTGAATTTTACGTTACATCTAAGACCTCACAACACCGCTCCCGGATGGGCTCGAACCACCAACCTTTCGGTTAACAGCCGACGGCGTTAACCATTGCGCAACGGAAGCCCAAATATTAAATGTTCGTCAGGTATTGTGGAAAAACTTTGACTTTTTACGTCACATCTGAGACCTCACAACACCGCTCCCGGATGGGCTCGAACCACCAACCTTTCGGTTAACATCCGAACGCGCTAACCATTGCGCCACGGAAGCTCAAAAATTAAATGGTCGTCAGGTATTGTGGAAAAACTTTGACTTTTTACGTCACATCTGAGACCTCACAACACCGCTC
The DNA here is from genome assembly GCF_054372755.1 of Phalangium opilio. Lineage (NCBI taxonomy): Eukaryota > Metazoa > Arthropoda > Arachnida > Opiliones > Phalangiidae > Phalangium > Phalangium opilio. The sequence continues at coordinate 8,460,451 of NW_028324228.1, forward strand.
CCGGATGGTCTCGAACCACCAACCTTTCAGTTAACAGCCGAACGCGCTAACCATTGCGCCACGGAAGCCCAAAGATTAAATGTTCGTCAGGTATTTTTAAAAAACTCTGAATTTTACGTTACATCTAAGACCTCACAACACCGCTCCCGGATGGGCTCGAACCACCAACCTTTCGGTTAACAGCCGACGGCGTTAACCATTGCGCAACGGAAGCCCAAAGATTAAATGTTCGTCAGGTATTGTGGAAAAACTTTGGATTTTTACGTTACCTGTGAGATTTCACAACTCCGCTCCCGGGTGGGCTCGAACCACCAACCTATTAGTTAACAGCCGAACGCGCTAACCATTGAGCCACGGAAGCCCAAAAATTAATTGGTCGTCAGGTATTGTGGAGAAACTTTGGCTTTCTACGTTACATTTGAGACTTCACAACACTGCTCCCGGGTGGGCTCGAACCACCAACCTTAAGCTTAACATCCGAACACGCTAACCATGGAGCCAAGGAAGCCCAAAAATTAAATGTTCGTCAGTTATTTTTAAAAAACTCTGAATTTTACGTTACATCTAAGACCTCACAACACGGTCCCGGGTGGGCTCGAACCACCAACCTTTCGGTTAACAGCCGAACGCGCTAACCATTGCGCCACGGAAGCTCAAAAATTAAATGGTCGTCAGGTATTGTGGAAAAACTTTGGCATTTGACATTACGTTTGAGATCTCACAACACCGCTCCCGGGTGGGCTCGAACCACCAACCTTTCGGTTAACAGCCGAACGCGCTAACCATTGCGCCACGGAAGCTCAAAAATTAAACGGTCGTCAGGTATTGTGGAAAAACTTTGGCTTTTTACAACCTTTTGGTTAACATCCGAACGCGCTAACCTTCGAGCCAAGGAAGCTCAGAAATGAAATGGTCGTCAGGTATTGTGGAAAAACTCTGACTTTTTACGTCACATCAGAGACTTCAAAACACCGCTCCCGGATGGGCTCGAACCACAAACCTTTTGAATAACAGCTGAACGCGCTAACCATTGCGCCACGGAAGCCCAAAAATTAAATGTTCGTCAGATATTTTTAAAAAACTCTGAATTTTACGTTACATCTAAGACCTCACAACACCGCTCCCGGATGGGCTCGAACCACCAACCTTTCGGTTAACAGCCGACGGCGTTAACCATTGCGCAACGGAAGTCCAAAGATTAAATGTTCGTCAGGTATTGTGGAAAAACTTTGGATTTTTACGTTACCTGTGAGATTTCACAACTCCGCTCCCGGGTGGGCTCGAACCACCAACCTATTAGTTAACAGCCGAACGCGCTAACCATTGAGCCACGGAAGCCCAAAAATTAAATGGTCGTCAGGTATTGTGGAAAAACTTTGGCTTTTTACGTTACATTTGAGACTTCACAACACTGCTCCCGGGTGGGCTCGAACCACCAACCTTAAGCTTAACATCCGAACACGCTAACCATGGAGCCAAGGAAGCTCAGAAATGAAATGGTCGTCAGGTATTGTGGAAAAACTTTGACTTTTTACGTCACATCTGAGACTTCACAACACCGCTCCCGGATGGGCTCGAACCACCAACCTTTCGGTTAGCAGCCGAACGGGCTAACCATTGCGCCACGGAAGCCCAAAAATTAAATGTTCGTCAGTTATTTTTAAAAAACTCTGAATTTTACGTTACATCAAAACCTCACAACACCGCTCCCGGATGGGCTCGAACCACCAACCTTTCGGTTAACAGCCGACGGCGTTAACCATTGCGCAACGGAAGCCCAAAGATTAAATGTTCGTCAGGTATTGTGGAAAAACTTTGGATTTTTACGTTACCTGTGAGATTTCACAACTCCGCTCCCGGGTTGGCTCGAACCACCAACCTATTAGTTAACAGCCGAACGCGCTAACCATTGAGCCACGGAAGCCCAAAAATTAAATGATCGTCAGGTATTGTGGAAAAACTTTGGCTTTTTACGTTACATTTGAGACTTCACAACACTGCTCCCGGGTGGGCTCGAACCACCAACCTTAAGCTTAACATCCGAACACGCTAACCATGGAGCCAAGGAAGCTCAGAAATGAAATGGTCGTCAGGTATTGTGGAAAAACTCTGACTTTTTACGTCACATTCGAGACTTCAAAACACCGCTCCCGGATGGGCTCGAACCACAAACCTTTTGAATAACAGCTGAACGCGCTAACCATTGCGCCACGGAAGCCCAAAAATTAAATGTTCGTCAGATATTTTTAAAAAACTCTGAATTTTACGTTACATCTAAGACCTCACAACACCGCTCCCGGATGGGCTCGAACCACCAACCTTTCGGTTAACAGCCGACGGCGTTAACCATTGCGCAACGGAAGTCCAAAGATTAAATGTTCGTCAGGTATTGTGGAAAAACTTTGGATTTTTACGTTACCTGTGAGATTTCACAACTCCGCTCCCGGGTGGGCTCGAACCACCAACCTATTAGTTAACAGCCGAACGCGCTAACCATTGAGCCACGGAAGCCCAAAAATTAAATGGTCGTCAGGTATTGTGGAAAAACTTTGGCTTTTTACGTTACATTTGAGACTTCACAACACTGCTCCCGGGTGGGCTCGAACCACCAACCTTAAGCTTAACATCCGAACACGCTAATTATGGAGCCAAGGAAGCTCAGAAATGAAATGGTCGTCAGGTATTGTGGAAAAACTTTGACTTTTTACGTCACATCTGAGACTTCACAACACCGCTCCCGGATGGGCTCGAACCACCAACCTTTCGGTTAGCAGCCGAACGCGCTAACCATTGCGCCACGGAAGCCCAAAAATTAAATGTTCGTCAGTTATTTTTAAAAAACTCTGAATTTTACGTTACATCAAAACCTCACAACACCGCTCCCGGATGGGCTCGAACCACCAACCTTTCGGTTAACAGCCGACGGCGTTAACCATTGCGCAACGGAAGCCCAAAGATTAAATGTTCGTCAGGTATTGTGGAAAAACTTTGGATTTTTACGTTACCTGTGAGATTTCACAACTCCGCTCCCGGGTTGGCTCGAACCACCAACCTATTAGTTAACAGCCGAACGCGCTAACCATTGAGCCACGGAAGCCCAAAAATTAAATGATCGTCAGGTATTGTGGAAAAACTTTGGCTTTTTACGTTACATTTGAGACTTCACAACACTGCTCCCGGGTGGGCTCGAACCACCAACCTTAAGCTTAACATCCGAACACGCTAACCATGGAGCCAAGGAAGCTCAGAAATGAAATGGTCGTCAGGTATTGTGGAAAAACTTTGATTTTACGTCACATCTGAGACCTCACAACACCGCTCACGGATGGGCTCGAACCACCAACCTTTCGGTTAACAGCCGAACGCGCTAACCATTGCGCCACGGAAGCCCAAAAATTAAATGTTCGTCAGTTATTTTTAAAAAACTCTGAATTTTACGTTACATCTAAGACCTCACAACACCGCTCCCAGATGGGCTCGAACCACCAACCTTTCGGTTAACAGCCGACGGCGTTAACCATTGCGCAACGGAAGCCCAAGGATTAAATGTTCGTCAGGTATTGTGGAAAAACTTTGGATATTTACGTTACATGTGAGATTTCACAACACCGCTCCCGGGTGGGCTCGAACCACCAACCTTTCGGTTAACAGCCGAACGCGCTAACCATTGCGCCAGGGAAGCTCAAAAATTAAATGGTCGTCAGGTATTGTGGAAAAACTTTGGCATTTGACATTACGTTTGAGATCTCACAACACCGCTCCCGGGTGGGCTCGAACCACCAACCTTTCGGTTAACAGCCGAACGCGCTAACCATTGCGCCACGGAAGCCCAAAAATTAAACGGTCGTCAGGTATTGTGGAAAAACTTTGGCTTTTTACGTTACATTTGGGACTTCACAACACGGCAGCCGGGTGGGCTCGAACCACCAACCTTTTGGTTAACATCCGAACGCGCTAACCTTCGAGCCAAGGAAGCTCAGAAATGAAATGGTCGTCAGGTATTGTGGAAAAACTCTGACTTTTTACGTCACATCAGAGACTTCAAAACACCGCTCCCGGATGGGCTCGAACCACAAACCTTTTGAATAAGAGCTGAACGCGCTAACCATTGCGCCACGGAAGCCCAAAAATTAAATGTTCGTCAGATATTTTTAAAAAACTCTGAATTTTACGTTACATCTAAGACCTCACAACACCGCTCCCGGATGGGCTCGAACCACCAACCTTTCGGTTAACAGCCGACGGCGTTAACCATTGCGCAACGGAAGCCCTAAGATTAAATGTTCGTCAGGTATTGTGGCAAAACTTTGGATTTTTACGTTACCTGTGAGATTTCACAACTCCGCTCCCGGGTTGGCTCGAACCACCAACCTATTAGTTAACAGCCGAACGCGCTAACCATTGAGCCACGGAAGCCCAAAAATTAAATGGTCGTCAGGTATTGTGGAAAAACTTTGGCTTTTTACGTTACATTTGAGACTTCACAACACTGCTCCCGGGTGGGCTCGAACCACCAACCTTAAGCTTAACATCCGAACACGCTAACCATGGAGCCAAGGAAGCTCAGAAATGAAATGGTCGTCAGGTATTGTGGAAAAACTTTGATTTTACGTCACATCTGAGACCTCACAACACCGCTCACGGATGGGCTCGAACCACCAACCTTTCGGTTAACAGCCGAACGCGCTAACCATTGCGCCACGGAAGCCCAAAAATTAAATGTTCGTCAGTTATTTTTAAAAAACTCTGAATTTTACGTTACATCTAAGACCTCACAACACCGCTCCCAGATGGGCTCGAACCACCAACCTTTCGGTTAACAGCCGACGGCGTTAACCATTGCGCAACGGAAGCCCAAAGATTAAATGTTCGTCAGGTATTGTGGAAAAACTTTGGATTTTTACGTTACATGTGAAAATTCACAACACCGCTCCCGGGTGGGCTCGAACCACCAACCTTTCGTTTAACAGCCGAACGCGCTAACCATTGCGCCACGGAAGCTCAAAAATTAAATGGTCGTCAGGTATTGTGGAAAAACTTTGGCATTTGACATTACGTTTGAGATCTCACAACACCGCTCCCGGGTGGGCTCGAACCACCAACCTTACGGTTAACAGCCGAACGCGCTAACCATTGCGCCACGGAAGCTCAAAAATTAAACGGTCGTCAGGTATTGTGGAAAAACTTTGGCTTTTTACGTTACATTTGAGACTTCACAACACGGCAGCCGGGTGGGCTCGAACCACCAACCTTTTGGTTAACATCCGAACGCGCTAACCTTCGAGCCAAGGAAGCTCAGAAATGAAATGGTCGTCAGGTATTGTGGAAAAACTCTGACTTTTTACGTCACATCAGAGACTTCAAAACACCGCTTCCGGATGGGCTCGAACCACAAACCTTTTGAATAACAGCTGAACGCGCTAACCATTTCGCCACGGAAGCCCAAAAATTAAATGTTCGTCAGATATTTTTAAAAAACTCTGAATTTTACGTTACATCTAAGACCTCACAACACCGCTCTCGGATGGGCTCGAACCACCAACCTTTCGGTTAACAGCCGACGGCGTTAACCATTGCGCAACGGAAGCCCAAAGATTAAATGTTCGTCAGGTATTGTGGAAAAACTTTGTATTTTTACGTTACCTGTGAGATTTCACAACTCCGCTCCCGGGTGGGCTCGAACCACCAACCTATTAGTTAACAGCCGAACGCGCTAACCATTGAGCCACGGAAGCCCAAAAATTAAATGGTCGTCAGGTATTGTGGAAAAACTTTGGCTTTTTACGTTACATTTGAGACTTCACAACAATGCTCCCGGGTGGGCTCGAACCACCAACCTTAAGCTTAACATCCGAACACGCTAACCATGGAGCCAAGGAAGCTCAGAAATGAAATGGTCGTCAGGTATTGTGGAAAAACTCTGACTTTTTACGTCACATCAGAGACTTCAAAACACCGCTCCCGGATGGGCTCGAACCACAAACATTTTGAATAACAGCTGAACGCGCTAACCATTGCGCCACGGAAGCCCAAAAATTAAATGTTCGTCAGATATTTTTAAAAAACTCTGAATTTTACGTTACATCTAAGACCTCACAACACCGCTCCCGGATGGGCTCGAACCACCAACCTTTCGGTTAACAGCCGACGGCGTTAACCATTGCGCAACGGAAGTCCAAAGATTAAATGTTCGTCAGGTATTGTGGAAAAAATTTGGATTTTTACGTTACATGTGAGATTTCACAACACCGCTCCCGGGTGGGCTCGAACCACCAACCTTTCGGTTAACAGCCGAACGCGCTAACCATTGCGCCACGGAAGCTCAAAAATTAAACGGTCGTCAGGTATTGTGGAAAAACTTTGGCTTTTTACGTTACATTTGAGACTTCACAACACTGCTCCCGGGTGGGCTCGAACCACCAACCTTAAGCTTAACATCCGAACACGCTAACCATGGAGCCAAGGAAGATCAGAAATGAAATGGTCGTCAGGTATTGTGGAAAAACTTTGACTTTTTACGTCACATCTGAGACTTCACAACACCGCTCCCGGATGGGCTCGAACCACCAACCTTTCGGTTAACAGCCGAACGCGCTAACCATTGCGCCACGGAAGCCCAAAAATTAAATGTTCGTCAGTTATTTTTAAAAAACTCTGAATTTTACGTTACATCTAAGACCTCACAACACCGCTCCCGGATGGGCTCGAACCACCAACCTTTCGGTTAACAGCCGACCGCGCTAACCATTGAGCCACGGAAGCCCAAAGATTAAATGTTCGTCAGGTATTTTTAAAAAACTCTGAATTTTACGTTACATCTAAGACCTCACAACACCGCTCCCGGATGGGCTCGAACCACCAACCTTTCGGTTAACAGCCGACGGCGTTAACCATTGCGCAACGGAAGCCCAAAGATTAAATGTTCGTCAGGTATTGTGGAAAAACTTTGGATTTTTACGTTACCTGTGAGATTTCACAACTCCGCTCCCGGGTGGGCTCGAACCACCAACCTATTAGTTAACAGCCGAACGCGCTAACCATTGAGCCACGGAAGCCCAAAAATTAAATGGTCGTCAGGTATTGTGGAGAAACTTTGGCTTTTTACGTTACATTTGAGACTTCACAACACTGCTCCCGGGTGGGCTCGAACCACCAACCTTAAGCTTAACATCCGAACACGCTAACCATGGAGCCAAGGAAGCCCAAAAATTAAATGTTCGTCAGTTATTTTTAAAAAACTCTGAATTTTACGTTACATCTAAGACCTCACAACACGGTCCCGGGTGGGCTCGAACCACCAACCTTTCGGTTAACAGCCGAACGCGCTAACCATTGCGCCACGGAAGCTCAAAAATTAAATGGTCGTCAGGTATTGTGGAAAAACTTTGGCATTTGACATTACGTTTGAGATCTCACAACACCGCTCCCGGGTGGGCTGGAACCACCAACCTTTCGGTTAACAGCCGAACGCGCTAACCATTGCGCCACGGAAGCTCAAAAATTAAACGGTCGTCAGGTATTGTGGAAAAACTTTGGCTTTTTACGTTACATTTGAGACTTCACAACACGGCAGCCGGGTGGGCTCGAAACACCAACCTTTTGGTTAACATCCGAACGCGCTAACCTTCGAGCCAAGGAAGCTCAGAAATGAAATGGTCGTCAGGTATTGTGGAAAAACTCTGACTTTTTACGTCACATCAGAGACTTCAAAACACCGCTCCCGGATGGGCTCGAACCACAAACATTTTGAATAACAGCTGAACGCGCTAACCATTGCGCCACGGAAGCCCAAAAATTAAATGTTCGTCAGATATTTTTAAAAAACTCTGAATTTTACGTTACATCTAAGACCTCACAACACCGCTCCCGGATGGGCTCGAACCACCAACCTTTCGGTTAACAGCCGACGGCGTTAACCATTGCGCAACGGAAGTCCAAAGATTAAATGTTCGTCAGGTATTGTGGAAAAACTTTGGATTTTTACGTTACCTGTGAGATTTCACAACTCCGCTCCCGGGTGGGCTCGAACCACCAACCTATTAGTTAACAGCCGAACGCGCTAACCATTGAGCCACGGAAGCCCAAAAATTAAATGGTCGTCAGGTATTGTGGAAAAACTTTGGCTTTTTACGTTACATTTGAGACTTCACAACACTGCTCCCGGGTGGGCTCGAACCACCAACCTTAAGCTTAACATCCGAACACGCTAACCATGGAGCCAAGGAAGCTCAGAAATGAAATGGTCGTCAGGTATTGTGGAAAAACTTTGACTTTTTACGTCACATCTGAGACTTCACAACACCGCTCCCGGATGGGCTCGAACCACCAAACTTTCGGTTAGCAGCCGAACGCGCTAACCATTGCGCCACGGAAGCCCAAAAATTAAATGTTCGTCAGTTATTTTTAAAAAACTCTGAATTTTACGTTACATCTAAGACCTCACAACACCGCTCCCGGATGGGCTCGAACCACCAACCTTTCGGTTAACAGCCGACGGCGTTAACCATTGCGCAACGGAAGCCCAAAGATTAAATGTTCGTCAGGTATTGTGGAAAAACTTTGGATTTTTACGTTACATGTGAGATTTCACAACACCGCTCCCGGGTGGGCTCGAACCACCAACCTTTCGGTTAACAGCCGAACGCGCTAACCATTGCGCCAGGGAAGCTCAAAAATTAAATGGTCGTCAGGTATTGTGGAAAAACTTTGGCATTTGACATTACGTTTGAGATCTCACAACACCGCTCCCGGGTGGGCTCGAACCACCAACCTTTCGGTTAACAGCCGAACGCGCTAACCATTGCGCCACGGAAGCCCAAAAATTAAACGGTCGTCAGGTATTGTGGAAAAACTTTGGCTTTTTACGTTACATTTGAGACTTCACAACACGGCAGCCGGGTGGGCTCGAACCACCAACCTTTTGGTTAACATCCAAACGCGCTAACCTTCGAGCCAAGGAAGCTCAGAAATGAAATGGTCGTCAGGTATTGTGGAAAAACTCTGACTTTTTACGTCATATCAGAGACTTCAAAACACCGCTCCCGGATGGGCTCGAACCACAAACCTTTTGAATAAGAGCTGAACGCGCTAACCATTGCGCCACGGAAGCCCAAAAATTAAATGTTCGTCAGATATTTTTAAAAAACTCTGAATTTTACGTTACATCTAAGACCTCACAACACCGCTCCCGGA